>NC_135887.1:26195884-26606926 GCF_964194155.1 Cetorhinus maximus | reverse complement strand
CAGTGATTAACCATGTGTCAGTAATTACCACCATATTAGTAATTACCCGATGTCAGTGATTAACCACGTGTCAGTAATTACCCCCATATCAGTAATTACCCCGTGTCAGTGATAAACGGTGTGTCGGTAATTAACCCCGTGTCACTAATTACCCCGTGTCACTAATTAGCACGCGTCGGTAATTAACCCCGTGTCACTAATTAGCCCCGTGTCACTAATTAGCCCCATGTCAGTAATTACCCCATGTCGGTAATTAACCCTGTGTCAATAATTACCCCATGTCAGTAATTATCCCATGTCGGTAATTAACCCCTTGTCGGTAATTATCCCTGTGTCAGTAATTACTCCTGTGTCAGTAATTGCCTCCCCACACTGAGCCAGTCATTGGAAGAGTCTAAATGCGAACAATACATAGTATTAATGTGAAGCACTATTACTTATATATGTACATCTGGTAACTGGATATGTAGCTGAGGTGAACAGAAGACCTGAGCTGGTTGGTTTTCCTGAAAATTGTAAGAAGTGAACCTGTTTGTATTGTTGAAATTATTATTTCACTTTCTGTTACAGAACCGGCAGTTGGTGAGGGACGGTTTTATTGTCGAAGTTTCAGAGGGAACCAGGAAACTACGACACGTTTTCCTCTTCACCGACCTCCTGCTATGCGGCAAACTGAAAAAACAGGCTGTTGGGTAAAGGGCAAGGGTATTCCTGGGGTACACACTGTGGGGGGGCTAGTATACTCCTGGGGTACACTGTGGAGGGGGGAGGGTATTCCTGGGGTACACTGTGGGGGGGCTAGTATACTCCTGGGGTACACTGTGGAGGGGGGAGGGTATTCCTGGGGTACACACTGTGGGGGGGGAGGGGAGGGTATTTCCTGGTGTACACTGTGGAGGGGGGAGGGTATTCCTGGGGTACACACTGTTGTGGGGGAGAGGGTATTCCTGGGGTACACACTGTTGTGGGGGAGAGGGTATTCCTGGTGTACACTGTGGAGGGGGGAGGGTATTCCTGGAGTACATACCGTGGAGGGGGGAGGGTATTCCTAGGGTACACACTGTTGTGGGGGAGAGGGTATTCCTGGTGTACACTGTGGAGGGGGGAGGGTATTCCTGGTGTACACTATGGAGGGGGGAGGGTATTCCTGGGGTACACTGTGGGGAGGCTAGGATATTCCTGGTGTACACTGTGGAGAGGGGAGAGTATTCCTGGAGTACACACTGTGGGGGGGGCTAAGATACTCCTGGTGTACACTGTGAAGGGGGGAGGGTATTCCTGGTGTACATACCATGGAGGGGGGAGGGTATTCCTAGGGTACACACTGTTGTGGGGGAGAGGGTATTCCTGGTGTACACTGTGGAGCGGGGAGGGTATTCCTGGTGTACACTATGGAGGGGGGAGGGTATTCCTGGGGTACACACTGTGAAGGGGGGAGGGTATTCCTGGTGTACATACCGTGGAGGGGGGAGGGTATTCCTAGGGTACACACTGTTGTGGGGGAGAGGGTATTCCTGGGGTACACTGTGGAGGGCGGAGGGTATTCCTGGGGTACACTGTGGAGGGCGGAGGGTATTCCTGGGGTACACTGTGGAGGGCGGAGGGTATTCCTGGGGTACACTGTGGAGGGCGGAGGGTATTCCTGGGGTACACTGTGGAGGGCGGAGGGTATTCCTGGGGTACACTGTGGAGGGCGGAGGGTATTCCTGGGGTACACTGTGGAGGGCGGAGGGTAATCAGTGGGCAAAAACACAGCTTTGTTAACCTGACACAGTAACAGAGAGGAGTGATGGGGCAGGTCTGGTAGATGATTTATTTTTCGATTTTTGAAAGGCATTCGATAAGGTTTACCACTCGAAACATCTCTCTGTCTGTCACCCTGTCCAAATCACTCCCACTCTCACCTATAGGCTCTCTTGCACCCATTGTCTGTTTCTCTCACGTGTGGTCTCTCTCGCAAAGAACATAAGATATAGGAGCAGGAGTAGACCATTCGGCCCCTCAAGTCTGCCCCGCCATTCAATAAGATCATGGCTGATCTGCCCCAGGCCTCAACTCCTCTTTCATGCCAGCTCCTCATAGCCCTCAACTCCCCCATATTCCAAAAATCTATCTACCTCCTCTTTAAGTACTTTCAGTGACCTAGCCTCCACAACTCCCTGAGGTAGAGAATTCCAGACATCACTACCCTCTGAGAGGAGAAATTCCTTCGCATCTCAGTTTTAAATGAGTGCCCCCTTATTCTGTAACTATGTCCCCTAGTTCCAGATTCCCCCACTAGTGGAAATATCTTCTCAACATCTACCCTGTCAAACCCGCTCAGAATCTTGTACTTATCAGTAAGATCACCCTTCATTCTTCTAAACTCGAATGAATAGAGGCCTAACTTGTTTACCGCTTCATCCCATGAATCAGCCTAGTGAATCTCTCACGCTCGGTCTCACACTCTCTGTCTCTTGCTCGCGCTATGCCTCTCATGCTCTCTGTCTCTCTCTCGCGTTCTGTCTCCCTCCCAAGCTCTGTCTTCCTCCCTGTCTCTCTCTCTCTCTCTCTGCATATCTCTCTGCTCCCTCTGCTCTGTCTCTCTCCCTCTCTTTGTCTCTCTCCCTCTCTCACTCACTCTGTCTCTCTCGCACTCTCCCTCTGTCTGCCTGTCTCTTTCTCTCTCCCCTCTCTCTCTCCCCCTCTCTTCCCTCTCTCTCCCCCTCTCTTCCCTCTCTCTTCCCTCTCTCTCCCCCTCTCTCTCTCCCCCTCTCTCTCTCCCCCTCTCTCTCTCCCCCTCTCTCTTCCCCCTCTCTTCCCCTCTCTCTCCCCTCTCTCTCCCCCTCTCTCTCCCTCTCTCTCTCCCCTCTCTTCCCTCTCTCTCCCCCTCTCTTCCCTCTCTCTCCCCCTCTCTCTCCCCGTCTCTCTCTCCCCGTCTCTCTCCCCCTCTCTCTCCCCCTCTCTTCCCTCTCTCTCTTCCCTCTCTCTCCCCTCTCTCTCCCCTCTCTCTCCCCCTCTCTTCCCTCTCTCTCCCCCTCTCTCTCCCCCTCTCGCTCCCTCTCTCTCCCCCTCTCTCTCTTCCCTCTCTCTCTTCCCTCTCTCTCCCTCTCTCTCTCCCCCTCTCTCTTCCCTCTCTCTTCCCTCTCTCTCCCCCTCTCTCTTCCCTCTCTCTCCCCCTCTCTTCCCTCTCTCTCCCCTCTCTCTCCCCCTCTCTTCCCTCTCTCTCTCCTCTCTCTCTCCCCCTCTCTTCCCTCTCTCTCCCCTCTCTCCCCCTCTCTCTCCCCTCTCTCTCCCCCTCTCTTCCCTCTCTCTCTCCCCTCTCTCTCTCCCCCTCTCTCTCTTCCCTCTCTCTCTTCCCTCTCTCTCTTCCCTCTCTCTCTTCCCTCTCTCTCTCTCCCCTCTCTCTCTCCCCTCTCTCTCTTCCCTCTCTCTCTCCCCCTCTCTCTCTCCCCCTCTCTCTCTTCCCTCTCTCTCTCCCCCTCTCTCTCTTCCCTCTCTCTCTTCCCTCTCTCTCTTCCCTGTCTCTCTCCCCCCCTCCCCCTCTCTCTCTCCCTCCCTCCCCCTCTCTCTCTCCCCCCCTCCCCCTCTCTCTCCCCCCCTCCCCCCTCTCTCTCTCCCCCCCTCCCCCTCTCTCTCTCCCCCCCTCCCCCTCTCTCTCCCCCCCCCTCCCCCTCCCCCTCTCTCTCTCCCCCCTCCCCCTCTCTCTCTCCCCCTCTCTCCTCTTTCTCTCTCTCCCCCTCTCTCTCTCCCCCTCTCTCTCTCCCCTCTCTTCCCTCTCTCCCCTCTCTCCCCCTCTCTCTCTCCCCCCTCCCCCTCTCTCTCTCCCCCTCTCTCCTCTTTCTCTCTCTCCCCCTCTCTCTCTCCCCCTCTCTCTCTCCCCTCTCTTCCCTCTCTCCCCTCTCTCCTCTTTCTCTCTCTCCCCCCCTCTCTCTCCCCCATCTCTCTCTCCCCCATCTCTCTCTCCCCCTCTCTCTCTCCCCTCTCTCTCTCTCCCCTCTCTCTCTCTCCTTTTCTCTTTCTCTGTCACTCTGTAGCTCTCTCTCTCTCTCTGACCTCATAAACTCTTTTTCAGGAAACAGCTGCAATATGACTGTAAGTGGTATATTCCGCTGGCTGACCTCATTTTCCTGTCTGTGGAGGATTTGGAACCGAGCCCACAAATTCACACGGTACCTGAGCACGACCTGGAGGAAATTAAGATGAAGATTTCCCACATCAAGAACGAAATTCAGAGAGAAAAGGTAAAGAGCAGAGCAGGAACCTGTCAAACCCCCTCACAACTGGGGAACCTGTTCCTCTGACAGTGGCCGGGAGATGCAGTCATGTTCCTGAGGTGGGTGGGGTGATGTCAGTCTCACGTCGGGAGGGTGAGGGGTTGTCGGGGTGGGGGGAAGGATTCTGCTTGGGATGCAGATGCAGCACCTGTGGAACGGAGACAGGGCGGAGACGGGGGGACGGAGACGGGGCGATGGCAATAGAATTCGTGTTTGGCAATTCTTCTTTTCAGACACTGTGGAGCTGATGCTCTCTCTCCCCCGTCTCTCTCTCCCCCCCGTCTCTCTCTCCCCCCCCGTCTCTCTCTCCCCCCCCTCCTCTCTCTCCCCCCCTCTCTCTCTCTACCTTTCCGTTCCTAGAAATCTCCCAAAGGACAGAGTCGAGCTGTGGAACGATTAAAGAAGAAGTTGTGTGAACAGGAATACTGGCTTCTCCTGCACTCGCCCACCATTCCCTTCAGGATACATAACAAGAACGGAAAGGTGAGAGCTCAGCAAGTGTCCGGGCTCGGTCAGTGTCCGGGCTCGGTCAGTGTCCGGGCTCGGTCAGTGTCCGGGCTCGGTCAGTGTCCGGCTCGGCGAGTGTCCGGCTCGTCGAGTGTCCGGCTCAGTCAGCGTCCCGCTCGGCGAGAGTCCGGCTCGGTCAGTGTCCGGGCTCGGTCAGTGTCCGGCTCGGCGACAATCCGGCTCGGCAAGTGTCCGGCTCGGTCAGTGTCCGGGCTCTGTCGGTGTCCGGGCTCGGCGAGAGTCCGGCTCGGTCAGTGTCCGGGCTCGGCAAGTTTCCGGCTCGGTCAGTGTCCGGGCTCTGTCAGTGTCCGGGCTCGGCGAGAGTCCGGGCTCGGTCAGTGTCCGGGCTCGGTCAGTGTCCGGGCTCGGTCAGTGTCCGGGCTCGGCCAGTGTCCGGCTCGGCCAGTGTCCGGCTCGGCCAGTGTCCGGCTCGGTCAGTGTCCGGCTCGGCAAGTGTCTGGGCTCAGTCAGTGTCCGGCTCGTCAAGTATCCGGCTCAGTCAGTGTCTGGCTCGGCGAGTATCCGGCTCAGTCAGTGTCTGGCTTGGCGAGTGTCCGGCTCAGTCAGTGTCTGGCTCGGCGAGTATCTGGCTCAGTCAGTGTCTGGCTTGGCGAGTATCCGGCTCAGTCAGTGTCTGGCTTGGCGAGTGTCCGGCTCAGTCAGCGTCCCGCTCGGCGAGTGTCCGGCTCAGTCAGTGTCCGGCTCGGCGAGTGTCCGGGCTCGGTGAGTGTCCGGCTCGGTCAGTGTCTGAATCGGCGAGTGTCCGGCTCAGTCAGTGTCCGGCTCGGTGAGTGTCCGGGTTCGGCGAGTGTCCAGGTTCGGTCAGTGTCCGGGCTCGGCGAGTGTCCGGGCTCGGCGAGTGTCCGGGCTCGGCCAGTGTCCGGGCTCGGCCAGTGTCCGGGCTCGGCCAGTGTCCGGGCTCGGCGAGTGTCCGGGCTCGGTCAGTGTCCGGGCTCAGCGAGTGTCCGGCTCGGCGAGTGTCCGGGCTCGGTCAGTGTCCGGGCTCGGCGAGTGTCCGGCTCGGCCAGTGTCCGGCTCGGCGAGTGTCCGGGCTCGGCGAGTGTCCGGCTCAGCGAGTGTCCAGCTCGGCGAGTGTCCGGGCTCGGTCAGTGTCCGGGCTCAGCGAGTGTCCGGCTCGGCCAGTGTCCGGCTCGGCGAGTGTCCGGGCTCGGCGAGTGTCCGGCTCGGCGAGTGTCTGGCTCGGCGAGTGTCCGGGCTCGGTCAGTGTCTGGCTCGGCGAGTGTCCGGCTCGGTCAGTGTCCATATCAGCGAGAGTCCGGTTCGGTCAGTGTCTGGGCTCGGCAAGTGACCGGCTCGGTCAGTGTCCGGGCTCGGCGAGTGTCTGGCTCAGCAAGTGACCAGGTTAGTAATGGGTTAATTTGTGATCAGGTCACTGAGGGGTCAGTGAGTGACCAGGTCACAGAGGGGGGTCAGTGAGTGACCAGGTCACTGATGGGTCAGTGAGTGACCAAGCCAGCAAGGGCACAGTGTGGTGACTGGGTTTTGGACTGAGAGTTGGTGAGGCTGAGGGGTTGAGTGTGAGGGTGGGAGTGTGTACAGTGATGGACGGTGATGCTGTTAGGGTCGAGGACAGGCTGCTTACGTGGAGCTGATAGTTTCATTCTTCCATCGCAGAGTTTCTTCTTCCTGCTTTCCTCAGATTATGAGCGAAGTGAGTGGAGAGAGGCGATCGAGAAACTCCAGAAAAAAGGTAGGTTGAGATTGAAGGGTCAGCATGTCTGAACCACCCAAAAGGAGTGACATCTGACCTCAAAACCCACCTCCAACCCCAAACCTGACCCCCAGCCCCAAAGCCCGACCCCCACCCCAAAACTGGCCCCAAAACCCACCTCCGACCCCAAAACTGACCCCCAGCCCCAAAGCCCAACCCCCACCCCAAAACTGACCCCAAAACCCACCTCCGACCCCAAACCTGACCCCCAGCCCCAAAGCCCGACCCCCACCCCAAAACTGACCCCAAAACCCACCTCCGACCCCAAACCTGACCCCCAGCCCCAAAGCCCGACCCCCACCCCAAAACGGACCCCAAATCCCAACCCCAAAATTCACCTCCGACCCCAAACCTGACCCCCAGCCCCAAAGCCTGACCCCAGCCCCAAAGCCTGACCCCAAAACCCACCTCCGACCCCAAACCTGACCCCCGGCCCCAAAGTCCGACCCCCCCACTCCAAAACTGACCCCAAATCCCACCTCTGACCTCAAACCTGACCCCCGACCTGAAAGCCCAACCCAACCCTAAACTGACCCCAAAACCCAACCCCAAAACAGACCCCAAGACCCAACTCTGACCCCAAATCTGACCCCTGACCCCAAAGCCTGACCCCAACCCCAAACCTGACCCCCAATCCCAAACCTGACCCCCAACCCCAAACCCTGCCTGCGACCCCAAACCTGACCTCCGATCCCAAACCTGACCCCAACCCCAAAACCCACCTCCAATCTCAAACCTGATCCTGACCCAAAATCTGACCCGACGCCAAATCCCAGCCCCAATCTCCTCAAGTAGACAATTTGTGGGTGCGCAGTTTGAATTCTGGGACTCTCATCCCATCCCCCACCCAAAGTAGTTCACCTGCTGATGGTGAAAGTATAACTCCTGTCTTATGTCGACAAGGGGCTGGATCAGCTCCGACTCCGCATTGCCTTGAGGCCATGAATGAATCCCGTGTTAAAGTGTTTCTATCCCCACTCCCTTCTCTCTCCCCTGCTCCTCCCTTTCTCTCCCCTCTCCCCTGTCCCCCAACTCTACCCCTCCCAGATCTGCAGGGTTTTGTGCTGAGTTCTCTGGAGTTACAGATGTTGACCGGTGCGTGTGTGAAGCTGAGAACCATCCACAATATTCCCGTCACCAGCAATAAAGAGGGTAAGTGTCCAGCACCCTGAGGCCGGCTCATGGTGGAGACCTCTCAGTGTGGGGGGTGAGGGGTCACTGGGGAGGTGAGGGGTCAGTGTGAGGGGATGAGGAGTCACTGGGTGGTCAGGGCTCAGTGCCGGGGGTGAAAAGTCGTTGTGGGGGTGAGGGGTCAGTGGCGGGGGTGAGGAGTCACTGAGGAGTGAGGGGTCAGTGCGGGGGTGAAAAATCATTGTCGGGGTGAGGGGTCAGTGTTGGGATGAAAAGTCAGTGTGGGGGTTGAGGGGTCAATGTCAGGGGTGAAGAGTCACTGAGGAGTGAGGGGTCAGTGTCGGGGGTGAAAAGTCGGTGTGGGGGGTGAGGGGTGAGGAGTCGATGAGGGGATCATTGTCGGGGGTGAGGAATCTCTGAGGGGTGAGGGGTCAGTATCGAGGGTGAGGAGTCACTGAGGAGTGAGGGGTCAGTGTCGGGGGTGAGAAGTCGATGTGAGAGGTCAGTGTCGGGGGTGAAAAGTCATTGTAGGGGTGAGGGGTCAGTGTCGGGGGTGAGGGGTCAGTGTCGGGGGTGAGGGGTCAGTGTTGGGGGTGAGGAGTCACTGAGGAGTGAGAGGTCAGTGTCGGGGGTGAGGAGTCACTGAGGAGTGAGGGGTCAGTGTCGGGGGTGAAAAGTCGGTGTGGGGGGTGAGGGGTCAGTGTCGGGGGTGAAAAGTCGGTGTGGGGGGTGAGGGGTCAGTATCGGGGTGAAAAGTCGGTGTGGGGGGTGAGGGGTCAGTGCCGTGAAGGAGGGCTCAGTTTATGTGTTGGGGGGTGTTGGGAGGGTGTTTGCCGGGTTTTGGGAGGTGGGGAGGAGAGTGGATGATCTCTGTCTTGGTGTTTAGATGGTTTATTCCACCAGAATCAAACCCCAGGCATTGACTGACCCCTGACTGACCTCTCTCTCTAGATGATGAACCGACCGGATTGAACGGTTTTCTCCACGTCATCGTCCGATCAGCGAAGGGATTCGAAAACTCGGCCAGTGAGTCACAGCCTTTCCTCAAACTCAACCATTCCACCAACCCTGGCAACTGGCGACCTTGACGACAGTGAATCCATTGGTCAGCTGTCCTCACTGTGTCCAGCCTCCATGTCTGATTGGATAAGTAGTGTCTGCTCATTATTCAATCAGGTGGACGGTTGTGAATTTTCCTGTGTTTCCAGGAAATTCCCTTTAGACTGGGGTTTGACCACCTCCATTATCACCGTTCATACTCTTCAACTTTCTCTTTATTTTCCTTTTCTCTCACTCCCTCTCCCCTTCGGCCCATCTCCTCCCACCCCCCTCCCTTCTCAGATCTCTCCCAGCATCCCTCCACCCTGTCGCCCTCTCTCTCTCTCTCTCTCTCTCCCCTCCCCTCTTTGGCCTCTCTCTCCCCCAATCTCCTAATGATGAATCAGTAGAAAATGAACAGAGATTAATAAAAGGTGTGGGGTGGACATCAGTCTTTGTGAATCTCTTTCTTTGAAATTGGCCCAAGCCTGGTTCTGTTTGAGTGAAGACATTCTCTACAGTTTATTAATCTACTCTCTCTCCAGGTTTATACTGCACTCTCGAAGTCGATTCCTTTGGTTACTTTGTCAGTAAAGCGAAGACCAGAGTGTTCAGGGATACGACGGAACCGTACTGGAACGAGGTGTGTGAGGGGGGTCATCAGGATCAGGCTGATTGGTCGGCTCATTGGAACTTCCTCTGGGCTTGAAAGGTTCAATCAGATTGACACGTCACAGTCACTAAATTCAGCAGCATCACAGCCCCACCCCCTCCCATGAAGGTGCTGACTCTCTCTCCCCCTCCCCTGAATGTGCTGACTCTCTCTCTCCCCCTCCCCTGAAGGTGCTGACTCTCTCTCTCCCCCTCCCCTGAAGGTGCTGACTCTCTCTCCCCCTCCCCTGAAGGTGCTGACTCTCTCTCCCCCTCCCCTGAAGGTGCTGACTCTCTCTCCCCCTCCCCTGAAGGTGCTGACTCTCTCTCCCCCTCCCCTGAAGGTGCTGACTCTCTCTCCCCCTCCCCTGAAGGTGCTGACTCTCTCTCCCCCTCCCCTGAAGGTGCTGACTCTCTCTCCCCCTCCCCTGAAGGTGCTGACTCTCTCTCTCTCCCCCTCCCCTGAAGGTGCTGACTCTCTCTCCCCCTCCCCTGAAGGTGCTGACTCTCTCTCCCCCTCCCCTGAAGGTGCTGACTCTCTCTCTCTCTCCCCCTCCCCTGAAGGTGCTGACTCTCTCTCCCCCCCTCCCCTGAAGGTGCTGACTCTCTGGCTGATTAATCGAGGTAAATAAATGATTCAATTGAGCATGGGATCATACAGTACAGAAGGAGGCCATACTGGCCATCTTGCCTATACGGGCTCTTTGAAAGAGGAATCCAATTAGTTCCATACATCCACTCTTTCTCCACAGTCCTGTAATTCTTTTCCTCTTCAACCATTTCTCGAATTTCCCATTTGAAAGTTCCTATTGAATCTGCTTCCACCGCCCTTTCAGGCAGCACCTTCCAGATCACCACAACTCGCTGTGTAAAAAAAAACATTCTCCTCCCGGCTCTGATTTTTTACCAGTCACATTAAGTCTGACTCCCTGGCTACTAACCCGCCTGCCACTGGAAACAGTTTCTCCTTATTTACTCGATTAAAACCCCTTCCTGATTTTGAACGCCTCGACTAAATCTCCCCTTAACCTTCCCTGCTGTAAGGAGAACAATCCCAGCTTCTTCACTCTCTCCACATGAACTGAAGTCCCTCATCCCTGGAACCATTCTGGTAAATCTCCCTATTTTCCTCGGGGCGGAGGGTGGCTCCAGAACAATTGGATTAGAACCTTAAAAATTGGAGCCAGGCCGGTCAGTGGGATGTCAGGAAGCACTTCTTCACACAGAGGGGAGTAGAAATCTGGAAGTGTCACTGCTGGGGGTTAATTGGAGCTTTCCAGACTGAGATGGATGATTTTTATTGGGTAAGGATATAGAGGGAGATGAAAGATGGGTAAATGGAGTTCAGATGCAGATACGCCTTGATCTAATCAAATGGTCGATCAGACAGGAAGGAGTGGAATGGCCGCCTCCTGTTCCGATGTAACAGGCCCAAGGGGCTGAATGGACCTCTTCCTGTTCCTGTGTAACAGGCCCGAGGGGCTGAATGGCCTCCTCTTGTTGCTGTGTAATAGGCCTGAGGAACTGAATGGCCTTCTCCTGGTCCTGTGTAACAGGCCCAAGGGGCTGAATGGCCTCCTCTTGTTGCTGTGTAACAGGCCCAAGGGGCTGAATGGCCTCCTCTTGTTGCTGTGTAACAGGCCCGATGGGCTGAATGGCCTCCTCTTGTTGCTGTGTAACAGGCCCAAGGGGCTGAATGGCCCCCTCTTGTTGCTGTGTAACAGGCCCAAGGGGCTGAATGGCCTCCTCTTGTTGCTGTGTAACAGACCCAAGGGGCTGAATGTCCTTCTCCTGCCCCTCTGTAACAGAGCTGAGGGGCTGGGGTTCCTGGGCTGAGGTGTGTTTAGAGATTTATTTACCTTATGCAATGAATTTTTGTTGGATTTGTTCTGGACAGGAGTTTGAGATTGAGTTGGAAGGTTCACAGTCGTTGCGGATCCTTTGTTATGAGAAGCTGTACGACAAGATCAAACTCAACAAAGACAACAATGAAATTGTGGATAAAATTATGGGCAAGGGGCAGGTACAGGTGAGTGTCACACTGAACACTGACAACAGGCTCCAGGAGCTCAATGGCCTCCTCCTGTTCCTCCTCTAAATGAAATTGTAAGATGGTTTTACCATAGCAACTGCATCTGAGAATCACTAACCAAAACAATTGTTGTTCCGGGGGTGGGTGCGGATCATTCCCCAGGGGGACCGTTCCAGACGGGCGGGGCGGGTGCGGGTCGTTCCAGACGGCGGGTGGGTGCGGGTCGTTCCAGACGGCGGGGTGGGTGCGGATCATTCCCCAGGGGGACCGTTCCAGACGGGCGGGGCAGGTGCCGGTCGTTCCAGACGGCGGGGCGGGTGCGGGTCGTTCCAGACGGCGGGCTGGGTGCAGGTCGTTCCAGACGGCGGGCTGGGTGCAGGTCGTTCCAGACGGCGGGCTGGATGCGGGTCGTTCCAGACAGCGGGCTGGATGCGGGTCGTTCCAGACGGCGGGCTGGATGCGGGTCGTTCCAGACGGCTGGGTGGGTGCAGGTCGTTCCAGACGGCGGGCTGGGTGCGGGTCGTTCCAGACGGCGGGCTGGGTGCGGGTCGTTCCAGACGGCGGGCTGGATGTGGGTCGTTCCAGATGGCGGGCTGGGTGCGGGTCGTTCCAGACGGCGGGCTGGGTGCGGGTCGTTCCAGACGGCGGGGTGGGTGCGGGTCGTTCCAGACGGCGGGCTGGGTGCGGGTCGTTCCAGACGGCGGGCTGGGTGCGGGTCGTTCCAGACGGCGGGGCGGGTGCGGGTCGTTCCAGACGGGCTGGGTGGGTGAGGGTCGTTCCAGACAGCGGGCTGGGTGCGGGTCGTTCCAGACGGCGGGCTGGGTGCGGGTCGTTCCAGACGGCTGGGTGGGTGTGGACCGTTCCAGACAGCGGGCTGGGTGCGGGTTGTTCCAGACGGGGGGGGTGGGTGCGTGTCGTTCCAGACGGGCTGGGTGGGTGTGGACCGTTCCAGACGGCGGGCTGGGTGCGGGTCGTTCCAGACGGGCTGGGTGGGTGTGGACCGTTCCAGACGGCGGGCTGGCAACTTGCTGTCAGGTATATTTGTTTTTATAAATCGTTTCCTTCCCATTGGCACAAATCCAAGGAAATATTTTTCCTGGACATGGGGCTGGGATGTGAGCCAGAATTGTGCTGAGCTGCCTGCTTATCCGACCAGGAACCTCACTGGCTCCTCTTTGCTCGCCCACACCCCCATGTCAGACCTGGCACTGCCCCGGGACGTGGATTGTTTTTATCTCCTGGGTATTGAAAGGAATGGAAAGTCTGTAACACACACAACCATACATGGTAACAGACAGACAGAGCAGGGAAAGAGAGACCTCTCTATTCCGAGACACTGTGGGGAGACTCACTGCAGCTTCATACTGGATTCCACAGCAAAGTGTAATCACAGGCTCCCCAGCAAAGCTCAAGACAGAAAGAACCTGCATTTATATAGCACCTTTCAGGTCCTCAATGAACTTTTGAAGTGTCATCACTGTTGCAAAGCAGGAAATGCAGCAGCCGGTTTGCACACACCACGTCCACTATGTGATAAGGATAAGATAATCTGTTTTTGTGATGTTGATTCAGAGATAAATATTGGTCCCAGGATACAGGGGAAAACTCCCCTGTTCTTCAAAATAGTGGCGATGGGATCTTTAACAGCCACCTGAGAGGACAGATGGGACCTTGGCTCATCCAATAGGCATGGCTGCTGACAGTGCGGTGCTTCCTCAGTACTGACCCTCCAACAGTGTAGCACTCCCTCAGTACTGACCCTCCGACAGTGCAGCACTCCCTCAGTACTGACCCTCCAACAGTGCAGGGGAGTGAGGGGGTTGCGGGAGAGTGAGGGGGGTGTGAGGCACCAAGGTGGGTGTGAGGCACAGGGCGGTGTGGGGCACCGAGGGGGGTGTGGGGCACAGGGGGGTGTGAGGCACCAAGGGGGGTGTGAGGTACAGGGGGGTGTGGAGCACCGAGGGGGGTGTGAAGCATCGAGGGGGTGTGAGGCATCGAGGGGGGTGTGAGGCACAGGGGGGTGTGAGGCACCAAGGGGGGTGTGAGGTACAGGGGGGTGTGAGGCACCGAGGGGGGTGTGAGGTGCAGGAGGGTGTGAGGCACCGAGGGGGGTGTGAGGTACAGGAGGGTGTGAGGCACCGAGGGGGGTGTGAGGTACAGGGGGGTGTGAGGCACCGAGGGGGGTGTGAGGTACAGGAGGGTGTGAGGCACCGAGGGGGGTGTGGAGCACCGAGGGGGGTGTGGAGCACCGAGTGGGGTGTGGGGCACCGAGGGGGGTGTGGGGCACTGAGGGGGGTGTGGGGCACTGAGGGGGGTGTGGGGCACCGAGGGGGGTGTGAGGTACAGGGGGGTGTGGAGCACCGAGGGGGGTGTGAGGTACAGGGGGGTGTGGAGCACCAAGTGGGGTGTGAGGTACAGGGGGGTGTGGGGCACCGAGGGGGGTGTGGGGCACTGAGGGGGGTGTGGAGCACCAAGTGGGGTGTGAGGTACAGGGGGGTGTGGGGCACCGAGGGGGGTGTGGGGCATCGAGGGGGGTGTGGGGCATCGAGGGGGGGTGTGGGGCACCGAGGGGGGTGTGGGGCACCGAGGGGGGGTGTGGGGCACCGAGGGGGGGTGTGGGGCACCGAGGGGGGGTGTGGGGCACCGAGGGGGGGTGTGGGGCACCGAGGGGGGTGTGGAGCACCGAGGGGGGGGTGGGGCACCGAGGGGGGGGTGGGGCACCGAGGGGGGTGTATATACTGGAGCTGCTCCATCAGTCACACGATCTTTTCCTTTGGGCTCAAGATAGTTTCCCAATTCTCACTCAATGGGACCTTGAGGCTGGGGAAATTCCAAACAAGATTCCATGGGAGAGTTTCTCCTGCTTTTTCCTCTGGTTCCCTGGTGAATAATCTGTGATGGAAAGAGGTTAGAGATCAGTGGCCTGGAGGGCACTTCACATACGAGAATAGATTGATGAGTAGTCTGTACCCTTCCCCCCCCTCAGCAATTGCACATTAATCGTTAACTCTTTAACCATCAGGCTGGCTGTAAAAGTACATTTGCAGACAAGGATGTGAATCAGCCTGAAAGAGAGACTTGTGATTAAATAGCAGCTTTTGTGACTTGGGGATATCCCAAAGCATTTTACAGCCTATGAAATATTTCTGAAGGGTAGTCACAGTTATAATGTAGGAAATGCAGCACCAATTTCTGCACAGTAAGATCCCACAAACTGCAGTACACTAATAATCTGTTTATAATGATAATGGTTGAGGTGTAAATTTCGGTGAGGACATTGGTCAAACTCTCCATCATGCAGCAACAGTGCCGCAGGTCTTTTATGTGTACCCGAGAGGGCAGACATGGCCCCAGCTTAAACGTCCCACTGAAGGACTGCTCCTCTGTCAGCGCAGTGCTCCCTCAGTACTGACCCTCCAACAGTGCAGCACTCCCTCAGTACTGACCCTCCAACAGTGCAGCACTCCCTCTGTACTGACCCTCTGACAGTGCAGCACTCCCTCAGTACTGACCCTCTGACAGTGCGTCGCTCCCTCAGTACTGACCCTCTGACAGTGCAGCACTCCCTCAGTACTAACCCTCCGACAGTGCGTTGCTCCCTCAGTACAGACCCTCTGACAGTGCGTGGCTCCCTCAGTACTGACCCTCTGACAGTGCAGCACTCCCTCAGTACTGACCCTCCGACAGTGCGGCACTCCCTCAGTACTGACCCTCTGACAGTGCAGCACTCCCTCAGTACTGACCCTCTGACAGTGCGTCGCTCCCTCAGTACTGACCCTCTGACAGTGCAGCACTCCCTCGGTACTGACCCTCGGGTTCTTATGTTCTGCTTTTATCCACTATCTTGCTATGGGCCTCATTGACCAGGCCTGTATTCATTCTTATTGCCCTGAGAGGGGTGGTGCAGGATCTTCTCCTGGAGATTTTGAAACGACTGCGTGTGGCCATTTCAGAGGGTAGCTGAGAGTCAGCCACATTGTTGTGGGTCTGGTTGGATTTTTATGACAATTCTGTAGTTTCACAGTCACTTTTACTGAGACCAGATTTTAATATCTAACTTTTTTAAAGGGAACCTAAATTCCCCAACAATTCCCTGGATTATTAGTCAGAGTCTGGGGAGACGGTGCTGTAATGGAAACGTCACTGGTTAGTAATCTAGAGGCCAAACTAATACGTTGGGGACAAAGGGTCAAATCCCACCACAGCAGTTTGTGGAATTTAAATTCAATTAATAAAATCAGGAATACAAAGCTAGTCTACAAATCTCATCGATTGTTGTAAAAACCCATCTGGTTCACTAATGTCCTTTAGGGAAGGAAATCTGCCATCCTTACCTGGTCTGGCCTACATGTGACCCCAGACCCACAGCAACGTGGTTGACGCTTAACTGCCCTCTGAAATGGCCGAGCAAGACATTCAATTCTAGGGCAATTAGGGATGGGCAACAAATACTGGCCTTGCCAGTGACACCCAAATCCTGTGAAAGAATATTTTTAAAAAGTTCTGCTGGTCCCAGGATGGTGTCAGGGTCTGCCACGGCACCCCACCCCCGCTACCCCCCCACCCCCGCTACCCCCCATCCCCACCCCCCCAACCCCCCACCCATCCCACCCCCGCTTCCGGCCAACTCCCACCCCTGACTACCCCCCACCCCCGCTACCCCCCAACCCCTGCTACCCCCCACCACCCCCACCCCTCCCACCCCCGCTACCCCCCACCCCCGCTACCCCCCCACCCCCACTACCCCCCTGCCCCCACCACCCCCAACCCTCACCACCCCAACCCCCCACCCCTCCCACCACCCCAACCTCCCACCACCCCTGCCCCCACCACCCCCACCCCCCACTGCCCCCACCACCCCCACCCCCCAACCCTAACATTTAGTTTAAGTTTTGCTACAGACTCTGCTGGAACCATCAGCCTCTGTCCTTCAGCCACTGACAGCTCAGCTCAGCTCGGCTGTGGAAATTAGAAAATTTTATCCAGAATTATAAAGAGGGAGACAAAAAAATCAGTTTAAAAAAATCTATCTTTAAAATAATCAGTATCTGCTGTCGAAGCGAAAGGAGGTCATTCCCAGTGATAACAGAGCTCCTGGTGTACTGAAAGGGTTAAAGCTGACAATTGCTGTATAACCTCAGGTCAGATCTCAGTGATTACAGACAGCATTCAGCGAATGAGAGCCAGACTCTGAGAGAAAGGGGCAGAGAAGTGGAGAGACGGAGAGTTAGAGAGACAGAAGGAGAGGAGGGGAGGAGACCATCTGGATCGGAGCTGGCTGCTCCCAGTTTATGTCAGATCCACAACCATCCTCTCGGAGTCAGTGAGGCTGCTGCGGTCACTCTGCTGGGAAATTCAGATTCTCGCTCGCTCGCTCTGTTGGGAAATTCAGATTCTCACTCACTCGCTCTGCTGGGAAATTCAGGTTCTCACTCTGCTGGGAAATTCAGATTCTCTCTCACTCGCTGTGCTGGGAAATTCAGATTCTCTCTCGCTCGCTCTGCTGGGAAATTCAGATTCTCTCTCGCTCGCTCTGCTGGGAAATTCAGATTCTCACTCTGCTGGGAAATTCAGATTCTCGCTCGCTCGCTCTGCTGGGAAATTTGGATCCTTGTTCTCTTACTCCATTGGTTGAGGAGCAGACTGCGGCATTCCTCAGACATCCCAGATCCAAGTGTGGGCTGAATTCCAGCTGGTGAAACGGTCTGTACTGGCAGTTCTGGTGTTCTTGGCTTTGTCCACAGGGAGCTGTCGGTGTGGGAGATTGTGAACTGGGACACTATGAGAATGGATGTATCCTGAAGCCCTGATCCACACAGTAGGGAGGGTTTGTAATTGTGGCTCAGTCCTGCCGAGGCCTTTCTGTGTGAGTTTTGTTTAGAGTTATTGGGAGGATGGATATTCTGGACTCTGTGTGTGAGCAGCTGGAGCAGACCTGTATATTGGAGGAAGCTGTGACCAAGAGGCAGTCAAACACTGGAGCCAAACTGTGGGGCCGAGTCCGCAATAAACTACTGGGAACAAAGGTTGTTTCATTCATCTATTTGCAGTCTTGCAGACAATCTCCTGGAGCTGAGCTACATCAGTAATCTTAAACAGAAACCTTAAACAGGGAGAGAGAGTTTCTCTTAAATCCCAATTCCTTTAAACCCCCAGAATATCTGCTAGCTATCTATCTGTGTGAGACCTGTCCTCGTGACTCTCTCTGTCCAGTGTCCTCGTGACTCTCTCTGTCCAGTGTCCTCGTGACTCTCTCTGTCCAGTGTCCTCGTGACTCTCTCTGTCCAGCGTCCTCGTGACTCTCTCTGTCCAGCGTCCTCGTGACTCTCTCTGTCCAGCGTCCTCGCTGACTCTGTCCAGCGTCCTCGTGACTCTCTCTGTCCAGCGTCCTCGTGACTCTCTCTGTCCAGCGTCCTCGCTGACTCTCTCTGTCCAGCGTCCTCGCTGACTCTCTCTGTCCAGCGTCCTCGCTGACTCTCTCTGTCCAGCGTCCTCGCTGACTCTCTCTGTCCAGCGTCCTCGCTGACTCTCTCTGTCCAGCGTCCTCGCTGACTCTCTCTGTCCAGCGTCCTCGCTGACTCTCAGTCCAGCGTCCTCGCTGACTCTCTCTGTCCAGCGTCCTCGCTGACTCTCTCTGTCCAATGTCCTCGCTGACTCTCTCGGTCCAGTGTCCTCGCTGACTCTCTCTGTCCAGTGTCCTCGCTGACTCTCTCTGTCCAGTGTCCTCACTGACTCTCTCGGTCCAGTGTGCTCGCTGACTCTCTCGGTCCAGTGTCCTCGCTGACACTCTCTGTCCAGTGTCCTCGCTGACACTCTCGCTCTGTCCAGTGTCCTCGCTGACACTCTCGCTCTGTCCAGTGTCCTCGCTGACACTCTCGCTCTGTCCAGTGTCCTCGCTGACACTCTCGCTCTGTCCAGTGTCCTCGCTGACTCTCTCGCTCTGTCCAGTGTCCTCGCTGACTCTCTATCATCGTTCAACTGAATTAGCAATGTTGTAAAACACTGAACCATTTCTTTCACCCTTTACCTACTGACTGACAGTGCAGTGTTTATTCTACACTCTTCTGTTTCAGAAATTGTGGTTTGCAGCTCATGGAAGGTCAGAAATAGGATGTGATTTATTGACCAAGAGCCGGATGAACAGGGGAAAATATCTTGACATTTAACTCTTCAATGTTTTGGTATTAACCCTGTTGTGTTTGGGTAGCCAATCACAGTCACTGCCGAAACTATTCACCTGCTCAAAACAGTGAAGGTCCAAAAAATCGCTTTGGATTAGGCGGGGGGCTGCGGTGAGGTGGTTGTGGGGTCCGTGTAATGGAATATTAAAACATCATGAACAGAAAATAATCAAGAAGATGAATGGCATGCTGTCCCTGATATCCACAGGAGGACTAGAATACAAGAGAGTAGAAATCGTGCTTCAGCCATACAAAGCCCTGGTTAAACCACACCTGGAGAACTGCGAGCAGTTCTGGGCACCATACCTTAGGAAGGATATGGTGTGGGAGTGCAGCCTAGACTGGGATTTCAAGGGTTAAATTACAGGGAGCAATTACACAAACTAGGGTTGTGTTCCCTGGAATTTAGAAGCTTAAGGAGTTATTTGATCTAAGTTGTCCAAATAGGGTAGATAGAAAGAAACTTATTCAGTGGTTTGGGAGTCTAGGATTGGGGCATAGTCAAAAAATAGAGGCAGACCTTTCGGGAGTCAAATTAGGAAACACTTCCTCTTACAAAGGGTGGGAAAAGTTTGCAACTCTCCCACAAACACTAATTGATGCTAGATCAGTTGTAAATTTTAAAACTAAGATTGATAGTTTTTTGTTAGCCAGAGGTATTCAGGAATATTGGGCAAAGGTGAGGAGGTGGAGTTAGGTTACAGATCATCGGTGATCTGAGTGAATGGAGGATCAGGCTGGAGGGGCTGAATGGCCTCCTCCTGTTCTGAACTGCCGGTCAGTGATCCATACACTGCTTCCCTCGCACCCCCACCCCCACCAACCCCCAGACTGGCCAGCAAGATTCAGGGTCTGCTGCTCTTGGTATTGACCAGGCTGTTACCCACAGAAACAGCTTTGAGAAGTGTTTAGTTGTGACCTTTCTTCCATTCACCAAATTCTAAAACCAAATGATAACGGCTGAGCATAAAAAGCAAAAACTGCACTTGCTGTGTTTCCCTGCACTCAATCCAATCCCATGCTCGACCCCCCAGCCCCCTCCACAATCCCTTGTTCAGTTCTCCCCCCCTCCCCGGCACCAGTCCCTGAGTTGACCCCAGACCCCCATGATTCCACGGTTCTTTGACGCCCCCCCTCACAATCATTCAGCAACCCCACTTTGATCGAATCCCTCAATCCCCCCAGACAGCCAGATCCAAGCCAATCAGAGGAGAAAGGGCCTGGGGCTCATTCCTCTGGGCTGTGTTGATCTTGGATGCCTCAGGTTGGCCTCAGTAACCCTTGTTTAGGGAGGGGGCAAGTCAGGCAGGGCTCACACCCCAATCACAGATATCCTTGTCGGGTAGACACACACTGTGGAATAACTTCATTCACATACAGGATGGGGTGGTTCAGGCAAATGTGTGGAGCCTGGGATCTTACTGTGCCTGGATTATGGACTGTAACGGTTGAGGGGCTGGATTATTAGCGTGTTTGTATATCCAGCAAAGTGGAGCAAAGTTAAACTTGGAAAGACAGGAAGTGGAAAGCTCCTGTCATGTCCTTCTACTCAGACCCTGCAGGAGCTCTATGGGGGGCAGTGTGGGGCAGGCTTTGTGCAGAGGGCACTTTGCTAGTTTGCAGCCAGTTCCTGGGGTTGGGGGTAGGTAGTGAAATTGTCAGCCAGCGAAACAAACATGCAAAATTACAGAATAATGTGTCAGCCTGAAACAACTTCATTGCACTTTTCCCCCCCTGATTCCCAGAGTTTCATCTTCCTCAGACTGAGCACAGTTTTAAACTCCAGGCCAAGGAAGGGTATCCAAAGCTTCAATAGCTCACAGTACCGAGCATTGCGGACCCAGACAGAGAGTCTCAGGCAGTTATTGTAGGAGCATCACAGCTGACCCTAACCCTACCTGTTACCTGTGTGTGTCAGTCTGCATTCCTGTCGGTCCGCGTTCCTGTCGGTCCGCGTTCCTGTCGGTCCGCGTTCCTGTCGGTCCGCGTTCCTGTCGGTCCGCGTTCCTGTCGGTCCGCGTTCCTGTCGGTCTGCGTTCCTGTCGGTCTGCGTTCCTGTCGGTCTGCGATCCTGTCGGTCCATGTCGCTGTTGGTCCGCCTCTCCGTCAATCCGATTCCCTGTGGGTCCACATTTCGGTCGTTCCGCGTCCCCATCGTTCCGCGCCCCAGTCGTTCCGCCTCCCCGTCGTTCCGCGCCCCAGTCGTTCCGCGTCCCAGTCGTTCCGCGCCCCAGTCGTTCCGCGTTCCTGTCATTCCGCGTTCCTGTCGTTCCGCGCCCCAGTCGTTCCGCGCCCCAGTCGTTCCACGCCCCTGTCGTTCCGCGCCCCAGTCGTTCCGCGCCCCTGTCGTTCCGCGCCCCAGTCGTTCCGCGCCCCAGTCGTTCCGCGTCCCAGTCGTTCCGCGCCCCAGTCGTTCCGCGTCCCAGTCGTTCCGCGTTCCTGTCATTCCGCGTTCCTGTCGTTCCGCGCCCCAGTCGTTCCGCGTTACTGTCGTTCCGCGTTCCTGTCGTTCCGCGTTCCTGTCGTTCCGCGTCCCCGTCGTTCCGCGTCCCCGTCGTTCCCCGTCCCAGTCGTTCCGCGTCCCCGTCGTTCCGCGTCCCCGTCGTTCCGCGCCCCAGTCGTTCCGCGCCCCAGTCGTTCCGCCTCCCCGTCGTTCCCCGTCCCCGTCGGTCCACGTCCCCGTTGGTCCGCGTCCCCGTCGGTCCGCGTCCCTGTCGTTCCCCGTCCCTGTCGGTCTGCGTCCCTGTCGTTCCCCGTCCCCGTCGTTCCGCCTCCCTGTCAGTCCGATCAGCCTGTGCCCTCAGTCGATGTCCCCGGAGCCAGTAATGAGGGCCCAGTGAGTGAGCCACTTGGATCAGCGAACCCCACTGTTTGAAGCCTCCCTCTCAGCCTGGGAGTAATGGGAATGTCACCTCCAGTTTGACAGGTCACTGTGATTCTGTTCTCTGGGTTTGGAGTTGCTGGGGGGCCTGGTTCCTGGGTTGAGCCACGGCCTGTAGTTGTAAAGCAGGGATGGTGAGAGTTATGTCCCATACCTTCCATTAATTGTTCTCTCCTCTGACAGCTGGACGCACAGACGGCCCAGAGCAGGAACTGGCAGACTGCAGTGATTGAAATGAACGGGGTGAGTGCTTGTTATGCCTGAGATTCTGAACATGTTCCATATTTCCGGACCCACCAATCGTGTAAGATCCGCAACTCGGGATTGCAAGTGACGGTTACGTTGGAGACTGATGACCAACACCTTGGACAGGTGATTGAAATCTGTTCAGGAAATACTGGTCAATCCCGGGCATCACTTGATGGGGCTGAGCCCCCAAGAGCACTCCTGGTCTGGACTCCAAGCCCTTTGGCCCATCGTCCATCTACTGGACAGGAACTGGACATTGATGCTGATTGGCTCCGTCTGCAAAGGAGCAGAGGGAGGGAGAGTGGGAGGAACTTGTAACCATGATATTTTAATGAATTAAAGGTTCCATTTGTTGCAGATTGAGGTGGAATTGTCGATGAAATTCACCACCCGAGATTTGAGCCTGAAACGCACCCCATCAAAAAAACAGAGTGGGGTATTCGGTGTGAAAATTAACGTCGTCACAAAGTAAGTCCCCTCCTTCCTCATCCCAACCTCCTACCCAGGGTCTTTTTTATCCATTCACAGATTCTGGGCTTCACTGGCTGGACCAGCATTTATTACCCACCCCTCAGAGGGCATTTTTAAGAGTCAACCACATTGCTGTGGGTCTGGAGTCACATGTAGGCCAGACCAGGTAAGGACAGCAGATTTCCTTCCCTAAAGGACACTAGACCTGCACATCCAGGCAAGTGGAGAGTATTCCATCACACTCGTGACTTGTGCCTTGTAGATGGTGGACAGGCTTTGGGAAGTCAGGAGGTGAGTTACTCACTACACGATTCCTAGCCTCTGACCTGCTCTTGTAGCCACAATATTTATATGGCTAGTCCAGTTCAGTTTCTGGTCAATGGTAACCCCCAGGATGTTGATAGTGGGGGATTCAGTGATGGTAATGCATTGAACATCAAAGGGCAATGGTTGGATTCTCTCTTGTTGGAGATGGTCATTGCCTGACACTTGTGTGGCATGAATGTTACTTGCCATTTGTCAGTCCAAACCTGGATATTGTCCAGGTCTTGCTGCATTTGGACATAGACTGCTTCAGTATCTGAGGAGTCGCAAATGGTGCTGAACATCGTGCAATCATCAGCGAACATTCCTACTTCTGACCATATTATAGAAGGAAGGTCATTGATGAAGAAGCTGAAGATGGTTGGGCCGAGGACACTACCCTGAGGAACTCCTGCAGTGATGTCCTGGAGCTGAGATGACTGACCTCCAACAACCACAACCATCTTCCTTTGTGCTAGGCATGACTTGAAACAGCAGAGAGTCTGGCAAGGACTTGGACCCTGTTTCCTCTCAGTACACTTCGTGTGAGGCTGGATTCCATTGTTATAGGAACCCCTGTAAGTGACCAGCCACCCCCTGTAACTGATGGGCCACTTCATTGTAACTAACCAGACATCCCCCCCGTAACTGACTGGACATTCCCGGTGTAACTAACCAGAGTCCAGGATGTGTTGCTATTTTAATCACTGTTTTTGTTGGTTTTAGGCGGGAACGCTCGAAGGTGCCGTACATTGTCCGTCAGTGCATCGAGGAGGTGGAGAAACGGGGGATTGAGGAAGTGGGAATCTATCGGGTTTCTGGAGTAGCCACAGATATTCAAACACTGAAAGCTGCTTTCGACATGAGTAAGTGAAAGAATCACCAGCGTTCCCAGCCCAATGCTAGAAAATTCCCCTCCACCTCCAGAATAACCACTGTTGATTGGGAAGGTTGGTTGTTTTACACAGAGGTTGGCCCCGCTCTCCTTCAGAGTGCCTGTAGAGAGTGGATCCTCCCTAGGGATGCAGCGAATGTCGGGACCACTGACATGGCTAGAGCTGCCGAACCTGCCGGTTTGAAATTTTCAGGGCGGGAGAGAGTTCCAGCTGCTTGGAGTTTATTAATCAGGTGCTGGGTCCCTGGGATGCCCTGTGTAACCCCCCAGTCACACCCTGTCTGACCTTGATGCCCTGTCCTTTCAGATACCAAGGATGTGCTGGTGATGTTAAGTGACATGGACATAAATGCCATCGCTGGGACACTCAAGCTGTATTTCCGAGAGTTACCGGAGCCACTTCTCACCGACAGATTCTACCCAGCCTTTGTGGAAGGGATTGGTGAGTCATATGGCAAAACAGAACACGGCAACATAGAACATGGCAACACTGCAGCACACATCTTCACAGCATGCAACGTTGCAGCATGAAACACTGCAACACGCAACATTGCAGCACACAACATCACAGCTGCAACACTGCAGTATGCAACATCACAGCACGCAACATTGCCGTACACAACATTGCAGCACGCAACACTGCAGCACACATCACAGCATGCAACACTGTAATATGCAACATTCCAACACGCAACATTGCAGCACGCAACATTCCAACATGCAATTTTCCAGCACGCAACACTGCAGCACGCAACACTGCAGCACGTAACACTGCAGCACGCAACACTGCGGCACGTAACACTGCGGCACGCAACACTGCGGCACGCAACACTGCGGCACGTAACACTGCGGCACGCAACACTGCAGCACGCAACACTGCAGCACGCAACACTGCAGCACGCAACACTCCAACACGCAACACTCCAACACGCAACACTCCAACACGCAACACCTCCTTCACCATTACCCACAAACAACACAGTCTCGCTGATTGCCTCAGATAGAAAAAACTTGCATTTCTATAGCACCATTCACAATCTCAGAACGTCACAAAATGCCCTACAGCCAATGAAGTACTTTGGAAGTGTGGTTACTGTTGAAATGGGGGAAATATGGCAGCCAATATGCACATAGCAAGATCCCACAGACAGCAAAGTAATAATGACTGAATGATATTGATTGAGGGATAAATATGGGCCAGATCTCCCCTCCACTTCCACAAATAGAGAGGTGTTTTACCTCTACCTGAGGGGGCAGATAGCGCCTCAGTTTAACAGGTCATCAACGGTATTTCTAGTAATGCGGCGCTCCCTAAGTACTGACCCTCCGACAGAGCGGCGCTCCCTCAGTACTGACCCTCCGACAGAGCGGCGATCCCTCAGTACTGACCCTCCGACAGTACAGCACTCCCTAAGTACTGACCTTTAGAGTCATAGAGGTCTACAGCACAGAAAAAGGCCCTTCGGCCCATCGAGTCTGCGCCGGTCAAACTAGTACCTAACTATTCTAATCCCATTTTCCAGCACTAGGCCCATAGCCTTGTATGCCATGGCATCACAAGTGCACATCCAAATACTTCTTAAATGTTATGAGGGTTTCTGCCTCTACCACCCTTTCAGGCAGTGAGTTCCAGATTCCCACCACCCTCTGGGTGAAAAAATTCTTCCTCAAATCCTCTCTAAACCTCTGCCCCTTACCTTAAATCTCTGTCCCCTGGTTATTGATCCCTCCACCAAGGGGAAAAGTTCCTTCCTGTCTACTCTATCTATGCCCCTCATAATTTTACAACTCAGCCATGTCCCCCCTCAATCTCCTCTGCTCCAGGGAAAATAACCCCAGTCTATCCAATTTCTCCTCATAACTAAAACACCCCAGCCCAGGCAACACCCTGGTAAATCTACTCTGCACTCTCTCCAGTGCAATCACATCCTTCCTATAATGCAGATTCCAGAACTGCATGCAATACTCTAGCTGTGGCCTAACCAGCGTTTTATACAGTTCCAGCATAACCTCCCTGCTCTTATACTCTATGCCTCGGCTAATAAAGGCAAGTATCCCATACGTCTTCTTAACCACCTTATCTACCTGTCCCGCTACCTTAAGGGACCGGTGGACATGCACTCCAAGGTCCCTCTGGTCCTTGGCACTTCCCAGGGTCCTACCATTCATCGTGTATTCCCGTGTCTTGTTTGTCCTGCCCAAGTGCATCACCTCACACTTATCTGGATTAAATTCCATTTGCCACTGATCAGCCATCTGACCAGCCTGTCTATATCCTCCTGTAATCTAAAGCTATCCTCACTATTTACCACCCCACCAATTTTCATGTCATCTGTGAACTTACCGATCAACCCTCCTACATTCAAGTATAAATCGTTTATATATACCACAAACAGCAAGGGACCCAACACCGATCCCTGTGGAACCCCACTGGACACAGGCATCCAGTCACAAAAACACCCCTCGACCATCACCCTCTGCTTCCTGCCACTCAGCCAATTCTGGATCCAATTTGCCAAATTGCCTTGGATCCCTTGGGCTCTTACCTTCATTATCAGTCACCCATGCGGGACCTTATCAAAGGCCTTGCTGAAGTCCAAGTAGACTACATCAAATGCATGATTATGACAGGCTGTTTGTTTAAGTTAAATACTCTGCACAAGAGTGAGAGGGGGAGGAGGGTTAGAGAGCGGACGAAGGGGATGAGAGAGGTGGGGTGGGTGGGGGTGAAATTAGATATTGGCAATCACCTCCCATCCCCCGGGTGGGGTCACATCACCAATCACTCACCTTCCGACACTGCAGCACTCCCTCAGTACTGACCCTCCGACAGTGCGGCGCTTCCTCAGTACTGACCCTCCGACAGTGCGGCGCTTCCTCAGTACTGACCCTCCAACAGTGCAGTGCTCCCTCAGTACTGACCCTCCAACAGTGCGGCGCTCCCTCAGTACTGACCCTCCAACAGTGCGGCACTCCCTCAGTACTGACCCGGGAGTGTTGGCCTGGGTTCTGTTCTCCAGTCTCTGGGGTATTCACTGAGCCACACTGGCACTGGGAATGGCTGCCAGGATTATTAACATGGAAACTAAATGTCACAGTGAAGGAGGCTAAAACCCCGACTGACAGAATTAAATTAAATGGGTCTGAATGGGTGATGAGGGATCACTCTCAGACCAGCTGGGTCTGCACCTTTGGCCCGTGCTGTCATCTGATTTCAACACCTCCCACTGCCCTGTAATAGTCCTCAGTTCCCTGCACTAGGAAATGTTGCTGCTCCTGGTGCGTGCGTGTGTGTGTCCAAACCTGACTTGGCAGTGATGCTGCTGTAGTTGAATATCACACCAATACTGGCTATTGAGTAGAGGGTGGGGTACAGGCTGACACAGCATGCCTAGCTGTGATTTGGGGTTTTGTCTTGAATTAGTGGCAGAGGCCTGTTGCTATGATAACTGCTATCATTCTCTTCCCCAGCATTGTCTGACCCAGCGGCCAAGGAGAATTGTATGTTACACTTGCTGCGCTCACTGCCAGACCCAAACCTCAACACCCTGCTCTTCCTACTGGATCATCTGAAAAGGTATGGAATCCTAAAGCATGGTTTGTGTTCCCAGGGACTCAGCAGGGTTTAATCAATGGCAGGAGGTATTTAGCTTCAACTGGGTGTGTAGGGCAATGACTTCCCTGAGTTCACAGCTCGTGACCTACAGATCTTGCTCGAATGCCCACCCACATCTCTGCTGCAGCATCCCCACACCCTCAGGCTCCCATCATTAAGTCCCGCAGCCATCACCACAGATTCTACCCTGACTGGACGTGACCTGATAGAGGTCATTATCATAAAAGAGTTTGATTGGTTAAAGGTAGGGAAGCTCCTTTCACATGCCAGTCAGACCAGAACAATGGAACATCAATATAAGATAGTCACTACTAATGCTGGCATCTACCCGGCAATGTGGAAAATTGCCCAGGTATGTCCTGTACACAAAAAGCAGGACAAATCCAACCCGGCCAATTATCGCCCCATCAGCCTACTCTCCATCATCAGTAAAGTAATGGAAGGGATCATCAACAGTGCTATCAAGCGGCACTTGCTTAGCAATAACCTGCTCACTGACACCCAATTTGGGTTCTGCCAGGGTCACTCAGCTCCTGACCTCATTACAGCCTTGGTTCAAACATGGACAAAAGAGCTGAACTCCTGAGGTGAGGTGAAAGTGACTGTCCTTGACATCAAGGCAGCATTTGACCAAGTGTGGCATCAAGGAGCCCCAGCAAAACTGGAGTGAAAGGGAATCAGGGGGAAAACTCTCCACTGGTTGGAGTCATACCTAGCACAAAGGAAGATGGTTGTGGTTGTTGGAGGTCAGTCATCTCAGCTCCAGGACATCACTGCAGGAGTTCCTCAGGGTAGTGTCCTAGGCCCAACCATCTTCACCTGCTTCATCGATGACCTTCCTTCCATTGTAAGATCAGAAGTGGGGATGTTCGCTGATGTTTGCACAATGTTCAGCACCATTCACAACTCCTCAGATACTGAAACAGTCCATGTCCAAATGCAGTAAGACCTGGACAATATCTAGGCTTGGGCTGACAAATGGCAAGTAACATTTGTGCCACACAAGTGCCAGGCAATGATCATCTCCAACAAGAGAGAATCTAACCATCGCTCCTTGACATTCAACGGCATCACCATCGCTGAATCCTCACTATCAACATCCTGGGGATTACCATTGACCAGAAACTGAACTGGATTAGACATATAAATACTGTGGCTACAAGAGCAGGTCAGAGGCTAGGAATCCTGTGATGAGTAACTCACCTTCTGACTCCCCAAAGCCTCTCCACCATCTACAAGGCACAAGTCAGGAGTGTGATGGAATGCTTTCCACTTGCCTGGATGAGTGCAGCTCCAACAACACTCAAGAAGCTTGACATCGTCCAGGACAAAGCAACTCGCTTGATTGACACCCCATCCACAAACATTCACTCCCTCCACCACCAACGCACAGTAGCAGCAGTGTGTACCATCTACAAGGTGCACTGCAAGAACTTACCAAGACTCCTTAGACAGCACCTTCCAAACCCATAGCCACTACCATCTAGAAGGACAAGGGCAGCAGATAGATGGGAACACCACCACCTGGAAGTTCCCCTCCAAAGCCACTCACCATCCTGACTTGGAAATTTTTGCCGTTCCTTCATTATCGCTGGGTCAAAATCCTGGAACTCCCTCCCTAACAGCACTGTGGGTGCACCTACACCACATGGACTGCAGCGGTTCAAGAAGGCAGCTCATCAGCACCTTCTCTAGGGCAATTAGGGATGGGCAATAAATGCTAGCCCAGCCAGCGAAGCCCACATCCCGTAAATGAATTTTAAAAAGTTCAGGAATTCAGGAGAAACTTCCTTACCCAGAAAGTCATTAGAATGTGGAGCTTGTGGTTGAGGTGAATAGATATTTTTACGGGGAAACTGGATAAATATACGAGAGAGAAAGGAATGAAAGGACATGGGGATCAGGTGAGATGGAGGGTGGAAGGTGATGCCGAACTGTCGGACAAATTGAGCTGTTTCTGTGCTGTAAATACTGCAACTCGGTGATACCAAGGGTTTTACCCACTGAGCAGAGTTAAACTCAACAACAATCATCATCGCAGCAAGGTCTAACAGGGACTCGGCCCCATTCCCAGCAAGGCACAGGGGGTCTCGGAATAGCACGTAAATAAATCAGGAACTACAAACACAGCAGCACTTTGCTTAAAGCGGTGAGATGCTCAGTCCTGGAGCCCACAGTATTGATCCTCTGCGGTTGTCAGTTTCTGCATCGGGCTGGAGAACCTGCTGATTGGCCAGAGAGCCAGGGGCACAGTGAACCTACAGAAACCTCTCCTGGTGCTATGTCTCTGCGAGACTCCTGGCTGTGGTCAGTATGGGGGACATGTATAAATGGTGGGGAATGAGGAGTCAAAGCCAGGACTAGAATCATAGATAACAGAGTCTGGACAGCAGTGCGGGTAGCAGAACTGGTAAAACAGGGATCCAGTGCTCATCATCTGGGGCTCGACAAGCTGCTTGGGGTTCAGGGCCATCTCCTGTGCAACAGGACAGCGTTACAAAGGTTGCAGGGGTACAAATGGTGGGGGTGGTTTATGGGCCCGTCTACAATAGTTACACTGTAGGACAGAGTATACAGGAAGAAATAATGGAGAATTGTGAGAAAGGTACTGGAATAATCATGGGAGATTTTAATCTTCATATAGATTGGACAAATCAAATTGGCAAAAATAGCCTGGAGGATGAGTTTGTATTTTCAGGACAGTTTCTTGGAACGATATCTCCTGGAAGGAACCAGGGGACAGGCTATTTTAGACCTGGTGATTAATTAATGACCTCATAGTAAAGAATTCTTTAGGTAAGAGTGATCATAACATGATAGAATTTCACATTCAGTTTGAGGGCGAGAAATATGGGTCTGAAACTAATGTCTTAAACTTAAATAAAGGCAATTACAAATGTATAAAGACAAAGTTGACTAAAGTGAAATGGAAAAATAGGTTAAAAGGTAATACTGTAGAGATACAGTGGCAGGCATTTTAGGGGATATTTCATAACTGTCACAAAGATATATTCCATTGAGAAAGAAAGACTCTAGAGAAGGATGCACCATTCGTAGCTAACTGAGGAAATTAAGGAGGTATAAAATTGAAAGAAAGATGTACAATGCTGCAAAGATTAGTGATAGGCCGGAAGATTGGGAAAATTTTAGAAACCAGCAAGGATAGCTAAATAAATAATAAAGAGGGAGAAATGGAGTATGAGAAAACTGGAAGAAATATAAAATTAGACAGTAAAAGCTTCTACAAGTATATAAAAAGGAAAAAACGTTGCTAAAGTAAACAGAGGGTAAGACTGGGGAATTAATAATAGGAAACAAGGAAATGGCAGAGACTTTGAACAGTATTTTGTATCTGCTCTTGACAATAGAATACACAAAAAGCATCCCAAGAATAGTAGAAAAGCAGGGGTGAAAAGGGAGGAAGCAACTTAAAACAATCACTATCACTAGAGAACAAGTACTGGGAAAACTAATGGAACTAAAGGCTGACAGTTCCCTGGACCTGGTGGCCTGCACCCTAGGGCTTTAATGGAAGTGGCTGCAGAGATAATGGATGTATTGGTTGTAATCTTCCAAAATTCCCTGGATTCTGGAAAGGTTCCAGCGGATTGAAAATCCGCAAATGTAACACAACTATTCAAGAAAGGAGGGAGTCAGAAAACAGGAAGGCTAGTTAGTCTAACATCTGTCATAGGGAACATGATTAAAGGGGTTATTAAAGATGTAGTAGGAAGGACATTAAAAAATCAGAATACAATCAGGCAGAGACAACATGGTTTTGTGAAAGGAAAATTGTGTTTGGCAAATTTATTGGAGTTCTTTGAGGATGTAACAAGCAGGGTGAAGAAAGGGGAACCTGTAGATGTGTATTTGGATTTCCAAAAGGCATTCAACAAGGTGTCACATAAAAGGTTGCTACACAAGAGCTCATGCTGTTGGGAGTGATACCTTAACATGGAGAGAGGATTGGCTAACAGACAAGAAACAGAATCAGGATAAATGGATAATTTTCAGGTTGGCAAACTGTAACTAGTGGGGTGCTGCAGGGAGGTTTGCTAGGGCCTCAACTACTTATGAACTATGTTAATGACTTGGATGAAGGGTCCTACTGTATTGAAACCAAATTTGCTGATGATGCGAAGATAGGTAGGAAAGCAAGTTGTGAGGAGGATACAAAGAGTCTGCAAAATAATATTGGACAGGTTATGTGAGTGGGCAAAAATTTGGCAGGTGGAGTATAATGTGGGAAAATTTGAACTTGTCCACTTTGGCAGGAAGAATAGAAAAGCAGAATATTATTTAAATGGAGAAAGACTGCAGAATGCTGAGGTACCGAGGGATCTGGGTGTCCTTGTAAATGAATCACAAAAGATTAGCATGTAGGTACAGCAAGTGATTCAGAAGGCAAATGGAGTGTTAGCCTTTATTGCAAGGGGGAGGGAGTATAAAAGTAGGGAAGTCTTGCTCCAACTTTACAGGTGAGAGTCCACACCTGGAATACTGTCTACAGTTTTTCTCTCCTTATTTAAAGAGGGATATAGTTGCATTGGAAGCAGTTCAGTGAAGGTTTACTGAGCTGATTCTTGGGATGAAGAGGTTGTCTTATGAGGAAAGATTGAGCAGGTTGGACCTGTATCCATTGGAGTTTAGAAGAATGAAAGGTGACTTCATTGAAACATATAAGGTTCCGAGGGGGCTTGTGGGGAATCTAGAATTAAGGGGTCTCCCAATGAAGACAAAGATGAGGAGGAATTTCTTTTCTCAGAGGGTCATTAATCTTTGAAATTCTGCAGCCCAGAGAGCAGTGGAGACCAGGGTCTTTGAACTTATAACACAAAACAAAAACAGAAACAGAAATACCTGGAAAAACTCAGCAGGTCTGGCAGCATCGGCAGAGAAGAGCACAGTTGACGTTTTGAGTCCTCATGACCCTTGTTGACCCTGTTTCTGTTTTTGTTTTGGATTTCCAGCATCCGCGGTTTTTTGTTTTTATCTTTGAACTTATATTCAAGGCTGAGTTAGACAGGGAGTCGAGGGTTATGGGGGACAGGCAAGAAATGGAGTTAAGGCCGCAATCAGATCAGCTATGATCTTATTGAATGGTGGGCAGGCTTGAGGGGTTATTGGCCTTCTCCTGCTCCTGTTTATGATCTTATTCCAGAGGTTACGGGGTTACAGCATCTGGCTGGCTGCATAGAACCCCTGCCCTGGTTAATAAGGAAATCATCCTTTCCATTTACTGCTGATTTGGGGCCCGCATTGACCCCGCTCAGTGACCTCCCCACACCTGCTCAGCAACCCACCACCCCCACCTCCTCAGCCACCCTGTCCCTCAGCCACCCTGTCCCTCAACAACCCCCCCCACAGCAAACTCCCCCCTCAACAAACTCCCCCCTCAGCAAATTCCCCTCTCAGCAAATTCCCCCTCAGCAAACTCCCCCCACCCCAGAAAACTCACTGAATTACTACAGTACTGCAGGAGGCCATTCAGCCCATCGTGTCCACAGCAGCTCTCTGAATGAGCAACTCACTGAGTGCCATTCTCCTGTCTTCTCCCCGTAACCCTGCACATTCTTCCTTTTCAAATAACAGTCTTAATTCCCTTTTGAATGCTTCAATTGAACCTGCCTCCACCACACCTTCAGGCAGTGCATTCCAAACCCTAAACACTCGCTGTGTGAAAAATATTTTTCTACTATTGTTCTGGCTTCGTTTGCCAAATACTTTAAATCTGTGCTCCTCTTGTTCTCGATCCTTTCAAAATTGGGAACATTTTCTCCCTTTCCACTCTGTCTAGACCCCTCGTGATTTTGAATACCTCTATCTTTCGCTAGGTCAAAATCCTGGAACTCCCATTCCTAACAGCACTGTGGGTGCACCTGCACCGTATGGACTGCAGCGGTTCAAGAAGGCAGCTCACTACCACCTTCTCAAGGGCTACGAGGGATGGGCAATAAATGCTGGCCCAGCCAGCGAAGCCCACATCCCGTGAATTAATTTTTAAAAATCAGATCTCCTCTCAGGAAAACAGTCCTAACTTCTCAAATCTATCTTTATAACTGAAGTTCCTGGAACCATTCTTGTAAATCTTCTCTGTACCCCCACCAAATCCTGTCCCTACCCGCTTCAGCAATCCCCCTCAGCAAACTCCCCCCCCCCCCCTCAGCAAACTCCCCCCCCCCCCCCCCTCAGCAAACTCCCCCCCCCTCAGCAAACTCACCCCCCCTCAGCAAACTCATCCCCCCTCAGCAAACTCACCCCCCCTCAGCAAACTCACCCCCCCTCAGCAAACTCACCCCCCCTCAGTAAACTCCCCCCCTCAGCAAACTCACCCCCCCTCAGTAAACTCCCCCCCTCAGCAAACTCACCCCCCCTCAGCAAACTCACCCCCCCTCAGTAAACTCCCCCCCTCAGCAAACTCACCCCCCCTCAGTAAACTCCCCCCCTCAGCAAACTCTCCCCCCCTCAGCAAACTCCCCCCCCCTCAGCAAACTCACCCCCCCTCAGTAAACTCCCCCCCTCAGCAAACTCACCCCCCCTCAGTAAACTCCCCCCCTCAGCAAACTCACCCCCCCTCAGCAAACTCACCCCCCCTCAGCAAACTCCCCCCCCCCTCAGCAAACTCCCCCCCCCCTCAGCAAACTCACCCCCCCTCAGCAAACTCACCCCCCCTCAGCAAACTCCCCCCCCCCCCTCAGCAAACTCCCCCCCCCCTCAGCAAACTCACCCCCCTCAGCAAACTCCCCCCCCCTCAGCAAACTCACCCCCCTCAGCAAACTCCCCCCCCCTCAGCAAACTCACCCCCCCTCAGTAAACTCCCCCCCTCAGCAAACTCACCCCCCCTCAGCAAACTCACCCCCCCTCAGCAAACTCACCCCCCTCAGCAAACTCACCCCCCTCAGCAAACTCACCCCCCCTCAGCAAACTCACCCCCCCTCAGCAAACTCACCCCCCCTCAGTAAACTCACTCCCCTCAGCAAACTCCCCCCCCCTCAGCAAACTCACCCCCCCTCAGCAAACTCACCCCCCCCTCAGCAAACTCACCCCCCCTCAGTAAACTCACTCCCCTCAGCAAACTCACTCCCCTCAGCAAACTCCCCCCCCCTCAGCAAACTCCCCCCCCCTCAGCAAACTCCCCCCCTCAGTAAACTCCCCCCCTCAGCAAACTCACCCCCCCTCAGCAAACTCCCCCCCTCAGTAAACTCCCCCCCTCAGCAAACTCACCCCCCCTCAGCAAACTCCCCCTCCTCAGCAAACTCACCCCCTCAGCAAACTCACCCCCCCTCAGTAAACTCACCCCCCCTCAGCAAACTCACCCCCCCCTCAGTAAACTCACCCCCCCTCAGCAAACTCACCCCCCCCTCAGTAAACTCACCCCCCCCTCAGCAAACTCACCCCCCCTCAGCAAACTCACCCCCCTCAGCAAACTCACCCCCCTCAGCAAACTCACCCCCTCAGCAAACTCGCCCCCCCCTCAGCAAACTCACCCCCCCTCAGCAAACTCACCCCCTCTCAGCAAATTCACCCCCCCTCAGCAAACTCACCCCCCTCAGTAAACTCCCCCTCTTCAGCAAACTCCCCCTCCTCAGTCACTGTATATTCAGCAGGGTAAGGCTCACTCACTGTGTAACTGTGCAGAGTCACTGTTTATTCAGCAGGGGAAGGATCACTCACACTGTAACTGTACAGCCACTGTTTACTCAGGGTAAGGATCATTCACTGTTTATTCAGGCTGAGGATCACTCTGTTTATTCAGGGTGAGGATCACTCGCTGTTTATTCAGGGTGAGGATCACTCGCTGTTTATTCAGGGTGAGGATCACTCGCTGTTTATTCAGGGTGAGGATCACTCGCTGTTTATTCAGGGTGAGGATCACTCGCTGTTTATTCAGGGTGAGGATCACTCGCTGTTTATTCAGGGTGAGGATCACTCGCTGTTTATTCAGGGTGAGGATCACTCTGTTTATTCAGGGTGAGGATCACTCTGTTTATTCAGGGTGAGGATCACTCACTGTTTATTCAGGGTGAGGATCACTCGCTGTTTATTCAGGGTGAGGATCACTCGCTGTTTATTCAAGGTGAGGATCACTCTGTTTATTCAGGGTGAGGATCACTCTGTTTATTCAGGGTGAGGATCACTCGCTGTTTATTCAGGGTGAGGATCACTCTGTTTATTCAGGGTGAGGATCACTCGCTGTTTATTCAGGGTGAGGATCACTCTGTTTATTCAGGGTGAGGATCACTCGCTGTTTATTCAGGGTGAGGATCACTCTGTTTATTCAGGGTGAGGATCACTCGCTGTTTATTCAGGGTGAGGATCACTCTGTTTATTCAGAGTGAGGATCACTCGCTGTTTATTCAGGGTAAGGATCACTCTGTTTATTCAGAGTGAGGATCACTTGCTGTTTATTCAGGGTGAGGATCACTCTGTTTATTCAGGGTGAGGATCACTCGCTGTTTATTCAGGGTGAGGATCACTCTGTTTATTCAGAGTGAGGATCACTTGCTGTTTATTCAGGGTGAGGATCACTCTGTTTATTCAGGGTGAGGATCACTCGCTGTTTATTCAGGGTGAGGATCACTCGCTGTTTATTCAGGGTGAGGATCACTCGCTGTTTATTCAGGGTGAGGATCACTTGCTGTTTATTCAGGGTGAGGATCACTCTGTTTATTCAGGGTGAGGATCACTCGCTGTTTATTCAGGGTAAGGATCACTTGCTGTTTATTCAGGGTGAGGATCACTCTGGTTATTCAGGATGAGGATCACTCTGTTTATTCAGGGTGAGGATCACTCGCTGTTTATTCAGGGTGAGGATCACTCGCTGTTTATTCAGGGTGAGGATCACTCGCTGTTTATTCAGGGTGAGGATCACTTGCTGTTTATTCAGGGTGAGGATCACTTGCTGTTTATTCAGGGTGAGGATCACCCACTGTTTATTCAGGGTAAGGATCACTCTGTTTATTCAGGATGAGGATCACTCGCTGTTTATTCAGGGTAAGGATCACTCTGTTTATTCGGGGTGAGGATCACTCGCTGTTTATTCAGGGTAAGGATCACTCTGTTTATTCAGGATGAGGATCACTCGCTGTTTATTCAGGGTAAGGATCACTCTGTTTATTCAGGGTGAGGATCACTCGCTGTTTATTCAGGGTAAGGATCACTCTGTTTATTCAGGATGAGGATCACTTGCTGTTTATTAAGGGTAAGGATCACTCTGTTTATTCAGGGTGAGGATCACTCGCTGTTTATTCAGGGTGAGGTGTGTGTTGGGTCTTGATAATTTCACTGTTTGCAGAGTTGCAGAGAAGGAACCTGTGAACAAAATGTCTCTACACAACCTGGCGACGGTGTTTGGTCCAACTCTGCTGAGACCGTCAGAAACTGAACACAAAGCTTACGCCAACATTGTGTCCGATATATGGTCTCATGAAGTCATGGCACAGGTACGTGAAATCAGTGAGCCCTCTCATAGTTTGGGTGAGAAAAGCGTGGACACAGGCCTCTGTGGCTTGCTGCCACTCCCTGGGGGTGAAGATGGGGAGAGCGGCGTCCCCAGACTCAGCAAGTCACAAAGTAAGAGGTGGTGGAGAGGTTTGTGGTCTGAGCTGGTCTGGTCAGGGTTGGGACTACAAATTGGCCTCAGTGTCTAGCTTGGGAATGAGACCATCAGGGTTCTGGTTTCTCTTGACCATTCAAGGGCTCCCAATGGTCAGTGCATGTCTGATATTGGAATTGGACCAGGCCTGACTGTGATGCCCCCGGTGGCCACCAGGCTGAATTGCCAGAGCTAGAATTGAACAGCAGGTGGTAAGGAAGCTGCAGAGAATGGGGCGCAATGAGTTAGCAATCTTTAGCCAGGCTGTGCCTGAGTTCTTGTATCAGAACCCTGGGCTAAGTGGGCACAGAGCACCATCTCTTTGTTCATGGGATGTGGGCGTCACTAGCAAGACCAGAATTTATTGCTAATCCCTAATCGCAGAGAGTTTTGTTTAGGGGGGAGGAGCCCATGGGGGTGGTGTGGGGCAGTACGAGGTACGGGCACTGACACTGTTCGTGTTCACACAGGTCCAGGTTCTCTTGTATTACCTGCAGCATCCTCCGATCTCCATCACCGAACTCAAGCGAAACACACTCTACTATTCCACTGATGTGTAGAGAGGGTCCATGACCTCTGAATCCTTCAACTCAATTGACCATTGACCAAAATTAAATCAAAATGAAGAAAATATCGCAGAGCGACTCCCCTCTGAGGTGTGACCCTTATACAGCTGTGTGCCTGGAGCAAGATGGGGACCGCACCCTCTGTATAGTCCTGTCCTATGTATTGTGTGTACAAGCACTGTTGGCTGTCCATCCCTCGCACTCCGTCCCTTGCACTCCGTCCCTCGCATGGTGCATTTGTCTTGTTTATTCCCGGAGCTGTGAGAAATTCACCAAACGCTCCAACCTCCTGGTCTTGGATCTGCTGCGGTTCAGTGGGCAAAGAGACTCTGCTGGGGCAGCTAACAGTTCATAACCAAGCAGGGAACGTCAGTGGAGGAGTACGATGGATACGTCGCTGTGTAAGGATCTGATTCCGGAGCCTGATTCTGGAGTATGCCTCAATTGTTGTTGTCAATTGTGATTAGCATTTCATACACTCCTCTGATTATTAGCAACCTTTTTGCTTGATATATGTTGTTTTACATCTGTAGATTATTCTGACCCTCAGTGGGCGACAAATTCATGATAAATAAAAATTGACAACGTAATATTTGCACAAAAGACAATACCTTTGGTCTGATTTAACTCATTTGTTTTCTGTGCAGTCTCCCTCATGCGCTCTCAATCTCTGCCCCTTCCTCTCCCTCTCTCTGTCTCCTTCCCCGTCCCACATTCTCTCTCAATCTCTACCACGTCCCTCTCTCTCCTTCCCCCTCTCCCTCCCTGTCTCTCTATCCCTCTTTGTTCTCAATCTCTCCCCCTTCTCTGTCTCTGCTCCCTTTTCCCACTCTCCCACATTCTCTCTTGCTTCTGATCAGTGGGCTTGGCTCAGGCACAGCATTTTTTTATACGGAATTTTTTAGTATTTTATTTTTCCAGACAGTTTTTGCTGCATCGTTTCCTGATTATAGAACGTGTGTTTAAGCCTTTTTCCAGCTCCTTGCTCCACCAAAACCAAAACCGATGCCAGTGCCGGTAAAAGACCGAGAGGGCCCCTCGCCACCGTCCTGCCCTGCTCTCGCCCTGACTCTGACCCTGTTTTCAAGCTACTGGACAAACAGAGAAGATCAGTGAAGAGAAATTTATTTCTGCTGGTTGGCGAATCTGGGAATAGGGGACACGTTACAAAAATTAGAGCCAGACCTTTTAGAAGTGAAATTAGGAGACAGTACTGCACACAAAGAATCAAAGTTTGAAATTCTCTTTTGGAGGCGGCAGTTGATGTTAGATCAATTGTTAATTTTAAAACAGATTAATAGAATTTTGTTATCCAAAAGTATTAAGTGTTAAACATAGAAAATAGGAATAGGAGTAGGTCATTCAGCCCTTCGAGCCTGCTCTGCCATTCAATATGATCATGGCTGATCCTGTATCTTAATGCTATACTCCCACTCTCTCCCCATACCCCTTGGCACCTTTAGAGTTCAGAAATTTATCTATTTCCTTCTTAAATATATTCGGTGACTTGGCCTCCACAGCCTCTGTGGTAGAGAATTCCACAGGTTCACCACCCTCTTAGTGAAGAAATTTCTCCTCATCTCAGTCCTAAATGGTCGACCCCATATCCTGTGACCCCTTGTTCTAGACCCCACCCCCAGCCAGAGGAAATATCATCCCAACATCCAGTCTGTCCAGCCTTGTCAGAATTTTATATGTTTCAATGAGATCCCCTCTCATTCTTCTAAACTCTAATGAATACAGGCCTAGTAAACCCAAAAGTGTTACAGGCGGTGATGAGGGAAGGTGGGTGATATGAAGTTAGGACAAAGATGATCCATGATCCCAGTGAATGATGGGACATGCTCAAGGCTAAATGGCCTCCTGATCCTGTGATCAATAAACACTGTTGCTCTGCTTTCTGTTCAATTGTTTTGCCAACAAATGAAAATGGTTCAAATTCACATCCGCAGTGTGTGAGAATGAGTCTTTAGATTGTAAAAGTGATGCAGCTGATTCCTGAATTATTTACTGCCCAAAAGTGTAATCAGCTGCATCTGTATTCCCAGTTATCCACATGTCCCTGATATAAGGATAATTTTAACAGATAAGGCCAGAGAGCGCAGAAATGGAAAAAACAAAGTTAAAGGCTCTGTATCTGAATGTGGCAGCATTCATGCAGAATGGATAAATTGTTAGCACAGATAGAAATTAATGATCTGACAGCCACCACAGAGACATGGTTGCAAGATGACCAAGGTTGGGACCTGAACATGGAAGAGTATTTGCTATTTTGAAAAGACAGGTTGGTTGTCATTGTTGGAGGTCAGTCATCTCAGCTCCAGGACATCACTGCAGGAGTTCCTCAGGGTAGTGTCCTTTGCCCAACCATCTTCAGCTGCTTCGTCAATGACCTCCTTTCCATCATAAGGTCAGAGGTGGGGATGTTCGCTGATGATTGCACAATGTTCAGCACCATTCATGAATCCTCAGATGCTGAAACAGTCCATGTCCAAATGCAGCAAGGCCTGGACAATATCCCGGCTTGGGCTGACAAGTGGCAAGTAACATTCGCGCCACACAAGTGCCAAGCAATGACAATCTCCGACAAGAGAGAATCCAACCATTGCCCCTTGACGTTCAATGGCATTACCATCAGTGAATCCCCCCCTGTTAACATTCTGGGGGTTACCATTGACCAGAAACTGAAGTGGATTAGCCATATCAATAGTGTCCACGTGAGCAGGTCAGAGGCTAGGAATCGTGCGACGAGTAACTCAGCTCCTGACTCCCCAAAATCTCTCCGCCATGTACAAGGCACAAGTCAGGAGTGTGATGGAATACTCCCCACTTGCCTGGATGAGTGCAGCTTCCACGACACTCAAGAAGCTTAACACCATCAACAAAGCAGCCTGCTTGATCGGCACCACATCCACAAACATTCACTCCCTCCACCACCGATGCACAGTAGCAGCAGTGTACACCATCTAAAAGATGCACTGCAGCCAAACAGGGAGCAGGCTATTCTTGACCTGGGAATATGCAATAAGACAGGATTAATCAATAACCTCATGGTAAATGAGCCTTTAGGTGACAACGATCATGACATGATAGAATTTCATGTTCAGTTTGAAGGGGGGGAAGAGTGGGTCTAAGTATAGTGTTTTATACCTGAATAAAGGTGCAAAGCTTAGCTATTATGAACTGGGAAACTAGGTTAAAAGGTAGGACAGTAGAGATGCAGTGGCAGACTTTTAGGGTGATATTTAATAATTCTCAGCAAAAATTTATCCCAGTAAGAAAGAAAGACTCTTTGAGAAGGATGCATCGTCCGTGGCTGAATAAAGAAGTTAAAGATATTATCAAATTGAAAGAAACACTGTACAAATCTGCAACGATTAATGGTAGGTGAGAAGATTGGTCAGATTTTAAGAACCAGCAAACAATGAGCAAAAAAAGTAGAGGGAGAAAGTTGAGTATGAGAGAAAGCTAGCCAGAAATATAAAAAGAGATTGTAAGAGTTTCCACAAGTATTTAAATAGGAAAATAACTAAAGCTAGTGTTGGTCCTCTGGAGAGTGATTCTGGGGAATTGATAATGGAAAACAAGGAAATGGTGGAGGTGTTGAACAGGTAATTTGTGTCTGTCTTCACTGTAGGCTTAGAAATCTTCCCAAAGATACTTGAAAATCAAGAGGTGAATGGGAGTGGCAAATTAAAACAATCACCATCACCAGGGAAAAGGTGCTGGGAAAACTTAGACCTAAATGCTACCAAGTTCCCAGGACCAGATGGTCTACATCCTAGGGTCTTAAAAGAAGTGGTTGCAGAGATAACAGATGCATTGGTTATAATCTTCCAAAATTTCTTAGATTCTGGAAGGATCCAGTGGATTGGAAAATAGTTAATGTAACACCATTATTCAAGAAAGGAAGGAGATAGAAAGCAGGAAACTTTGGGCCAGTTACCAAACATCTGTCATAGGGTAAAAGCAAAAAACTGCGGATGCTGGAAATCCAAAACAAAAACAAAAATACCTGGAAAAACTCAGCAGGTCTGGCAGCATCTGCGGAGAGGAACACAGTTAACGTTTCGAGTCCGAATGACCCTTCTGTCATAGGGAATTGCTAGAATCCATTATTAAGGAGGTTACAGCAGGATACTTAAAAAATCATAATGTGATCAGGCAGAGTCAACATGGCTTTGTGAAAGGGAAATCATGTTGAATTAATTTATTAGAGTTTTTTGAGGAAGTAACAAGCAAGATGGACTCGGATTTCCAAAAGGCATTTAGGTGCCACATCATTGGTTACTACAGAAGATAAGATGGCGTATGGGGTAACATATTAGCATGGATGAAGGATTGGTTAGCCAACAGAAAGCAGAGAGTAGTGATAAAGGAATCTTTTTCAGATTGGCAAGCTGGAACTAGTGGAGTGCCACAGGGATCAGTGCTGAGGCCTCAGCTATTTACAATGTACATCAATGACTTGGATAAAGGGAACGAATGACACATCGGTGTCATTTGCCATTGACACCAGGATAGGTAGGAAAGTAAGTGTCAAGAGGAGGTAGAGAGCCTGCAAAGGGATATAAACAGGTTAAATGTGTGGGCAAAAATTTGGCAGATGGGGTATAATGTGGGAAAATGTGAACCTGTCCACTTTGGCAGGAAGAACAGAAAAGCAGCAAATTATTTAAATGGAGAGAGACTGCAGAACTTGGTGGTGCAGAGGGATCTGGGTGTCCTGGTACATGAATCACAAAAAGTTAGTATGCAGGTACAGCAAGAGATTAGGAAGGCAAATGGAATGTTACCACTTATTGCAAGGGGAATGGAATATAAAAGTAGGGAAGTTTTACTGCAGCTGTACAGGGCCTTGGTGAGACCACATCTGGAATACTGTGTACAGTTTTGGTCTCATTTGAAAAAGGGTATAATTGCATTAGAAGCAGTTCAGAGAAGGTTCACTCAACTCATTGCTGGGATGAAGGGCATATCTTAAGAAGAAAAGTTGAACTGGCTGGCCCTATACCCATCCATTGGTGTTTAGAAGAATGAGAAGTGATCTTATTGAAACATATAGATCCTGAGGAGATTTGATACGGTGGATACCGGGAGTGTGTTTCCTTTAGTTGGGGAGACTAGAACCACGGGACAAAGGAAAGAACTCAGGAAAATTACAATCACTAGGGAAGTGGTAGTGAACAAATTATTGGAGTTGCGGGCTGACAAATCCCCAGGTCTGAATGGATTTCATCCCAGGGTCCTGAAAGAAGTGGCTGGTGAGGTAGTTGATGCGTTGGTTTCAATTTTCCAAAACTCCCTGGATTCAGGGAAGATTCCATTAGATTGGAAAATAGCAAATGTAACTCCTTTATTCAAAAAGGGGAGGGGGGGTGGGGTGGTGGGGGTAGTGACAGAAAGCAGGAAACTACAGGCCAGTCAGCTTAACATCTGTCATAGAGAAAATGTTAGAAGCTATTATTAAAGATGTTATGGCAGAACACTTAGAAAAATCCAAGGCAATCAGGCAGAGTCAACAAGAGTTTTGTGAAAGGGAAATCATGTTTAACCAATTTATTGGAGTTCTTTGAAGGAGTCTTGTGTACTGTGGATAAAGGGGAACCACATCTGGAGTCCTGTGTACAGTTTTGGTCTCATTTGAAAAAGGGTATAATTGCTTTAGAAACAGTTCAGAGAAGGTTCACTCAACTCATTCCTGGGATGAAGGGTTTATCTTATGAAGAAAGGTTGGACAGGTTTGGCCTATACCCACCGGAGTTTAGAAGAATGAGAGGTGATCTTATTGAAACATATAAGATCTTGAGAGGATTTGATAGGGTGGATAGGTGGATTACTGTACTTAGATTTCCAGAAGGCATTTGATAAGGTGCTACATCAAAGTTTATTGTGGAAAATAAAAGTTCATGGTGCAGGGGGTAACATAATGGCATGGATAGAAGATTGACCAGCTAACAGGAAACAAAGGGTAGCCATAAATGGGTCTTTTTTTGGTTGGCAGGATATAACGAGTGATGTGCCATAGGGATCAGAGTTGGGGCCTCAAATGTTTACAATTTATATAAAAGACTTGGATGAAAGGACTGAAGGTATGGTTGCTAAATCTGCTGATGACACAAAGGTAGATAGTGTTCTAGGATGTTATATGTGCGTGCATGGCATTGTAACGTAAAGGTGCTCGGCAGGGCAAGGGTTAATTTGGGACTGGAGAATAGTACTGCCCACGGTGTGATGTATAGAGTCACATGGTAATAGACACAGAGAGAACAGTCTAGAGAGGACATTCTGGAGCCTGCATGGAGGGAATGGCACCATGCATAAGAGTAACCTGGGATCTGTAAATAGTTAAAGGTTAACAATAGATGATTCATGTTTAAATATACAAATCTCAAGATCTCATCATTGAGACAACTAAAGAACCGTTATTACAACACTTAGGAAAGTAAGTTGTGGAGAGGATGTAAGGAGGCTACAAAGTAACGTAGATTAAGCGAATGGGCAAAAATCGGGCAAATGGGGTATAATGTGGGCAAATGGGGTATAATGTGGGCAAATGTGAAATTGTCCATTTTGGCAGGAATAAAAAAAGCATATTATCTAAATGGTGAGAGGTTGCAGAGCTCTGAGATTCAGAGGGATCTAGGCGTCCTAGTGCATAAATCACAAAAGGCTAGTATGCAGGTACATCAAGTAATTAGGAAAGCTAACAGAAAGTTATCGTTTATTGTGAGGGGAATTGATTGCAAAAGTAGGAAGGTTATGCTTCAGTTATACAGTGCACTGGTGAGACCTGTAAAGATCATTTTTTCCAACACTAATGTGGGACACTGTGAAGCTTATGGAGGCTGTGTGTATATTTGTGTGTGTGTGACTGATTCAATTAGAATGAAGACAGTAAGACTGCAAGGTTTAAATCATCAAAGGGTTATGTAAAAGCAGGCATTTTGAAATGGAAATGGACAAACTAAGGTGCAATACAACATGAATAGGAATTTGCATGAGGAGTTGATTTTTTTGTTGTTGAATTTCAAAGAGAGACAAAAGGAGGTTTTACAACTGGCAAAGGTCATAAATGAAAAAAACAAAGTTATTAAGTTTATATTTCCCAAAAGTAGTGGCCATAAAGAGAACATGAAAAATTTTTTATCTTCTCGGAAAGGTAACTTCCAAAGAAAGTTAAGAATAATGGGTTTAAAGATGAAAAAGAAAGAAAACATATTTAAGAAAGGATTGGAAGCTGTACAGTGGATGGCCATGTGAGATCTTGAAGAGTGTGCTGTGTGAAGACAGACCTGTGAAGGAAGCAGCCTCTAGCCACTCCAGAGAAGTGTTTGGTTGTTCCAGAAAGCAAGTTTTTGTCACAAGCATTGGATTTCGATTCAAAAACAGAATTGCCTGGAAAAACTCAGCAGGTCTGGCAGCATCGGTGGAGAAGAAAAGAGTCGACGTTTCGAGTCCACATGACCCTTCAACAGAACTGAGTATAGTTAGGAGAGGGGTGAAATATAAGCTGGTTTAAGGTGGGGGGCGGGGGGAGAGAAGTTGAGGGTGGGGTGGTTGTAGGGACAAGCAAGCAGTGATAGGAGCAGATAATCAAAAGATGTCACAGACAAAAGGATCAAAGAGGTGTTGAAGGTGGTGATATTATCTAAGAAAAGTGCTAATTAAGAATGGATGGCAGGACACTCAAGGTACAGCTCTAGTGGGAGTGGGGTGGAAAGACTGACAAGGTATTAGTTATAGATTTAAAAATAATGGAAATAGGTGGGAAAAGAAAAATCTATATAAATTATTGAAAAAAACAAAAGGGAGGGGGAAGAAACGGGGTGGGGATGGGGGGGAGGGAGTTTAAGATCTAAAGTTGTTGAATTCAATATTCAGCCCAGAAGGCTGTAAAGTGCCTAGTCGGAAGATGAGGTGCTGTTCCTCCAGTTTGCGTTGGGCTTCACTGGAACAATGCAGCAAGCCAAGGACAGACATGTGGGCAAGAGAGCAGGGTGGAGTGTTAAAATGGCAAGCGACAGGGAGGTTTGGGTCTTTCTTGCGGACAGACCGCAGGTGTTCTGCAAAGCGGTCGCCCAGTTTGCGTTTGGTCTCTCCAATGTAGAGGAGACCGCATTGGGAGCAACGAATGCAGTAGGCTAAGTTAGGGGAAATGCAAGTGAAATGCTGCTTCACTTGAAAGGAGTGTTTGGGCCCTTGGACGGTGAGGAGAGAGGAAGTGAAACGTCGACTCTTTTCTTCTCCACCGATGCTGCCAGACCTGCTGAGTTTTTCCAGGTAATTCTGTTTTTGTTTTGGATTTCCAGCATCCGCAGTAGTTTTTTGTTTTCATCTTTGGATTTCGATTGTCCAGTGAGAAGAAGAAAAAAGCCTGTGAGTTATCTCCCCTATAGCAACAGTGTGTGCATGGATATTTTATAGATTAACAATCTATAGGGATTGTTGCCCTGAAAAGGGTGTTTATTTGTGAGTCTAGCTAAATAGAAATCTTTTGGGAAATATTATAAGACTAAATTTAACTGTGTATCTGTAATCCTGTGTGTATCTCCAAAAGCGGTAGTGGAATCTTTACTTCTGACTTCAGTACACATACCTACTCATAATAAAAATACAAATTGCAAATCATTGTGATAGCTTGACCAAGTTTCCCTTTGGGATTTGGTCAGCCTGGCAATTACCACCTGCCATATCATAACAGACCACGTCTGGAGTACAGTGGAGAGTATTCGTCTCCTTATTTAAGGAAAGCCGTAAATGCGTTGAAAGCAGTTCAGAGAAGGTTTACTAAACTATACCAGGAATGGGTGAGTTGTCTTATGAGAAAAGTTTGGACAGGTAAGGCTTGTATCCACTGAAGTTTAGAAGAGTAAGAGGCAACTTGATTGAAACCTTTATGATCCTGAGGGGTCTTGACAGGGTGGATGTGGAGAGGATGTTTCCTCTTGTGGGAGAATCTAGAACTAGGGGTCAATGCTTAAAAATAAGGGATTGCTCATTAAGGACAGAGATGAGGAATTTTTTTTTTCAAGAGTGTCGTGAGTCTTTGGAACTCTCTTCCTCAAAAGACAGTTGAAGCAGAGTCTTGGGGCCAAGTGGCCTACTCCAGCTCCCAATTCATATGTTCATATCTCTCCTTATTAAGACTGAGATGAGGAGAATTTTTTTTCTCTCAGAGGGTCGTTAGTCTGTGGAATTCTCTTCCCCAGAAAGCAGTGGAAGTTGGGTCATAGAATTTATTCAAGACAGAGTTAGACAGATTTTTGATAAACAAGAGACTCAAGGGTTATGGGGGCAGACAACAAGTGGAGTTGAGACCACAACCAGATCAGCCATGATTTTATTGAATGGCAGAGCAGGGTCAAAGGGCGAGTGGCCTACTTCTGCTGCTAAGTCCTAATTGCCTATATTCCCAACACTGCTGTAGCATGTAGTTTAGATGCATGATGCAGTTGAATAGCCTGCCTTCCCTCTTGTCTCAGGACCATAGACAGGGCAGCAGGAGTTCCAGCTTCCATTCTGATCATGCTGCGGATTTAAATTCTGAGCATTAGTCCCAGCATTGGTCTGTCAGCAGGAAGCCGCAAGAGTAGAGATGCCTAGCAAAACTGAGTCAATGGGAGTCGGCGGGGGGAACCTCTCTGCTGCTTGGAGTCATACCGAGCACAAAGGAAGATGGCTGTGGTTGTTGGAGGTCAATTATCTCATTTCCAGGACATGACTGCAGGAGTTCCTCAGGGTAGTGTCCTCGGCCCAACCATCTTCAGCTTCTTCATCAAAGACCTTCCTTCCATCATAAGGTCAGAAGTGGCGTGTTCGCTGATGATTGCACAATGTTAGGCACCATTCGTGACTCCTCAGATACTGAAGCTGTCCATGTCCAAATGCAGCAAGATCTGGACAATATCCAGGCTTGGACTGACAAGTGGTAAGTAACATTCGCACCACATAAGTGCCAGGCAATGACCATCTCCAACAAGAGAGAATCTAACCATCGCCCCTTGACATTCAATGGCATTACCATCGCTGAATCCCCCACTATCAACATCCTGGGGGTTACCAGAAACTGAACTGGACTAGCCGTATAAATACTGTGACTACAAGAGCAAGTCAGAGGCTAGGAATCCTGTGAGGAATCCACCCCCCGGGCTCCCTCACACCCCCCCCCCCAACCCCCTCACACCCCCCGGAACCCGGGGCTGGAGGTGATTGGCTGTTCCTCCTGTCAGTCAGTGAGATGGCCCCGCCCCGAACCCAACTTCTGTTTCCGGGTTAGTGAGGCCCGGATGGATGCCGAGTGGCGTCGGTATTGCGGCTCCCGCTGGCAAGGAATCGACGAGCAGGAGCGGCGGGGATTCGGCCACATCCCTGGGATCAGAGAGAGCTTCAGATTCTGTCAGCGGAAACTGGGGTAAGGGGAGGGGTCAGTGCGTGGCGGGGGAGGGGTCAGTGCGTGGCGGGGAGGGGGTCAATGCCTGGCGGGGGTGGGGTCAGTGCGTGGGGGGGAGGGTTCAGTGCGTGGGGGAGGGGTCAGTGCGTGGCGGGGGTGGGGTCAGTGCGTGGGGGGGAGGGTTCAGTGCATGGGGGAGGGGTCAGTGCGTGGGGGAGGGTTCAGTGCGTGGGGGAGGGGTCAGTGCGTGGCGGGGAGGGGGTCAATGCCTGGCGGGGGTGGGGTCAGTGCGTGGGGGGGAGGGTTCAGTGCGTGGGGGAGGGGTCAGTGCGTGGGGGAGGGTTCAGTGCATGGTGGGGGAGGGGTCAGTGCATGGGGGAGGGTTCAGTGCATGGGGGAGGGGTCAGTGCATGGTGGGGGAGGGGTCAGTGCGTGGTGGGGGAGGGGTCAGTGCATGGTGGAGGGGTCAGTGCGTGGGGGAGGGTTCAGTGCATGGGGGAGGGGTCAGTGCGTGGCGGGGAGGGGATAGTGCTTGCGGGGGAGGGGTCAGTGCATGTGGGGCGGGAGGGATCAGTGCGGGTGGTGGGGAGGGGTCTGCATGCGGGGCGGGAGCGGTCAGTGAGTGCGGGGCGGCAGGGGTCAGTGCGTGGTGGGGGAGGGGTCAGTGCATGGTAGGGAGGGGTTCATGCTTGTGGGAGAGGGGGTCGATATGTGATGGGCGAGGGGTCAGTGCGTGTGGGGGTGGGTTCCATGTGCGGTGGGGAGTGGTCAGTCACGGGGTCTGTTTGGGGTGGGGTGGTCACTTTGGGGCAGGGGTGACAGTGGGAGCAATTTGGGAATTAGGGGAGGGGTTGGTGTGGGGTGTCAGGGGGTTTCAGGGTGATGTTTCGGGGTGGGTGGGGGTGTCAGGGGGTTTCAGGGTGATGCTTGGGGTTGGGTGGGGGTGTCAGGGGGGTTTCAGGGTGATGTTTGGGGGTGGGTGGGGGTGTCAGGGGGTTTCAGGGTGATGCTTGGGGGTGGGTGGGGGTGTCAGGGGGGTTTCAGGGTGATGTTTGGGGGTGGGTGGGGGTGTCAGGGGGTTTCAGGGTGATGCTTGGGGGTGGGTGGGGGTGTCAGGGGGTTTCAGGGTGATGCTTGGGGGTGGGTGGGGGTGTCAGGGGGGTTTCAGGGTGATGTTTGGGGGTGGGTGGGGGTGTCAGGGGGTTTCAGGGTGATGTTTGGGGGTAGATGGGGATGTCAGGGGGTTCAGGGTGATGTTTGGGGGTGGGTGGGGATGTCAGGGGGGTTCAGGATGATGTTTGGGGGTCGCTGGGGATGTCAGGGGGGGTTCAGGGTGATGTTTGGGGGTGGGTGGGAGTGTTAGGGGCGGTTCAGGGTGTTTGGGGGTGGATGGGGGTGTCAGGGGGGTTCAGGGTGATGTTTGGGGGTGGGTGGGCGTGTCAGGGGGGTTCAGGGTGATGTTTGGGGGTGGGTGGGGATGTCAGGGGGGTTCAGGGTGATGTTTGGGGGTGGGTGGGGGTGTCGGGGGGTTCAGGGTGATGTTTGGGGGTGGGTGGGGGTGTCGGGGGGGTTCTGGGTGATGTTTGGGGGTGGGTGGGGATGTCAGGGGGGTTCAGGGTGATGTTTGGAGATGGGTGGGGGTGTCAGGGGGGTTCAGGGTGATGTTTGGGGGTGGGTGGGTGGGGGTGTCAGGGGGGTTCAGGGTGATGTTTGGGGGTGGGTGGGGGTGTCGGGGGGGTTCAGGGTGATGTTTGGGGGTGGGTGGGCGTGTCAGGGGGGTTCAGGGTGATGTTTGGGGGTGGGTGGGGGTGTTGGGGGGGGGTTCAGGGTGATGTTTGGGGGTGGGTGGGGGTGTCGGGGGGGTTCTGGGTGATGTTTGGGGGTGGGTGGGGATGTCAGGGGGGTTCAGGGTGATGTTTGGAGATGGGTGGGGGTGTCAGGGGGGTTCAGGGTGATGTTTGGGGGTGGGTGGGTGGGGGTGTCGGGGGGGTTCAGGGTGATGTTTGGGGGTGGGTGGGGATGTCAGGGGGGTTCAGGGTGATGTTTGGAGATGGGTGGGGGTGTCAGGGGGGTTCAGGGTGATGTTTGGGGGTGGGTGGGTGGGGGTGTCAGGGGGGTTCAGGGTGATGTTTGGGGGTGGGTGGGGGTGTCAGGGGGCCTCAGGGTGATGTTTGGGGGTGGGCGGGGGTGTCAGGGGGGTTCAGGGTGATGTTTGGGGGTGGGTGGGCGTGTCAGGGGTGTTCAGGGTGATGTTTGGGGGTGGGTGGGGGTGTTGGGGGGTGTTCAGAGTGATGTTTGGGGGTGAGTGGGGATGTCAGGGGGGTTCAGGGTGATGTTTGGGGTTGGGTCAGTGGGTGGGGTGTCTGGGTGGCTCTGGGCATGTTGGTGGTTTATTCGGTGTTAGCTGTTGCCATAGCAATGCGGGTTGGTATTGGGCAGCACTGGGTTAAATGTGAGACTGAATGTGTTGATTGTTCTGACCAGCTCGAAGGATGAGGCCGTTTTCGAGCAGCTAAGTGCTCATTGCTCCACACAGAAAGATCCCAAAGCTGAGCTGGATTTCAAGCAGCAGGGGAATGCCCGGTTCAAAGCGAAGGACTACATTCAGGCTGTGGCATTGTATTCAAAGGTACAGTCAGACACTGCTGAGCCACAGTCACCCAACAGTACACTGCGCTGCGATGGCAAGTTGTGCATTGATCCCCGCCATGGGGCAATCCCCGCCACAATAAAACAAAATACTGCGGATGCTGGGAATCTGAAATAAAAACAGAAAACGCTGGAAAAACTCAGCATAACTGGCAGTATCTGTGGAGAGAGAAACAGACTTTCTCTCTCCACAGATGCTGCCAGACCTGCTGAATTTTTCCAGCGTTTTCTGTTTTTATTTGGGGATCCCGCCTCTCCGGGACAGCCGTCCCCTCTGTGCTGAATCGCAATCAGAATATTTTCAGACCGAGTGAGGTATTTGGTCTTCTCTCTTTCAGAGAGTTCTCAGTCAGCTCCTCCTCCCCGTCTTGCACCAAAATCTTCCCATTTTTTATTGTGCCTGTGTTAATCCATTTCCCTTTTCAAAGCAATTATTGAATTTGCTTCTCCCACATTCCACCCCCTGTGGACCTCTCTGTTACTGATGACCATAAATGTGGAAATGTTTGCCTGCTGCTTTCACTCATTAATGGAGCTGGACAGTCAGGATCTCTCCTCATTGCCAGATTGGATAAGGCAACTGCTCAAACTGAGCTGTGTGTTTCTCCGTAAATCAGCCGAGCAGAATTGTGCACTGGCCGTGTGTGTGGCTCACATTCACAAAGCCCTGCGCTGGCTCTGTGGCTGCAAAGTCCGAGTCTCCAGCATCATTGTGAGAGATTTCCCTGTCTCCATGACTGAACGTCACTGAGTGACCATGGGGGGTTATTCAGATAGCCAGCACCCCACAGAGTCTAGCTCGGTACCTGCATTAGAGACGGCGCCTTTATTGTCCACTGGCTGCCTCTTGGTCAATGCTCTCAGATGGTCTCTCTGTGTTTTCAGGGTCTCCGACACAGCTCCACACAATCCCCTCAGGCTGCTGTGCTCTATGCCAACCGTTCGGCAGCACTTTACCACCTGCAGCGCTACCAGGCAAGTGGCACCCACCCTATCCTTCACTGTACTGAACATTACATGACCTCCACCCTCCCCCCTCCCTACCTTCCTGGGGCGGGGGAGGCAAGAGGTTCGGGGTGAGGGGGTCGATGGGGGGAGTCGGGGTGAGGGAGGGTCGACGGGGAGGGGGTGTCGGGATGAGGGAGGGTCGGGGTGAGGGGTCGACAGGTGAGGGGATTGACGGGGGTCGGGGCGAGAGGATCGACGGGGGTCAGGGTGAGGGGGTCGATGGGGGGGTCGGGGTGAGGGGGGCTCGTGGTGAGGGGGTCGACGGGGGGTCGGGGTGAGGGGGTCAACGGGGGGGTCGGGGTGAGGGGATCGACGGGGCGAGGGGGTCTACGGGGTGTTCGGGGCGAGGGGGTAAATGGGAGGTTCGGGGCGAGGGGGGGTTGACGGGGCGAGGGGTGAGGGGGGTCGATGGGAGGTTCGGGGCGAGGGGGGTCGACGGGAGGTTCGGGGCGAGGGGGGGTCGACGGGAGGTTCGGGGCGAGGGGGGGTCGACGGGAGGTTCGGGGCGAGGGGGGGTCGACGGGAGGTTCGGGGCGAGGGGGTCGACGGGAGGTTTGGGGTGAGGGGGTGTTCGGGTCGAGGGGGTTGGCGGGGTGCTCGGGGCCGGGGGGTCGACGGTAGGTTCGGGGCGGGGGGGTCGACAGGAGGTTCGGGGCTGGGGGGGTCGACAGGAGGTTTGGGGTGAGGGGGTGTTCGGGGCGAGGGGGTTGGCGGGGTGCTCGGGGCGAGGGGGTTGGCGGGGTGCTCGGGGCGAGGGGGTTGGCGGGGTGGTCGACGGGAGGTTCGGGGCGGGGGGGTCGACGGGAGGTTTGGGGTGAAGGGGTGTTCGGGGTGAGGGGGTTGACGGGGTGCTCGGGGTGAGGGGGCCGATGGGGGCTCGGGGCGAGCTTGTGGCTGTGGGCTCTGTTTATTGGGAGACGCTAACACCAAGGTGTGTCCTTCTCTCCGTGCCCAGGAATGTTTAGCGGATATCAGGAGAGCTCAGGAACACAATTATCCACGAGAACTGGAACATAAAATCCTGGCACGTCACGCATCCTGTTTACATCACCTCGGAGTGCCTGATGGAGCCTATGATAAACGGAGCAGAGGAAACCTCAGTGATGGAGGGGGGCAGGGCCCTTGCTCCACAGCCTTGCCCAGTATCCAGACCCATTCTGAATCCCAAGACCCCCCCAGTGCACGGGGAAAAGCCTCAGCTGTTCCGGGGGAAGTATCTCCTTCCATCGCCTTGCATTCTGACACTTCCCGGGGCCGGCACATGATAGCAACTGAGGAGCTGAGGCCGGGAGAGGTCCTGATTCAGGAGGAGGCATTTGCAGCTGTGTTGATTCCAGAGGAGGGGAGAAGGGAGTCACTCCCCAATGAGGATCTACACTGCCATCACTGCTTGGGCCAGGCTGAGCTCTCACTGCCCTGCCTGAGCTGTAGCTTCAGCAGTTACTGCAGTGAGCTGTGTCGACATCATGCCTGGCAGCAGTATCACTGGCTAGAATGCCGTCTCGGTGGGCTCCTCCTGGCACTGGGCACTTTTGCCCACCTTGCCCTCCGCACTGTCCTGGTTGCGGGCATGCAGGAGGTGGAGAGAGCACAGAGATTGGGGAGTGGAAGTGACTGGTGGCCAAGTGAGGAACAAAGCAAGAGGGAGGACCCAAAGCACACGATTGGACAGGCAGGTTGTTCTGGGACTGAAAGGTTTTCAGGGGCTAGTGGCGGGATGCCCAGGGATGGTCTGAGCCGCTACCAGACCATCCACAGTCTGCTGACACACATGGAACAGCAGAAACCCAAGCACCGCTTCCTGTGTGGTTTCACTGCAGCTGCTGTGTGCTGCGAGATCAAGCGAAGGGGGCTGGAGCTGCAGATGGTGAGTGAAGAGCTGGAAACGCAGAGTGCCCAGGGCCAGAGGCTGAGCATCCTGGGAGAGGCACTGCTCCGACACATGCTGCAGCTGGAGTGTAACGCTCAGGCTATCACTGTCGTCAGAGATACAGGTAAGCACCAGGGTACAGGGTGGGCTGGGTCCCTCCCCTACAGTGGGACTGTGAGTGGCTCTCTGTGACAGGACACTGCCTGGCCAATGTGTGACCAAACTACACAGGCCAGGGGAGCTCAGGCTCTGGCTGCACAATGTGCCAGGATTCACTGAGTGCTTACAGCACAGAAGGAGGCCATTCAGCCCATTGTGTCTGTGCCAGTTCTCTGCAGGAGCAATTGACCTAGTCCATCTCCCCCCGCCTTTACCCTGTCATCCTGAGAAACCTTTCTTCAGATAATGATTGAACGTCCTTTTGAATGCCTCGATTGAATCTGTCTCCACCACACTCTCAGCCACTGTTTTTTCTTGTCACCTTTCGCCACTCGCTTTCAATCTGTGTGCTCTGGTTGGCGATCTTGGTGCCATAGGGAACAGTTTCTCTCTATCTGCTCTGTCTAAGCTGCTCTCTGTTAGAGCAGTGATTTGGGTCTATAATCAGCCTCTGTGCCCTAAAATAGGGAGTTGCAGGAATCAGCCCAGTGCCTCATGCTGATTGTGTGCAGTGCCAGCTCCTGTGCACTGAGCACCCGATCCCGACAGCCCCATGAGCAGCGCCTCAGGTTCCACCTGGGCTGTGTGAGCTATCTCTGGTTCTCATTGCTGAGGATTCCCAGCTTCAGCCACTTGTTCTGTTGCAGGAGTTGGAAATTCCCATGTGGCAGAGATGGAACAGGTCAGGATTGCAACTGCCTTCTACTCCGGGGTCAGTCTGCTCAACCATTCATGTCACCCAAACACCAGCATCACGTTTCGCAACACAAGCATCAATGTGAGAGCCTCACAACGCATCCCAGCAGGACAGGAAGTGCTGCATTGCTACGGTAAGCCCAATACTCAGCTCCCTCCCTCTTTCTCACACTTCACATTTTCATTTCTGTCTCTCTCATAGTGTCTCTCCTTCTCTTTGCCTCTCACTCTGTCCCTCTTCTCCCCTTGCATCGGCTCCCCCCGGCTGTCTCTCCCCGCCCCTTGAGTTGCCTCTCCCCACCGCACCCCCTACCCCCCCCCCCCCCGGGCTGCCTCCCCCCACCACCACCTCCCCCCTCCCCACTCTCCCCCTGGGCCGCCTGTCTCCCCCCCACCCCTCACTCCCCAGCCCGGGCCTCCCCAGCCCAGCACCTTTCCCCGGCGCCCCCCATGCTGCCCCAGCCCGACTCCCCCACCCTGAGCCACCCCTGCCTGCCCCCCACCTGCGGGCCCCATCCCACCCCTGCTCTTTCCTCCCCCCAGCCCCTTGCCATCCCGCACTCTTTCCCTCCCCCCTCGCCATTGTTTGGATTGAACTTCATCTCTGTCTGTGTCCAGGTCCACACTGGAGCCGAATGTCAGTGAAGGAACGGCAGCGGGCCCTCAGTCTGCAGTATTTCTTCCAGTGTCGGTGCACCGCCTGTGTTAGTGAGGAGAATAAGGAAGCTGGAATGGACTCCCTGGTCTGTCAGTTCCTCTGCTCTCGCTGTGGGGTTACTTTACAGGTGAGTAGAACATGGGTAGTTGGGGTGGGGGTTGGTGGGTTTGATCTGCATTGGGTGGGTGGCCTTATAGTTAGTTATTTTCTCTTCACCCTGCCCCCTCTCCAGCCACTTTGGGTAAGCATTTGCTGCAGGGAATTCGACCAAGGAGGCATCAGCAGCTCGCTCATTCCTGTTCCTATCCAAAGTGGAAAGAAGCATTTCCCAGCAACCAGGAGTGGGAATCCCAGCTGATTTTCTTCCCTCTAGCCCATGGGCTACATTCTACCCACTTTCCTGTCTGCCTCAGAAAGCTGGACAATAAATAAAGATCATGGAACAAAATAGAGGCGGTTGAAATGTGGATGCTAAGACGTTTGTTAAAAATTCCATTTCAGACCATTAGACCAATGAAGAGATGCTTGAATTGACAAGAACAAAAAGAACTCTAAAAGTGACACCCAGAAAAGACAACGTCACCATTTCAGCTGTTTGATCAGGGCTGAAAAGCTACAGGGGTCTCTGCTAGAGGGCAAAGAGGAGGGAGGGCAGCAGAAAGAGGAGGGAGGGCAGCAGAAAGAGGAGGGAGGGCAGCAGAAAGAGGAGGGAGGGCAGCAGAAAGAGGAGGGAGGGCAGCAGAAAGAGGAGGGAGGGCAGCAGAAAGAGGAGGGAGGGCAGCAGAAAGAGGAGGGAGGGCAGCAGAAAGAGGAGGGAGGGCAGCAGAAAGAGGAGGGAGGGCAGCAGAAAGAGGAGGGAGGGCAGAGAAAGAGGGGTCGATCTGGGCGAAGTTGGATGATGGATGTGACAGAGCGATGCAGACAAGCTGCAGGGGATGTGTGAGGGTGATGCAAGACAGATGAGTGAACAAGACCAAATGAGAGACCTTGGAGTGAATGTCCACTGATTCCTGAAGGTCGCAGGATAGGTTGATAAGGTGGTTAAAAAGGCATATGGAATCCTTACATTTATTAGCTGAGGTATAGGATATAAGTGAGGGAGGTTATGCTGGAATTACATAAAATATTAGCTAGGCCACAACTTGAGTATTGTGTGCAGTTCTGGTCACCTCATTACAGGAAGGATGTAATTACATTCGAGAGGGTGCAGAGGAGATTTACGAGGATGTTGCGAGGATTGGAAAGTTGCAGCTATGAGGAAAGATTGGAGAGGCTGGAGTTGTTCTCCTTGGAACAGAGGAGGCTGAGGGGAGATTTGATTGAGATGTAGAGAATTGAGAGAGGCCTGGGTAGAGTGGATGGGAAGGGCCTATTTCCCTTAGCAGAGAGATCAGTGACTAGGGGGGAAGAGATTTAAAGTGATTGGGAGAAAGATTAGAGGGAAGATGAGGAAATATGTTTTCACCCAGAGGGTTGTGGGAGTCTGGAACTCACTGCCTGAAAGGGTAGTAGAGGCAGAAACCCTCAACTCATTTAAAAGGTGTCTGGATATGCACCTGAAGTGCCCTAACCTGTAGGGCCATGGACCAAATGCTGGAAAGTGGGATTAGGCTGGGTGGCTGGCTTTTCAGCTGGTGCAGAAACGATGGGCCAAGTGGCCTCTTTCTGTAATTCATAAACTTTCTGCAATTCTATGATATACCATGACAGCAGATCTTCTGGCAGGAGTAGCTACAAGCTGCAGCAGTCTATGGCCACTGACCAGTTTTAACAACACATTGCATTGAAGGAGCTAACTCAGTATAGATCACATGTGCAGCCAGAGCTCCCCCTGATCTCACAGCCCAAACTAGCTTTTTACACCTGTTGCATCGTTTAATGGACCTTCTGATGTAACCTTTTAGTTTACACTCTGCCTCCATGGTGATTTATTTTGATCGGTTCTTGTTTTTTGCAGGACTCGGAGGAAGCTCACTGCACATGCTCAAACAGCTGCTGTGGTCACATGGTCTCCAAACAGTCCCTCATTCAACAAGTGCAAGAAATTAGAAGCCAGATGGGTAACGCCAGGGGCCTGAGCGCTGGGCATCCAGGTATGCTGATCAATAGTGACCGGGCATCTGGATACAGTGATCAATAGTTCCTGGGCATCTGGGTAGGGTGATTGATAGTGACCGGGCAGCCAGGTACGGTGATCGATAGTGACCGGGCAGCCGGGTACGGTGATCGATAGTGACCTGGCAGTCGGGTACGGTGATCGATAGTGACCGGGCAGCCGGGTACGGTGATCGATAGTGACCGGGCAGCCGGGTACGGTGATCGATAGTGACCGGGCAGCTGGGTACGGTGATCGATAGTGACCGGGCAGCCGGGTACGGTGATTGATACCCGATTGATGGGCAGAAGGAGGTGCAGAGGCTTAAACCAATGAGAATAGTACCAATGGGGTGGGCGTTTTTTTTACTGGTTCACTTTCTTTCAGATGAGGCATTTCGTCTGCTCTCCAAGTGTCAGCGGGTAGCTCAGAACCTCCTGTCGAGTCACCACCCAGTGCAAGGAGAGATTGAGGACTGTTTGGCACAGGTTTACGCATCCCAAGGTGAGGTCAGTCCCACTGTTCGTTGTGTGAGTCTTGAAAGCAGTCAGGCTGTGTGAGAGGGTGTGTGTCTGAGTGTGGTGCGGGGGTAGGGTGAGAGGGTGTGTGGCCAGGGGAAGGGTGAGCGGGTGTGTGGGCGGCGGGGGGGTGGTGAATGGGTGTGTGTGTGGCCAGGTGTGGGGGGAGTGAGGGCATGTGTGGGCGGGGGTGGAAGGTGAGGGTGTATGTTTGCAGGGGAGGGTGAGGGAGCCTGTGAGCGGAGGGTGAGGGGGGGTGGGGGGAGGGTGAGTGGGCTTGTTTGGAAGATGTGTGGCTTGGGGTGTTTGGGGGTGGTGTAGAATGGGGGTTTGGTGGGCAGAGTTGTGGGGTGGGGGTGTGGTGGGATATGGCGGGGTAAGGCTGTTGAGGTGTGTGGGGTGGGCATTTGGGTGTGTGATTGTGAGGGGCTGTGGGTGGGGTTATGCAGGTTGTTTGGGTTGGGAGGGTGAGGGTTGGCTGGGGACCTTTGGGGGTTCGGGTTGCGTGGGGCAGAGATGGTGTGGGGCAGAGGGTGTGTGAGGTGGGGTGTGGGCTCAGGGTGTGATGTGGGTCACTGGTCTTTCCTGAGCTTTGCTGACTGTTGCTGTTCCTGCAGCTGATTGGACGGCAGCTGCTCGGCACCTGGGGATGAGCTGTGACCTGGTCAGGATTCAGTTTGGAGATCGGAGTGTGGAACTGGGCAAGCAACTCTTCAAACTGGCACAGATTCTCTTCAATGGGTAATATCCTCATCACAGTGGGGTCAAACTGGGAGGTATGGGGGTGTCAGCCTGGGGATAAGAAGCAGAACCTCAAAGGTAATAATCTCTGGATTATTACCCTAGCCATGTTCAAATTGGCATAGGACAAATAAGATTAGAGAGAAGAAGGTGATGCTCAAAGGCTGGTGTGGGAGTTGTGGGTTCCAGTTCATGGGACACTGGCATCAGTACTGAGGAAAGTAGGGACTGTGTCGTTGGGACAGTATACACCTGAACTGCACTGGGACCAATGTTCTAGCGAGCCGCAAAACTAGGGAAGTAGAGAGGGCTTTAAACTAAATAAAAGGGGGATGAGGGATCAAGTTTGGGTAGAGGCAGCAAATCAAGGGGTAGAGTCAAGACAGGAGATCAGAATAGTAACCTGGGAAATGAGGGTCAAAGAATGTGCGGAAAGGACAGAGAGAAAAAATTTAAGAATACACCAATGGTCAAAGCGTTCGATACAGTGCTACATAACAGACTTGTGAGGAAAGTTATAGGTCATGGAATAAAAGGAGCAGTAGCAACGTGGATACAAAATTGGCTGACAAATAGAAATTAGAGAGTAGTGGTTAATGGGTATTTTTTGGGCTGGAAGAAGGTTTGTAGTGGAGTTCCCCAGGGGTCGGTATTGGAACCCTTGCTCTTCCTGATGTGTATAAATGATCTAGATGTTGGTGTGCAGGGGACAATTTCAAAGTTTGTGGACGACACAAAACTTGGGAGAATTGTAAACTGTGAGGAGGACAGTGTAAAACTTTAAAAGGACCTTGACGCGTTGGTGGAGTGGGCAGATAGGTGGCAGATGAAGTTCAATGTGGAGAAGTGTGAGGTGATACATTTTGGTACAAAGAACATGGAGAGACTGTATAAAATAAAGGATACTATTCTAAAGGATGTGCAGGAACAGAGAGACCTGGGTGTATATGTATGTAAGTCATTAAAGATGGCAGGACAGGTACAGAGAGCTGTTTCTAAAGCATACAGTATTCTAGACTTCATTAATAAGGGCATATAGTGCAATAACAGGGAGGTTATGATGAACTTATATAAGACACTGGTTAAACCTCAGCTGGAGTATTGTGCACAGTTCTGGACACCACACTATAGGAAGGATGCGAACACATTGGAGAGAGTGCAGAAGAGGTTTAGGAGAATGGTTCCAGGGATGAGACACTTCAGTTATGAGGAAAGATTGGAGAAGTTGGGACTGTTTTCCTTTGAGAGGAGAAGGCTAAGAGGAGACTTGATAGAAGTTTTCAAAATAATGAGGGGTCTGGACAGAGTACATAGAGAGAAACCGTTCCTACTTATAAACGGATCGAGAACCAGAGGGCACAGTTTTAAAGTGTTTTGTAAAAGAAGCAGATGCGAGGTGAGGGGAAAACTTTTTCATGCAGCGAGTAGTTAGGGTCTGGAATACATTGCCTGGAAGTGTGGTGGAGGCAGGTTCGATTGAGGTATTCAAGGGGGCATTGGATGATTATCTAAAAAGAAACAATGTGCAGGGTTACAGGGAAAATGCAGGCGATTGGTACTAAGTTAAAATGCTCAGACAGCCAGTGCAGACACGATGGGCCGGAGGGCCTCCTTCTAAACCGGAACAATTCTGTGATTCAGTCAAGACTAGATATTACAAAGGCAACAAAAAGACAAAACTAAAGGCTCTGCATCTGAATACGAGTAGCATTCATAAAAATGTAAATAAATTGATGGTACACATAGAAGTAAATAAATAATACCTGCCATTACGGAGTCATGGCTGTAGGATGACAAGGATTGGGTCCTGAATATTGAGGGGTGTATGACATTCAAGAAGAACAGGAAGCTAGGTAAAGTGGAGGGGTAGCACTGTCAATCAAGGGTGGCATTGGTGCAATGGGTAGAGAAGACCTTGGTTCAGGAGATCAGGATGTAGAATCAGTTTGGGTGGAGATGAGGAATAGTCAGGAAAAGAAATTGCTAGTGGGAGTGGTCTACAGGCCCCTTAGCAGTAACCACAATGTAGAACAAAGTATACAAGAAGAAATATTGGGTGCTTATGATAAAGGGATGGCAATAATCATGGGTGATTTTAGTTTACATATAAACTGGGAAAATCAGATTGGCAGTAGTAGCCTGGATGAGGAGTTCATAGAATGCTTTTGAGAGAGTTTTTTTAGAGCAGCACGTTCTGGAACCAACCAGAGAGCAGGTTATAATAAAAGCAAAAAACTGCGGATGCTGGAAATCCAAAACAAAAATAAAAATAAAAATACCTGGAAAAACTCAGCAGGTCTGGCAGCATCTGCGGAGTGGAACACAGTTAACGTTTCGAGTCCGTATGACTCTTCAACAGAACAGGTTATGTTAGACTTGGTATGGCGTAATGTGACAGGATTAATTAATGTCCTCAGAGCAAAGGCAGCTTTAGGTAGCAGCGACCACAATATGATTGAATTTTACATCCAGTTTGAAAGGGAGAAGTGTGGGTCTAAGACTAATATTTTAACTTAAATAAGGGCAACTATATGGGCATGAAAACTGAGCTAGCTGAAGTGAACTGGGATATTGGGCTATGGGATAGATCAATAGAGAAGCAGTGACAGACGTTTAAGGGGATATTTCAGAATACTCAGAATAAGTATATTCCACTGGAGTATTGCTGAAAAAAGACATTTTGTCAAAGCTTTTTGTCTTGCACTCATCAGGACAATCTTAAGAATACCAATGTCAGAGGAAGCAATAACTTTATACTGTATGAGAAGAGAGTGCTGATTGGTTGGAAAATGGATTCTGGTAGAGATGTTGCCATGGAGAATGCACCAGTTAATGATGACTGACAGTTAACTGCCGAGCATTGTTTGAAATTTAAACCAGGCAGCTTGACTCTGATTTGTCAAGGCATTGCCCTGAGGAATAAACCAGCGAATGGCTCTTGCTTACTTTGTTTAGCTAAAACAGGCACAGTGTGTGTACACGTTCTTTTTGTCAGCAAAGAACAGGGCTCTGTGTATTATTGTACGTTGCCTCCAGCACATGCAAATACCCCACACTGCAAGCCCAACTGACCATCTTAAATTGGTTGTCGTTGTTGTCATTTTTAGCACACTGAGGATTACTTAGCAATTGTTGTCCAGTCGCGGAATCACATCTAATGTTGGACACTTATTATTGATATGGCAGGTGGTAATTGCCAGGCTGACCAAATCCCAAAAGGAAAACTTGGTCAAGCTATCACAACGATTTGCAATTTGTATTTTTATTACGAGTAGGTATGTGTACTGAAGTCAGAAGTAAAGATTCCACTACTGCTTTTGGAGATTTTAAATATTAAATTAAAATATTTATTAACAGAAGAATACTCATACACACAAGATTACAGTTACACAGTTAAATTTTTTCTTATAACAATTCCCAAAAGATTTCTACTTAGCTAGACCCACAACTAAACACCCTTTTCCAGGCAACAGTCCCTATAGATTCTTAATCTATAGAAAAATCTAGTAATATTACCACAAGGCACCCACTGTTGCTATAGGGGAGGTATTTCACAGGCTTCTGTCTCCCTCTCACTCGACAATGGAAATCCAAGGCTTAAAACAAAACCTTGCCTTCTGGAAAACAAACTCTTCTCTGGGGTGGCCTGAGGCTGCTTACTTCCCAGGTCTGTCCTCGCAGAACACACTCTTCAAGATTTCACATGGCCACTCTCTCGTATAGCTAGTCAGTATAGAAATAGGAGGTTAGTCCAGATGAATGCGTGGCTGGAGAGATGGTGCAGGAGGGAGGGCTTTAGATTTCTGGGACATTGGGACCGTTTCTGGGGGCGGTGGGGCCTGTACAAGGTGGACGGGTTGCACCTGAACTGGAATGGGGCCAACATCCTTCCATGTAGGTTTGCTAGTGCTGTTTGCGACGGTTTAAATTAACTTGGCAGGGGGGTGGGATCCTGAGAGGAGGTTCAGCAGGGGTAGATGCACAGCCAAAATTAGAAGAGACAGCAAGTGAGTCTGGAAGGCATAAAATTATAGGCCAGTTAAGGCACAAGGGAGGTTGGCAAGGTTGGATGGTATTTATTTTAATGCAATGAGTCTGACGAATAAGGTAGATGAGTTGAGGGCACAAATTAACACATGGAAATATGATGTCATTGCTGGCACAGAGACATTGTTGAGAGCGGGGTAGGATTGGCAGCTCAATATTCCAGGATATAGGGTCTTCAGGTGAGACAGGGAAGGAGATTAAAGAGTAGGGTGTATCGCAATATTGATCAAGGAATCAATTACAGCAGTAAGGAGGGATGACATCTTAGAAGGCTCCTCAAATGAAGCTAAATGGGTAGAACTTAAAAACAAAAAAGGAGCAAGCACATTGCTGGGAGTGTACTATAGGCCCCCAAATAGTCAGAGAGAGAAATAGAAGAGCAGATATATAGGCAAATTTCATAGGAGTGTAAAAATAATAGGGTAGTGATAGTGGGGGATTTCAACTTCCCCAACATTAACTGGGTTAGTCATGATAGGTTTAGAGGGAGCGGAATTCTTAAAATGCATCCAGGAGAACTTTTTAAACCAGTACCCTTTAGTTCTTGTTGCTGTCTTGAGTGGGAACAGTTTTTCACTGTTTACCCTGTCCATACCCCTCAGGATCCTGAATACCTCTATCAAGTCTCCTCTCAGCCTTCTTTTCTCCAAGGAAAACAGCACCAACCTTTCCAATCGATCCTCATGACTACTGTTCTTTATCACTGGAATCATTCTCATGAATCTCGTCTGTACTCTCTCCAATTTCTTCACATCCTTCCTAAAGTATGTTACCCAGAACTGGACGCAGTGCAGGTGAGGCCTAATTAGTGTCTTACACAAGTTGAACATGACCTCCTGTTACGACCACAGCTGATGTAAATGCTGAACAAGCCAGATCTCAGATTGAAATCCGCCTCGCCTGATTCTAATTTTTTTTAAAGTACTGTAGAGATGAAAGGGAAAGCTGCTGAACGCAGAAGCACAGACCTCTTTTATCTTTGAAACCCTTTTGAAATGCAACAGCTACAAATCAATTTCAAAACTTATCCCCAAATGCTAATTTCAGATCTGCTCTGTTTCCTTGTAAGTTAACTCCCACCATAAGGCCTCATTACAAAATGCAGGAAGATAACACCTTTAGTCTTTCATCCCTGAGATTCTACAGACAATCTGACTCAAGCAACCTCACCTTTAATTAACCCTGGGCACACAGACACAGCTTACCCTTACCTACACAGAATATAGCCATAAACACAGAAATATAAAAATATACACATACCATCACACCTCCCCGCAAGGCAAAAATAAAACGTCATATTTCTAAAGACATTTTCTTAATCCACTTCTTATAAAACACCATGCTTATCTATGCAAATACTATCCCAATATAATGTACATGCAACAAAAATGAAAATATACATAACTCTGGCAAGAATAAAGGTCACTCCAGTCCATGTTTAAATTTCGACACTCAAGTCCTTTTGAATTCGAGCTCTTGACAACACATCCGCAATAATATTCTCCCGTCCAGCCACATGTATAATTTTCAAATTGAATGGTTGTAACAATTAACTCCGTCGGAACAGCCTGGCGTTTTTATCCCGAAATTTCAAGGGATTATGGTCAGTGTGCACAATTGTCTCTGAAGAGTTGCTTGCAACATACACTTCAAAATGCTGCAGAGCCAGAACCAAACTTAAAGTCTCCCTTTCCACAGTTGAATATTTATTTTGATGCACATTCAACTTTCGTGAAAAATAACTCACTGGCCTCTCAGTTCCTATTCCGTCTCCCTGCACAAAACAACCCCAATTCTTATGTCAGGAGCATTAAAAGCTGTATTGATTACTGCACCTGTCCTAGCAACACCTGAATATACGAAACGATTTAAAAAGGCTGTTGACACTAGTGACATAAGAGTTAGGGTTGTTTTGTGCAGGGAGACGGAATAGGAACTGAGAGGCTAGTGAGTTATTTTTCACGAAAGTTGAATGTGCATCAAAAGAAATATTCAACTGTGGAAAGGGAGACTTTAAGTTTGGTTCTGGCTCTGCAGCATTTTGAAGTGTATGCTGAACTTGAGCCAATTTCACCGTATTTAATCTATACGGGTGTTGCCTTATTGAAACAGAATCCCCCACATTAACATCATGCGTAGCTAAAGTTGTTCTCCCTGGCCTATTCCCACAAATTGACTTAAGTGACTGCAACAGCTTTCGTAAGTGACTTTGATGATTCTCTGTAAGGTAACTTAATATTGCATTTGAACTCTTAAGAACTTTCTCATTTTCCAGTTTATCAGAGGAAGGTCAATTTCAGAATTTTTAATTTTTGTTTCACCCTCTGAAAATACTGTCAAATTCCTTTCTCTCCCTTCCTCCTTTAACTACAGTTATTAGCACTTCCTTCTGGCTATCCTCCCTGTCAAAGTAATGTTTTAGCATGTTCACATGGGACATACGCTGACTTTTTCTCCTATCTAGAGTACTTACTACATAGTTTACATCATTCAGTTTCTTTTCAATCTTGTAAGGTCCACTAAACCTTGCTTTCAACGGCTCGCCTGGGACCGGCAACAACACCTGTACCTTCTCTCCAGCCACAAAGCTATGAGCATTTGTCCTTTTATCTGCATTTGCTTTCATTACTTGCTGAGATACTTTTAAATGTTCCCTGGCTCACTCACATGCCTTAGTTAACCTTTGTCTAAATTTTTGCTACATACTCCAGGAGAGTAGTTTCAGAACTCTGATTCACTAATTTCTCCTGAATCAATTTTGAGCGGTTCCCTTACTTTGTGACCATAAATCAACTCGAAAGGCTGAACCCTGTTGACTCATTAGGGGCATCCTTAATAGCAGACAAAAAGAATGGAAACCCTCGATCCCTGTCATACGGGTAGTCTTGGCCATAAGCTCTAATCATGTTTTTAACATTTAACGCCAAAGCTTTGAGATTCAGGGTGATAGGCAGATGATTGAACTGCTTTATCTCCAGACTGCTCATTACTTCCTTAAACAGCTAGGACGTGAAATTTGAACCCTAATCAGATTGTATTTCTTTTGGCGATCCATATCTCATATAGAATTTAATTAATTCTTCTACAATCGCCTTTGCTGTGATTTCCTTCAAAGGTATTGCTTCTGGAAATCTCATAGTCACATCCATGAATATCAGTAAATACTGATTCCCACTCTTAGTTTTAGGGAGGGGACTTACACAATGAATCAGGACGCTGTTAAAAGGTTCCTCAAACACTGGAATAGGAATTAAAGGTGCAGGTTTAATCACTGCTTAAGGTTTTCCTACCACTTGCATGTGTGGAATGTCTGTCAGAATTTAACTACATCTTTATGTAGTCTAGGCAATAGAAATGTTTTTGAACTTTAGCTTGGGTTTTCCTAACTCCCAAATGTCCAGCCGTTGGGATTTCATGAACCATCCTTAAAATTTCATTCCGATATCCGGTCGGAATTACTACCTGGTGGACTGTGGCCCACTTCTCATCTGCAGGGACTTGAGGCCTTCTCCATTTTCTCATGAATACATTGTCCTTGAGGTGATGACACTCCTGAATATGTTCTGCCTCACTTTCAGAATAAGCTGTTTGATACAGCTCTTTTAATTCTAGGTCCTTCTGCTGTAAATCCACTAAATTTGATGGGCTAAACACCTCAGTCTCATTCTCTCTAATCTTCTCTTCGGGGCTAACTTTTTAAAAAATTGACCCAGTCAACTGAGGTTTGGCATCCTCCCATTTTCTTGTAGATTCTTCCTATTTTGTCTAGTTTTGTGTGTCTGTGATCTTGTCACCACACAGTCTGGAAACAGCCCAGGATGCTCTTTTTGTAAAGCCTCTGTAGATTGTGTTTAAAAGAGTTCTCCTACCACTCCAGGGGTAGTCAATATTTGAGACCCAACAATATCACTTCCTAAAATGAACTGAACTCTGGCAATAGGCAATTTCTCTACCACTCCAACAATTACTTCCCCTGTTTGCAAATCACTTTTTAATCCCACCCTGTACAATAGTACAGGCTTGAATTTACCATGTATTCCTCCAATTGTACAATTTCTCCTGCAATAATCCATCTGGGCAGCAGATGGCACTAGCCCATAACGTTAGAGACTGACTTGCAGCAGTGTCTCAAAATTCTGATGAGCTCCCCAGAATCACAGAATGTTATGGCACAGAAGGAGGCTATTCGGCCCATCGTGTCTGCACCGGCTCTCCAAATGAGCATTATGACCTAGTGCCATTGCCCTGCATTTTCCCCATACCCCTGCACATTGTTTCTATCCAAATAATCATCTAATATCCTCTTGACCGCCTCGATTGAACCTGCCTCCACCACACTTCCAGGCAGTGCATTCCAGGCCCAAACCACTTGTGTGAAAAAGCTTTTTCTCATGTCACATTTGCTTCTTTTGCAAATCACTTTAAATCTGTGCCCTCCCAGTCTCGATCCTTTTACGAGCAGGAACAGCTTCTCCTTATCTACTCTGTGCAGCCCCATCATGATTTTGAACATCTCTATCAAATCTCCTCTTAGCCTTCGTCTCTCCAAGGAGAACAGTCCCAACCTTTCTAATCTATCTTCGTAACTGAAGTTTCTCATCCCTGGAACCATTCTTGTAAACCTTTTCTGCACTATCTCCAATGTGTTCACATCCTTCCTATAATGTGGCACCCAGAACTGCACAATACCCCAACTGAGGTCTAATGAGTGTCTTATATAAACTCAGCATAACCTCCTTGCTCTTGTGCTCTTTGCCCTATTAATAAAGCCCAGGATACCAGATACTTTATTAACTGCTCTCTCCACCTGCCCTGCCACCTTCAATGATCTATGCACGTATACACCCAGGTCTTTATGCACCCTTCTTGTTTTGAAATACAAGGAAATACTTCCCCCTCACACATAAAATCCTTGAACATCTCTGTAACCTGTCTCTCAGAATTTCACTGGGTAGGCTGGGAACACATTCCTACCTCTCTGGCTAATTCTGACTTCTCTTCACACATGTACGATTCCTACTGGTTTGTCTTTAACTTGGGATTCCAAGCCCAAAGCATTTTTATTTACAAAATCCTTCTGAGTTCCTATCACTGCAATCCACTTCCTATTTAATTTCCAGCAATTCAACCTCGTGTGTCCAGCCCTTTTGCAATGATAACAAATTATTTTCTTCACTTCACCTTTTGATTCTACTTTTCCATTTTTAGTAGCCTGGCGTCCTTCAGTCTGCTCTTTACTACTAGCACTTTCCCATCACTAGGCTTTCCATATCTCCAATTTCCTTTCTGACCTCCTTATGATCCTTTTCCCACATTATTTGTCTGTGTGAAATATAAGTATCAGCCAAAACTTGCTGCTCCCTGAATCTTTGATATTCAAGTTCATCTAAGTAAGTCTTAATGGTTACTCGAATACTATTTTGGAATTATTCCATAATCATGATTTCCCTCAAATTCTCAAAAGTTTTTCTAATTTCAGTGATCGAAACCATTGACCCCACAGCATTTATTTTTCTCTGGCAAATTCTACAAACGTCTGATTAGATTTCTTTCTTATGGTCCTTAAACTTTAAATGATAAGCTTCAGGGGCAGGCTCATAAGCATTGAGTATTGCCTTTTTAACCACTTCATAGTCTGCAGATTGCTCTTCTGACAACTAGCGTACACATCCATGGCTGTACCTGACCAAAAGACTTTGTAACATTAAAGTCCAAGCATCTTTTGGCCAACTCAGCTTCATAGCTGCTATCTTTTCAAATGAGGTGATCTTTTAACTCCATCCTCTAAAAATCTTCGTTTAGTGCCTAAATTTTCAGTTAAATCAAATTCCTCAGGGGAATCAGAATCATCCTCTGACACACTCTCTCTTCTTTCTTCCTTTAACCTAAGCTTGTCTCTAGCCAGTTCATGCTGTCTGAGCTCTTTCTCTCTTTGAAACTCAAGCTCAAACCTTTGCATTTCCATTTCTTTTGCTCTTTCTCTTTCTTTTTCTTGCTCCTCTTTTTTTCCATTCAAGCTTTTTCATTTCTATTTCTTTCAATCTTTTTCCCATTCAAGATTTTTCTTTTCTCTTTATCTCTTTTTCTTCCAATTCAAATCTTTTCACCTTTCTTTCTCGTTCTTTTTCCTCCAATTCAAGCCTCTGCTTTTCTCTATCTCTTTCTATCTCAAACTGCTTTATTTGGTTCCCTCATCCAAATCATTGATATATATTGTGAATAGCTGAGGCCCAAGCATTGATCCCTGTGGTACCTCACTAGTCACCGCCTGCCATTCAGAAAAAATTCCCATTTATTCCTACTCTCTGTTTCCTGTCTGCTAACCAATTCTCAATCCAAGCTAATATATTACCCCCAATCCCATGTGCTTTAATTTTACACACTAACCTCATATGTGGGACTTTATCAAAAGCTTTCTGAAAATCCAAATACACCACATCCACTGGTTCTCCCTTATCTATCCTGCTAGTTACATCCTCAAAAGCTCCAGTAGGTTTGTCAAACATGATTTCCCTTTCATAAATCCAAATTGACTTTGTCTAATCCTGTTGATATTTTCTAAGTGTCTTGTTATCACATCCTTTATAATAGGCTCTAGCATTTTCCCTATTACTGATGTTAGGCTAACCAACCTGTAATTTGCTGTATTCTCCCTCCCTTTTTAAATAGTGGTGTTACATTTCCCACCCTCCAATCTGCCGCGACAATTCCAGAATCTATAGAATTTTGGAAGATGACAACCGACACATCCACTATTTCCATGGCCACCTCCTTTAGTACCCTGGAATATATCGTGCCCTGGGATTTATCGGCTTTCAGTCTCAATAATTCCTCCAGCACTATTGTTTTAGTAATGCTAATTTCCTTCAATTCATCATTCTCACTAGAGCTTTGGTTCCCTAGCATTTCTGGGAAGTTATTTGTGTCTTCCACCATGAAGACAGAACTAAAGTAGTTGTTTAATTGCTCTGCCATTTCCTTGTTCTCTATTATAAATTCTCCCGTTTCGGACTGTAAGGGACCTACATTTGCCTTCATTAATCTTTTTCTTTTTACATACTTATAGAAACTTTTACAGTCCGCTTTTATGTTCCTTGCAATAAAACTGTCTTTTTGGCAGTAGCCCTTATAGCTTCTTAATCATAAAATCCAAGAAATATTACCCAAACTGAGAAACTGCTTTCCCTTTAAACAGAAGTACAATCCACGACTTCCCAGAAGAACTCCACGCTGATGTGGTTTTTCCAAAGGGAGATTTAAAACAATATGTTTCTCAGGATAAATATTCTCCTGGCCCAAAGCTGAGTTGCTTTCTTTAATTAAAAGATTTTCAGTTTTTCAGCACACTCCAAAACACCAGAGCTGGCTTCAGTGGGACTCCCTCCACCGACTGCAACTCACTACAGCTAAAACCCCGTTATAATAAACACCTTTTCACCCCTTTCATCTTAGTTCCCCAGTGTCTTTAAATATCTCTCTGAAAACTCAGGTCCCCAAATATCAAAACCTTTCCTGTTCCTATTTTACCTCTGTTTCAGGTCAATAAAATTTAAAACACCTGCCCCCCTGTTTACTCATAAATCTGTAAAATAAAAATGTTCTTTTTGTACCTTTGAGGCTCCTTTGAAATGCAACAGCTACAAATCAATTTCAAAACTTATCCCCAAATGCTAATTTCAGATCTACTCTGTTTCCTTGTAAGTTAACTCTCACCATAAGGCCTCATTACAAAATGCAAGAAGATAACACCTTTAGTCTTTCATCCCTGAGATTCTACAGACAATCTGCCATCTTCAGTGACCTATGTATATATACACCGAGGTCCCTCTGTTTCTGCACCTCCTTTAGGGTCTCTCCCTTTATTTTATACTGTCTCTCCATATTCTTCCTGTCAAAATGAATCACTTCACACTTTTCTGCATTGAACTTCATCTGCCACTTGTCTGCCCAATCCACCAAACATGTCTGTGTCCTTTTGAAGTTCGAGACTATCCCCATCACAGTTGACAATGTTTCCAATCTTCATATCATCTGCAAATTTTGAAATCATGCCCTGCACACCACAGTCTAGGTCACTAATATATATCAGGAAGAGCAAGGGTCCCAACACTGACCCTTGGGGAACCCCACTACAAACCTTCCTCCAATCTGAAAAACAACCATTTATCACTACTCTGTTTCCTGTCACTCAGCCAATTTCTTATCCAAGTGCCTACTCTCCCTTTTATTCCATGAACTAGAATTTTGCTCACAAGTCTGTTGTGTGACACTGTATCAAATGCCTTTTCAAAATCCACATATACCACATCAACCTTAATACCCTTCTCTGTTACCTCCGCAAAAAACTCCCAACAAGTTAGTTAAACATGATTTTCCCTTAATGAATCCATGCTGGCTTTCCTTAATTATCCTGCACTTGTCTAAGTGACTACTGACTTTGTCCCGATCTATAGTTTCCAGTAGTTTCCCTACCACTGAAGTCAAACTGACTGGTTTGTAGTTGCCGGCTTTATCCTTGCACCCCTTTTTGAACAAGGTCATAACATTCTCAATTCTCCAGTCCTCTGGCACCACCTCTGTATCTAAGGAAGACCGGAAGATTATCACCAGTGTTTCTGCAATTTCTACTCTTATTTCCCTCAGTGTCCTTGGATGCATCTCATCTGGTCGTGGTATCCTATCAATTTTAAGTAAAGATAGCCTTTCTAATACATTCTTCTTTTCAATTGTAAGTTCTTCTAGTGAATGAGTTACTTCGGTCTGGGTAGCATCTTCTTCCTTTGTAAAGACAGATGCAAAGTACTCGTTTAATACCTCCACTTTTTCTCCTGCCTCCACATGCAAGTCCTCTTTTTTTATCCCTAATTGGCCCTACTCTCTTTCACCACTCTTATTATTTACATGCTTATAGAAGACCTTGGGATTCCCTTTTATGTTCGCTGCCAGCCTCTTTTCATGCTCTCTCCTTGCTTTTCTTATTAGTTTTTTCACTTCCCCTCTGGTACTTCAGCCTGATTCTCCATTGTATTTTCTACCTGACATCTGTCATATGTGCACTTCTTGCTTTTCATCTGCACCTTGATCTCGGCATCCAGGGTGTTCTGGATTTATTTGTCCTACCTTTCCCCTTCAATGGAATATACCTTGACATTGCCTGCAATACCTTTTTCTTAGAAGGTCACCCATTGTTCAGCCGCTGTTTTTTCTGCCAACATTTGACTCCAACTCACTTGACTCAGATGCATTCTCATCCCATCAAAGTTGGCTTTTCCTCCAATTAATTATCTCTGCTCTGGATTGTTCCTTGTCCTTCTCCAAGGCCAATCTAAACCTGATACAATGGTCACTGTCCCCTAAATGTTTTCCCTTGGGCCAACTCATTCCCTAGAAACAGGCCCGACAGTGCCTGCCCTCTCACTGGACCGGAAACATGCTGCTGCAGAAAATGATCTTGAACACGTTCCAGGAACTCTCGCCCCTCTTGTCCCTTTGCACTATTCCTATCCCAGTCTATGTTTGATAATTGATGTCTCCCATTATAATTACTCTATAATTCTTACACCTCTCTGTAATTTCTTTGCAAATTTGTTTCTCCACATCCCTTCCACTAGTTAATGGTCCAAATACTACACCAATCAATGTTATGGCACATTTTTCATTCCTTATCTCTAGCCAGAGAGATTTCGCCCTTGACTCATCTAGAACATCCTCTCTCTCCAGTACCTTGCACCCTGGAGTATTTAATGCCCAGTCCTGCCCTTCTTTGAACCAGGTCTCTGTTATAGCAATGATATCATAATTTCATTTGTCAACCTGTGCCTGCAGTTCACCAGTCTTATTAACCATACTCCGTGCATTCACATAGATGCACATTAATCTTAATTTAGACATTTTATCTTTCCCACTTGCTCTGACCCCATCTAATGACTTACTATAGCCTACTCTAATTCTATCAAACTCTCATATCCTCCTTATCAGTTAATACTTCTCTACTTCCCACTGCCAGTTTTTCTCCTCTCCTCTCTGAATTGCCCCTCAGGTTCTTCTCCCCTGCCAATCTAGTTTAAACCCTCCCCAAAAGCACTAGCAAACCTCCCCACGAGGACATTAGTCCCAGTCCTGTTAAGGTGTAACCCGTCCTTCTTGTACAGGTCCCACCTGCCCCAGAACCGGTCCCAATGCCTCAGAAATCTAAAGCCCTCCCTCGTACTCTATTTCTCAATCCACGTGTTGAACTGCTCAATCTCCCTATTCTTATGCTCACTAGCACATGGCACTGGGAGTAATCCTGAGATTACTGCTCTTGAGGTCCTGCTTCTCAATTTCCTTCCAAACTCCTTAAAATCTGCTTCCAGGACCTCGTCCCTTTTCCTACCTGTGTCATTGGTCCCAATGTGGAACATGACCTCTGGCTGCTCGCCCTCCCCTAAAAGAATGCCCTGTAGCCACTCTGTGACATCCTTGACCCTGGCACCAGGGAGGCAACATACCATCCTGGAGTCATGCCTATGGTCACAGAAATGCCTGTCTGCTTCTCTAACTATGGAATCCCCTACCACTATAGCACTTCCACTCTTCCACCTCCCCTCCTGTGCTGCTGAGCTACCCGTGGTGCCACAAACCTGGATCTTGCTACAGTCCCCTGAGAAACCATCTCACCCTCCAGTATCCAAAATGGAAAAGCGGTTAGAGAGTGAGATAGCCTCAGGGGATTCCTGCAAGACCTGCCAGTTTCTGTTAGACACTCTGGAGGTCACCCATTCCCTTTCTGCCTGTGTACTTAGCTGTGGTGTGACCACTTCTCTAAATGTGTTATCCACGTAATCCTCAGCCTTGCGGATGCATCACAGTGACTCCAGCCGCTGCTCAAGTTCCGCAACACGGAGTTCGAGTTTCTGCAGCTGCTGACCGTTCCTGCAGATGTAGTCATCGAGGAAACTTTGTGCCTGCTCAATTTCCCACATTCCCCAGGATGCATATTCCACATGGCTGAGCTGCACTGACATACCTTGAACTTTATATAAAGTGGTTACTCCAGAATGGTTTAATATAATGAGTCACTGTCACTCACCAATCGTCTCCCCTGTGCTGAGTCTGGAAAGGCCAATGCTTACCAACCAATCAACTTATGGGACTCCTGTGCCGTCACTTTTCGGTTTTATCTGTAAACTCCTGGCTCACTCTGCTGCTTTAAGCTCTCTGACCTCTCCAGTTAATTACCAGTTACTCATTAACCTACTCCTGCTGCTGCCCCAAAGCGGAAAGCAAATGCTGGAGGCTGGAAAAGAGTAGGAGAAAGGAGCACCTCTTCCCCCACTTCACCAAACTCCCAACTCAGAAAGCTCTACTTCTTGCAATAAACCTCACCTGAAGTACCATTTTCCCTTAGGCACAGAATTTCCACTTTGAATCAAATTCCCAAGTAGTCACTCTGTCTCCGTCTCCCTTGCTAACCGTGCCCTTTACTGACCCAAATGAGACTTTGTCTGATTGGCAGGATGTGATGAGTGGAGTCCTGGGGCCTCAACTTTTTACAATTTATATCAATGTCTTAGACAAGGGGAGCAGATGACACAAAGATAGGAGTATGTTGTGAAGAGGACATAAGGAGGTTGCAGACGGATATAGATAGGTTGAGTGAGTGGGCAAAAATCTGGCAAATAGAGTATAATATGGGAAAATGTTAAGTTCACTTTGGAGGAAAATTAAAAAAGCAGAGTATTACTTAAATGGAGAACAACTGCAGAATTCCGAAGTGCAGAGGGATCTAGGTGTTCTCATGCATGAATCACAAATAGTTAGTATGCAGGTACAGCCAGTAATTAAGGAGGCTAATGGAATGCTATCCTTTATTACAAGTGGAGTTGAACATTAAAGTAAGGAGGCTATGCTTCAGTTATACAAGACATTGGTGAGACCGCATCTTGAATACTGTGTGCAGTTTTGGTTTCCTTATTTAAAGAAGGATGTAAATGAACTGGAGGCGGTTCAGAGGAGGTTTACTAGATTGATACCTGGAACGAGCAGGTTGTCTTATGAGGAAAGGTTAGACAGACTGGGCTCGTTTCCACTAGAGTTTAGAAGAGTGAGGGGTGACTTAATTGAAATATTCAAGATCCTGAATGGCCTTGACAAGGTGGACGCGAAAAGTGGGTGAGACCAGAACTAGGGGGGCAGTGTTTTAAAATTAGGGGTTGTGCCTTGAGGGCAGAGATGAGGAGAATTTTTTTTCTCTGAGGGTTGTGCGACTTTGGAACTCTCTGCCTCAGAAGGTGATGGAAGTGGGGTCGTTGAATATTTTTAAGGCAGAGGTAGATAGATTCTTGTTAGGCAAGGGAATCAAAGGTTATCGGGGATAGATGGGAACGTGAATTCAAACACAAGAAGATCGGCCACGATCTTATTGAATGGCAGAGCAGGCTCGAGGGGCTGAATGGCCTACCCTTCCTATTTTGCATGTGGGCGGTCAGACCTGATACCCCACCACAGTTTCCTGTCTGCCTGGCCTGACTGTTCCTTCCTGTCATTTTTAGACATGTTGTGGATGAAGCATTGAGTGTTATTGAACAGGCTGAGTGCCTTCTCTCCCTGCACTGTGGAGCTGAACATGAGATGATGATCGAGTTGAGTGAAATGAAGTCCTGCCTGCAGACCCTGCCCAGCCAGTTCCCTGTGTCTCCCTAACACTCAGCATGTTACAAAGAGTGACTGGATCATCAACTAACCAACCAATGTGTTCAACCATCTATGGATCACAACACTGGGCACATGGGAAATCCAAGGAGACTCCACTGGACAGGATTCACCCGGCCAAGGGAAGCTTGTCATCCACATTCGACAGAGCCGCAAATGAACCTGGCACAGCTGGCTCCTCACAGTAAGGGGCTTCCTGATGTTTGTAGAAATGCACTGAGCTGTTCAGTTTCATGAAATAACTGGGAATGATAAAGATCACAATGGGAATCTACGCATGTGTGCAGAGTAAGTGTCTGCTTGTGTTGGCGTCTATGTGCACTGTCTCCTTGTGTGTGCACACTCTCGGAGCGTGTGTGTACCTGTAATCTCTCTCGGACTGTGCGCACATATGCATGGTCTCCGGAGGGAACAAATCCAGCCCGACAATATTAAAAGAGATTTTTATTCAACAAACAGATGGACAGATAGACATGTCACTGTAAAAAAAATTCAATGATTAACTCATCCTTTCAGGTAAAGTAATCCTTTGGTTACTATGGTTACAGCTGGTCACAGCTCACTCAGATTTTTGGTGGTTGTATTTCCATCCTGTAAAGGTATGTCCTCGTACAGTGAACAGCTGAATGGGTTACCTGCAGCAAGAGAGAAAGCATTCAGAGTAAAGCTCCCTTCACACTCTCCCCACCAAACACTCCCAGGACAGGTACAGCACAGGGTTAGATACAGAGTAAAGCTTTCTCTACATTGTCCCCATCAAACACTCCCAGGACAGGTACAGCACAGGGTTAGATACAGAGTAAAGCTTTCTCTACACTGTCCCCATCAAACACTCCCAGGACAGGTACAGCACAGGGTTAGATACAGAGTAAAGCTTTCTCTACACTGTCCCCATCAAACACTCCCAGGACAGATGCAGCACAGGGTTAGATACAGAGTAAAGCTCCCTCTACACTGTCCCCATCAAACACTCCCAGGTCTCAATGGGCCTTAGTGTCCCACAGCTGGGGCAGGAAGGACGGGTCTTTGCTGAGGCCTGGTTGATATAGCCGCCCTTGGTAAGTTTGCGAGCTTGTGGAATGTATGTGAGGTGAGTGTGCCAGCCACTCGTGGCAAGTCCGTGGCGTGAGTGCATATTTGATAAAGTTGCACCAATAAATTGTCCAAAACTGACCTGTTAACCGATTGTTGCTGCTTAGCAGGTTGGTCAGGGGTTGTGGGCAGTGGGGGGGCAGAGGGCACCACACTGTTGTAGGATGCAGGTAGAAGGTCATGTGGCAGGAGCTTCTTGTCATCGTGACGCTGGTGTTGATCCATTAAGCGACCAATCTGAGAGCGACTTCTGAACATGATGTAAAGAGGGAGAGAATCAGTAACTGGGACCAGTGAGAGCTGCCTTCCCAAGCTAGCTCACTGAGGACAGGGCAGATTATTCACTGACAGTCAGCGCCTAGCGCAATGTCCAGGAGCATAGGGACAGGAGGCAGCCTTTCAACCCTCGAGCCAGTTAAGTAGCATTATATAGAACATACAGCCCAGAAAAAAGTCTTTCGGTCTACCTGGTCTGAGCTGCTGTTTATACTCCTGCAATTCCATCTCCCTCATCTCAGTTTTCAGTTTTTCCTTCTATTCCCTTTTCTCTCATGTACTTGTCTGGTTTCCTTTTGAAAATGATCTGTACTTCCACTTAATTTTCTTGTCTTGGTTCCACATCTCTCTATCCTTACTCAACAAAAATCTATCAATCCTGGTTTTGAAACTTTCAATTAACCCTAGCCGCAGCAATTTTTAGGGGGAGAGAGTTCCAGATTTCCACTCCCCTTTGTGTGAAGAAGTGTTTCCTGACAATGCTCCCTGAAGGGCCTGGCTGGAACTTGATGATTCTGTCCCCATGTTCTGGCCTTCCCTCACCAGAGAGAATAGGGTCAACAGAAGGAAACCATCAACTCCTTTAATCACCTTGATTAGATCACCCCTTCATTTTCTGCACTCGGGAATACAAGCCTGGTCTGTGCAGTCTGTCCTTGTCATTTAACCCTTTTAGCCCCATGTTCTTGCACCCAATAATTTTTCAGTGATGCCAGTTGCTCAGCCTGTGCATGATGAATGGGGGTGGGAGTGGGGGGGAGGCTAGAATTGGGGCCATGTGATGCCTCTCCCAGTGGAATATCCTGCTGACATTTACTGTCTAGGTTCCCACATGAAGAAGGGACAAAGCAGCAGAGAACAGGGCAGATGGAGCCTGAACCCCAGTAAATGGCAGCCCCCTGGGGAGAGGAGTAGGAGGGTAAACATGGCTGCCTATAGGCGAGGCAGCTCTGACACCATGTCACATGGAGTTTAACACTCCTCCCTTGTAGTCCTTCACCCTAAAGTCCCCCCTCACTTGTTCCTGTGATGCAGGGTCTGATCTGGCTGCTGTTGATCCTGGTCCTGTTGGGAGCCACATCTGTTGGAGACTGGGAACACTTGACTGACCTGTAAGAGAGGGAACAGATGAAGTTATTATTTAATAGAGAGCCACCCAGCTCGCTTCCTGGGAATGTGGACCAATACCGTGGGAGGGGTGTGGTACTGAGCCCAAGCAGGAAGCACCCAGTCTCTGCTCGGACTGTGCTGAGGGGGCTGGTTGCAGGATGGGCTGTCACAGGCTCTGTGCTCCTTGGTTTCTGATGGAGAGACTGCAGCGGGTGCCTGCCCCTCAGTTACTGTCCCAGCAATGAGACTAGTGCAGATTCCCAGGGCTAAATGGTCACTTGGCTGTAGTACCAAAGATGAGCTTATACACAGAGGGCTCAGGAGAAGAGGTGGGAAAGGGAATGCAGCTATAAACAGCCATCGAGACCCCCACCCCCACCGTGAGGCAGGAGTTCCAGTGACTGAGATCTGATTAGGGGAGGGGTCCCAGACCAGAGACACCCCAGTGAGGGAGGGATCCTGGCAACCATTCTGCAACGCGTATGGTAAAATGGTGGTTATGTAAATCAGTAATCCTGAGGACTAATCCTGAGCTCTAATGATCTGGAGACATTAATTCCTATCATGGCAACTGGGGAACTTGCACTCAATTAAATAAATAAATCTGGAATAAAAAGCTAATATCAGTAATGGTGGCACTTTCTCAAGGGCTTTTAGGGATGGGTAACATGCTGGTCTTGTCAGTGACACCCACAGCTCATGAATAAATGGAAAGAAAAGAAGATAAACCAAATTTTCAATCGTCTTAACAAGCCAGCAAATTTCTCCAGCAATTTCCAGTCCCTGGAATTATCAACAGCTCCTCGGAGGTGAGCTATATCTGGGTGATAACCTGTGACTGGTTGTTTATAATGATCTGCTTAATGATGAATTGCCAGATTAAGCCATGTTTCTCGATCCATAGAATCTCAGAATATTACAGCACAGAAGGAGGCCATTTGGCCTGTCATGTCTGTGCTGGCTCTTTGAAAGAGCTATCCAATTAGTTCCATGCCCCTGTTCTTCCCCTACAGCCCTGTAAATTTTTCATGTTCAACTATTTATCCAATTCCCTTTCAAAAGTTACTATTGAATCTGTTTCCACCACCCTTTCAAGTCAGCATGTTCCAGATCTCAACAACTCGCTGAAAATGGTTTTCATCGTGTCGCCTTTTGATCTTTGTCAATGATCTTAAATCTGTGCCCTCTGGTGACTGAACCCCCAGTTACTGTGCCCTCTGGTGACTGAACCCCCAGTTACAGTGCCCTCTGGTGACTGAACCCCCAGTTACTGTGCCCTCTGGTTACTGAACCCCCCCAGTTACTGTGCCCTCTGGTGACTGAACCCCCCCAGTTACTGTGCCCTCTGGTTACTGAACCCCCCAGATACTGTGCCCTCTGGTGACTGAACCCCCCAGATACTGTGCCCTCTGGTGACTGAACCCCCCAGTTACTGTGCCCTCTGGTGACTGAACCTCCAGTTACTGTGCCCTCTGGTGACTGAACCCCCAGTTACTGTGCCCTCTGGTGACTGAACCCCCAGTTACTGTGCCCTCTGGTGACTGAACCCCCCAGATACTGTGCCCTCTGGTGACTGAACCCCCCCAGATACTGTGCCCTCTGGTGACTGAACCCCCCAGATACTGTGCCCTCTGGTGACTGAACCCCCCAGATACTGTGCCCTCTGGTGACTGAACCCCCAGTTACTAGAGACACTATCCTTATTTACTCCATCAAACAGGCATGATTTTGAACCTCTCTATCAAATCTCCTCTGAACCTTCTCTGCCCTATATAAAACCCCTCAGTCTCTCCACAGAACTGAAGCCGTTCATTCCTGGTACCATTCTATTAAATCTCCTCTGCACTCTCCAAGGTCTTGACATCTTTTTGTAAGTGTGATGCCCAGAATCAGACACAGTACTCGAGTGGGTGTAAAGGTAGTGTTGGCAGTAATAACACTCCCAGCCTTACCTGACCAGCAGGGGTTCGAGAATAGTTGAGTATTCCCAAGGGAGGTGATGGAAGTTGAGCAGTTGGTGAGTCATTGAGCCTCTCAATATTCTCCCAGGTAAACCCTGTGTTGCCGTGGGGTGATGACAGAATCAATCTTTGGGGAAAGCAGAGAAAGACTTGTATTTATGTAATGTCTTTCACAATCTCAGGCCACCCCATTGCTCAACACACCAAATGAAGGGTAGTCACTGTTGTAACATATAAAATGCTGCAGTCACTTTGCACACATCAAGATCCTGCAAACTGCAATGTGATAATGACCCAGATCATCTGCTTTTTAGTGATGTTGATTGAAGTATGAATATTGGTCAGGACATCTAGGAGTACACTCTTCTTCAAGTAGTGCCATGGGATCTTTATCGTCCACTTGAGAGAGTGATGAGGCCTTAGTTTAAAGTCTCATCAGAACAGCAGCCCCACAGACTGTGTGGCACTCCCAGTACTGACTCTCCGACAGTGTGGCGCTCCCTCAGCATGACCCTCCGACAGCGCGGCGCTCCCTCAGCACTGACCCTCTGACAGCGCGGCACTCCCTCAGCACTGACCCTCTGACAGCGCGGCGCTCCCTCAGCACTGACCCTCCGACAGTGCGGCGCTCCCTCAGCACTGACCCTCCGACAGTGCGGCGCTCCCTCAGCACTGACCCTCTGACAGTGCGGCCCTCCCTCAGCACCGTCCCTCCGACAGTGAGGCACTAGTGTCCACCTAGATTTTATGCTCGAGTGTCTGGCATGTGTCTTGAACCATTTCCCTTCTGAAGCTCACTGCTTCTCCTTCACAGCCCAATGTTTTGAGTTTGACAGCCTGTGAGGGATGGATGAGTGGGCCAGTCTGTGAGAGCGTGTTGCGGGCAAGTGTGTTAATCGATGAGTGATGAATTCATTTTCACCCCCGTTGGGAATCCAGCTGAGTCCCTCGTACCTCTCCAGCTCCTGCAGCTTCCATAATAGTTGCCTGTTCCTGTGCTGGGTGATCTGCTGTTCCTCTTGGCAATTCTTCATTCTCCTTAGCAGCTCCTTGTTCTGCTCCCTGAAACAAAACCGGACACTTAGAGCTGGAGGAATCAGGCGATGAGGGAGTACCAGTGAGGTCCAGCACTCACCTCTCCCCTGAGCTTAGTTGTTGCAAATAACAACAACAACTTATATTTATATATCACCTTTCAAGTAATAAAATGTCCCAAAATGCAAAAGACCGAGCCACAGGACGAGGTATTAGGGTAGGTGATCTTGGTCCAAGAGGCTGTTTTAAGGAGCGCCTTACAGGAGAAGACATAAGTAGAGAGATTTAAGAGAGAATTCCAGAGCTTAGGGCCTCAACAGTTGAGCATGGCTGTCAATGGTGGTGCGATGGAAAGCGGGGATTCTCAAGAAGCCAGAATTAGTGGATATCTGAAAGGTTTGTGGGGTTGGAGGTGATTACAGAGAAAGGAACGGGCTAGGCCATGGAGGAATTTGAAAACAAGGATGATGACTTTAAAATCAAGGCATTGCTGAACCAGGAGTCAGTATTGGCTGGAGAGCACAGGGAGTGAGGGATGAAGGAGACTTGGTGTGATTCAGGACAAGGGCAGCAGACTTTTGGATGATCTCAGGTTATAGAGGGTAGAATGTGGAAGATCAGGAGTGCATTGGAATAGTCAAGTCTAGAGGTAACAAAGGCACACGAACGGAAGAAGTAGGAGCAAGAGTAGCCCATTCAGCCCTTTGGACCAGCTTTGCCATTCAATCAATCTATAGCTGATCTTCTACCTCAACTTCACCATCTCCCCCTTTGAATGGATGAGGGTTTCAGCTACAGATGAACTGAGACAGGGATGAAGTTGGGAGACGTTACAGTGGTGGAAATGTGCAGTCTTACTGGTAGCGCAGATATGTGGCCAGAAGTTCATCTCGGGGTCAAATATAACACCAAAATTATGCTAGGTCTGGTTCAGCCTCAAGCAGTTGCCAGTGAGAGGGATGGAGTCAGCGACTAATGAACAGAGTTTGTGATGGGGGACCAAAGGCAATGACTTTAACTGGAGGAAATTTCTGCTCGTCCAGTACTGGATGTCAGATAAGCAGTCTGATAATTTAGAGACAGTGGAGGGATTGAGAGAGGTGGGGGTGAGGTCAAGCTGCGTATTGATACAGGTGAAAACTGATGATGTCACCGAGGAGCAGCATGTAGGTGAGAAATAGGCGGGGCCATGGATAGATCCTTGGGGTACCCTAGAGGTAACGGTGCAGGGACAGGAAGAGAAGCCATTACAAGTGACTCTCTGGCTATGGTTAGACAAGAATGGACCCAGGCGAGAGCAATCCCATCCAGCTGGACGATGGTGGAGAGGTGTTGGAGGAAGATGGTGTGGTGACTGTGTCAAAGGCTGCAGACCAGCCAAGAAGGACGAGGAGCAAAAATTTACCTTTGTCACAGTCACAAAGGATGTCATTTGTGACTTTGCTAAGAGCAGTTTCGGGACTGAGACAGGGTGGAAGCCTGATTGGAGCGATTAAACACGGAGTTCCAGGAATGTTGGGAATGGATTTGGGAGGTGACGACACTTTCAAGGACTGTGGCAGAAATGGAGCTGGGAGATGGGATGGGAGTTTGCAAGGACGATGGGGTCAAGTGTTGGTTTTTGAGCAGAGGGGTGATGACGACAGATTTAAAGGAGAGACGGACAACATCTGAAGAGAGAAACTCGTCACTAATATCGGGTAACGTGGGGAGCAGGAGAGGAAGTTGGGTGATCAGCAGTTTAGTGGGAATAGGATCAAGGGAACAGGAGGTGGCTCAGAGACGGCATGAGGGGAGATCAGAGAGAAACTAGAGAAAGATGTGAGCTCAGGGATAGTGCTGGGAGGAGAATGAAAGGGAGTTTGGTCAGGTGAGCTAATGAAAGGGAGAATACAAACATAGGAAAAGAAGCAGGAGTAGGCCATTCGGCCCCTTGAGCCTGCTGTGCCATTCAATAAGATCATGGCTGATCTGTTTGTTTTGAGTTCTACGTTCCCATCTACCCCCAATAACCTTTGATTCCCTTGTCTAACAAGAATCTATCTACCTCTGCCTTAAAAATATTCAATGACCCCGCCTCCACCACCTTCTGACGCAGAGAATTCCAAAGTTGCACAACCGTCAGAGAAAGAATTTCTCCTCATCTCTGTCCTAAAAGGGCAACCCCTAATTTTAAAACAGTGCCCCCTAGTTCTGGACTCACCCACAAGAGGAAACATCATTTCCACGTCTACCTTCTCGAGACTGTTCAGGATCTTATATTCTTCAGTCAAAACACCCCTCACTCTTCTAAACTCCAGTGGAAACAAGCCTGGTCTGCCCAGCCTATCCTCATAAGACAACACACCCATTCCAGGTATCAATCTAGTAAACGTCCTTTAACCGCCTCCAATGCATTTACATCCTTCCTTGATTAAGGAGACCAAAACTGCACACAGTATTGGAGATGCAGTCTCACCTGTATAACTGAAGCATAACATCCTTACTTTTATAAAAGCAAAATACTACGGATGCTGGAAATCTGAAATGAAAACAGAAAACGCTGGAAAAACTCAGCAGGTCTGACAGCATCTGTGGAGAGAGAAACAGAGTTAACGTTTCGAGTCCGTATGACCCTTCTTCAGAGCCTTACTTTTATGTTCAATTCCTCTCATAATCCTCTCATAATAAAGATAGCATTCCATTAGCCGCCATGATTACTTGCAGCACCTGCGTACTAACTTTTTTGTGACTCGTGTACTGGAGCACCTAGATCCCTTTCCACTTCAGAATTCTGCAGTCGTTCTCCATTTAAGTAATATTCTGCTTTTTCCCACATTATACTCCATCTGCCAGATTTTTGCCCCTCACTCAACTTATCTATATCTGTCTCCAAACTCCTTATGTCCTCTTCACAACATACTTTCCTACCTATCTTTGTGTCATCTGCAATTTAACTACCATGTCTTCACTGCCCTCATCTAAGTCATTGATGTAAATCGTATGAAGTTGGGGCCCCAGCACAGACCCCTGTGGATGGAAGCAGCAGAGGCAGCTGATTGTCACTAAGATCGAGACAGTCCAAAGAAATCCATGAGCTCCTTGCGCTTGGATTAATCCATCCCAATTATCATTGAATCATACAGCTCAGGTGGAGGCCACTTGGCCCATCGTGCCTGTGCTAGATCTTTGAAAGAATATGCAATAAGTCCAAATTCTCTGCTCGTATAAAGCTGGATGGACATCCTTCGGGGTGCTTCCCTCTCCAATGCTGCACAATTCACATTCTTGTTTTACAAACCTCAGGCTCTCATTCTCCCACAGAAATTCCTGCAGCATCCAGTACAGAGAGTCTTCTGATGACGGCAGTAGAGAAAAACCCCTTCTCTCCCCGGTTTCTGTTACAGTCAAATCTATAAGAAAAACTCAGCAATTTTACATAATGTAAACAAGCTATAAACAGAGTAAAGCTCCCTCTACACTGTCCCCATCAAACACTCCCAGGACAGGTACAGTACGGGGTTAGATACAGAGTAAAGCTCCCTCTACACTGTCCCCATCAAACACACCCAGGACAGGTACAGCACAGGGTTAGACACAGAGTAAAGCTCCCTCTACACTGTCCCCATCAAACACTCCCAGGACAGGTACAGCACGGGGTTAGATACAGAGTAAAGCTCCCTCTACACTGTCCCCATCAAACACTCCCAGGACAGGTACAGTACGGGGTTAGATACATAGTAAAGCTCCCTCTACACTGTCCCCATCAAACACTCCCAGGACAGGTACAGCATGGGGTTAGATACATAGTAAAGCTCCCTCTGCACTGTCCCCATTAAACATTCCCAGGGCAGGTACAACACAGGGTTAGATACAGAGTAAAGCTCCCTCTACACTGTCCCCATTAAACATTCCCAGGGCAGGTACAGCACAGGGTTAGATACAGAGTAAAGCTCCCTCTACACCGTCCCCATCAAACGCTCCCAGGGCAGGTACAGCACGGGGTTAGATACAGAGTAAAGCTCCCTCTACACTGTCCCCATCAAACACTCCCAGGACAGGTACAGCACGGGGTTAGATACAGAGTAAAGCTCCCTCTACACTGTCCCCATCAAACGCTCCCAGGACAGGTACAGCACGGGGTTAGATACAGAGTAAAGCTCCCTCTACACTGTCCCCATCAAACACTCCCAGGACAGGTACAACACAGAGTTAGGTACATAGTAAAGCTCCCTCTACACTGTCCCCATCAAACACTCCCAGGACAGGTACAACACAGAGTTAGGTACATAGTAAAGCTCCCTCTACGCTGTCCTGTCACCAATTAATATTTGCTGTGATAGTGTAGAAATTCTGCTACTGAACTTGCAATTATGACTCACTATGGTAAATTATGAAACAGAATTCTGTAAATTATCTCAATTGTGCAGTGGCCCCAGGGAATAAAAACATTGAGGACCCGGCAATCCGCAGGTCTGGTGCCGAATGCAGCTGCTTTAACATTAATCACTCTCAGCCTGTAGGTTTTGCTGAATCTCACTCACTGTTTGTGGATTGATGGAGTCTTGTGTTGTGTCCTGGACACGCAGTGCCGGGTGACAGAAGCTGGAAGGGCCGCCACAGGAATGCATTCTCTGCACAGAGCTCTTTGGCGTCTTGCTGCAAGCTTCTAATCACTTTATCCTTTGCATCCTGTCACCACAAAAGCTCAGAGTTCATTTCTTTCCTCCCCTTAAGGTGCTGATTTCACTATGATAAATGTACCCTCTGAAACATCAGTGATCGGCTTCCCTTCTGTGAGTGTCAGACACGAACATTTGAATGTTGGGAGGTCCTAAGCGGAGTCAGACGTGCAGACCCCAGCTCTGTCCACCGATTAGGAACAGGATTCTGGCTGAATGTGAAGGTCACTGAAGCCAATGTAACTCCATCTCTCACCTCAGCTGATTGAGCCAAACCAGTCAAGCCCCTGTTCTAGGTGGTTCAGATAGTGACTGACACAGTTTTTACATTCAGTCTCCTGCTTGTTAGACTGAGTGAAGACAGCATCAGATACACGTGTGTTCATCTTACATCACTGCCACATGGTTTCCTTCTGGGTCTAAATGACTACACACAACTTATTAGAGGCCAGCACAGACACGATGGGCTGAATGGCCTCTTTCTGTGCCATAACTTTTCTATAGTTCTCATCCCAGAGCAGCTGGTGGCTCCGCCTTCCACACCTGGGCTGCTGTCCATGTGCCCTCCCCCCGCCAGACCGATATCTAAAGCTGTATTTACCATGCACACTGCAGGCTTGTTCCTTATCTTCCGAGCCCTACTTGCAAATCGCAATGTGTTCATGGTGTCCATGAGGCTGAGAGGTGAGGGAGAGACACAAGCAATCTATAATTGAACAGGAAACAGAGTTATTTCATTGTTGGGGAGGGAGTGCCAGAGTCAAAGGCAGAGAGAGGGAGAAACAGAGGTGCAGCAAGTTCCTGTGTAACAGTGAGTGTTAGAACTGGAGACCAGGTCAAAAGAGATTTTTACCATTAAACAGACTCCGTTGCCCCCTAGGCAGTCTGCCAGCAGTTTGGTGAGTTTGCTGTCTCTGTAGGGGATGTGATTGTTCCTCTTGGGATCGACCAGTGCCATGATGCAATTCCCTGTGGAACAGGGAGACCAGTTCAATATTAACCCATTCTGTACTTAGCACATTGAGTCTTTCGAACCTGATGTTAGAGGTTTGCTTAAATAGGCAAAGTTAAGTGCATCCCTATGTGTAGGTGGCACTGCTCATGTTCTTACCCAGTGCTAGCAGACTGCGGTTGATGGCCGTTGCTTCCATAAGCGTTTTGTCTGATGCTCCTGTCTCTTTAACCCTTTCACTGCCAGCCAGGTCGACAAATCGCAGCTTTCCCCATTTGGAGGAGTTGGAGCCGTTTCTGGGATCCACCTGCACAGAATCCCACTGATTCAATACTGGATCTGTCTGTCAATCGGGCATTGTGCACTCCACTGGCACCAGGTCCACCAGAGACACAGACATCATTGGTGGTTACCCCCAGCCCAGCCCCTTCCCGACCTCACCCAGGACCCTCATCGACCCCCGACACCGATCCCCGTCCCGACCCCCAACCCTCACCGACCCCCGACACCGATCCCCGTCCCGACCCCCCACACCGACCCCCGTCCCAACCCCCCACACCGACCCCCCTCCCAACCCCCCACACCGACCCCCGTCCCAACCCCCTACACCGACCCCCGTTCCAACCCCCCCACACCGACCCCTGCCCTGACCCCCCCAACACTGACCCCCGTCCCAACCCCCCACACCGACCCCCGTTCCAACCCCCCCACACCGACCCCCCCAACACTGACCCCCGTCCCGACCCCCCACACCGACCCCCCATGCCAACCCCTGCCCTGACCCCCCCCCACACTGACCTCCATCCCGACCCCCCACACCGACCCCCCATGCCAACCCCTGTCCCGACCCCCCACACTGACCCCCGTCCCGACCCCCCACACCGACCCCCCATGCCAACCCCTGTCCCGACCCCCCACACTGACCCCCGTCCCGACCCCCTACACTGACCCCCCACACCAACCCCTATCCTGAGCACTCATGTCTCTCTCACTCCTTGTATATTTGGGGCAAATGTCTGGGAACATTGGACTTAGGAGCAGGCATAGGCCATTCAGCCCTTTGAAGCTGCTCTGCCATTCAATAAGATCATGGTTGATCTGGTTGTTGTCTCAACTCCACTTTGCCATCTTTCACCTCAACTCCCTGCCTCCACTTTGTACTATAAGAGTTAATGCTAAATATGTAAATAGACAGTCTTCATCATTAGTGATGTAAGACCACATGACAACAGAGTATGCTGAGAGATGGTACTATGTGAAGCCTTGTGCTAAGCCTGTACTGTACAGTTAGTAGAATGTTCAATAAAAGGTAAAGTTGACCAACAGCCTTGCCTCCAGCAGCCTCTATCAAACCTGACCAAGGATAACCTCATCTAAGATGCCCAACGATGATAACAGAATCTTCAGAAGTGCAATTTGAAATGAATTTTTTATGCTTTGAAGCATAAACTTTGCTTCAAAGCATTATCACAGATAGTGCTAAATATGAAAAGACACTGAAGGTCTTGGTACCCTGGCCAGATAAACACATAGTTAGTGTTGCTGCTTTCCATACTGGGTTCACTTAGACTGATTTCATGGGGCGGGGAGGTGCAAAAAGAAACAGGAATGAGTGAAAATATGTGGCAGCAAAATAAAGCTCATTGCGGTAGATGTTGTAAGATTCCCATTCTGTTTGTCTCGGTTAAAATGGGCAGCAGTATTCATTCAATGATTGACTTTCAATCATATTAGACGCAGCACTGTCTGATCGATCTCTGAGCAAGGTTTGTTGCTGTTGCTGCACATGTGTCACAGGCGTTGCAGCCTCTGCAGTTACCGGAGCAACATGTTAACTCTTCCTGACTCTCACAGGAACATCTGCTACTCTCACTATTTCACTGCACCCCCCACTGCGTTCCCCACCCCCCAACTCTGCACACCAACACCCTCATACCCTAATTCTCTGATATCCCAGCCCCGCCCCCACTGCCTATTCTTCAGGTGCAAGTCTCTGCTGGCTATTTGACAATCAGAAGCATCACAGCCAAAGTTGGTCCTCATCAGGCTTAACACACTGACTCAGCCTTCAGGGATGGTGGAGAGTGTTGAGAGTCAGGGTCACTCCACTAATCACTGCTCCCTCATTACTTCCTCCTTTAAAGAGGCCCCTGTAATGATACCTTGACTGTTGTAACTGCAGGGGGACAGTCATGGAGCAGGACACAGCAGCCAGACTGGTGAGGAGCAGTTTTGGGGAATTGCCAGTTAGGGAACGGACGGAGTGCGGTTGGGAAAGGTCTCCCTAGCCCTCAGCACAGACGGAGAGAGAGAGACTAGCCCTTTATTACTACAAGATGGTGACTAAGTTCAGAAAGTCCTGGGCTATGAGTGTCTGAACTTACTGAGGGGAGGGCAGTGAACCTCACTTGCAACACTTCCCCACTCCACTCCTCCCCTCCCCATCCCTCCCTTTCCCACTCCTCCCCTCCCCAACCCTCCCTTTTCCACTCCTCCCCTCCCCATCCCTCCCTATCCCACTCCTCCCCTCCCCAACCCTCTCTATCCCACTCCTCCCCTCTCCATCCCTCCCTATCGCACTCCTCCACTCCCCATCCCTCCCTATCCCACTCCTCCCCTCCCTATCCCACTCCTCCCCCTCCATCCCTCCCTATCCCATTCTTCCCCTCCCTATCCCACACCTCCCCTCCCCAACCCTCCCTATCCCACTCCTCCCTATCCCCATCCCTCCCTATCCCACTCCTCCCCTCCCCATCCCTCCCTATCCCACTCCACCCCTCCCCTCCCTATCCCACTCCACCCCTCTCCATCCCTCCCTATCCCATTCTTCCCCTCCCTATCCCACTCCTCCCCTCCCCATCCCTCCCTATCCCACTCTTCCTCTCTCCATCCCTCCCCACTCCACCCCTGCCCTCCCCACTCCACCCCTGCCCTTCCCACCCCACTCCTCACCGGCCCAATCCCGATTTCGACAGTCAGGATGCAGTGACTCCGGCTGGACTCACTGTTCAGGCAGTGAGCTGAGGTTTGTCTGTTTCTCATCCCTGAGAACAAAAACACAGGTAGGTCTCGTTAATATCAGAGCAACTTCAACATAAAGCCTCAGTCCCAGTGTTCAGAGTGTCCATGCTCCCAGCACAGAGCTCAGAATAAAGAGCAAGGCAGTGGGATCAGTTTTTATTTAACCATTCCGAGGATGTAGGCTTCGCTGGCTGGAGTTGCATTTATTGCCCATCCCTAGTTGCCCTTAAGAAGGTGGTGATGAGCTGCCTTCTTGAACCGCTGCAGTCCATGTGGTGTAGGTACACCCACAGTGCTGTTAGAGAGGGAGTTCCAGGATTTTGACCCAGCGACAGTGAAGGAATGGCGATATATTTCCAAGTCAGGATGGTTAGTGACTTGGAGGGGAACTTCCAGGTGGTGGTGTTCCCATCTATCTGCTTCCCTTGTCCTTCTAGATGGTAGTGGTCCTGGGTTTGGAAGGTTTCTACAGTACATCTTGTAAATGGTACACACTGCCGCTACTATGCGTTGGTGGTGGAGGGAGTGAATGTTTTTGGATGGGGTGCCAATCAAGTGGGCTGCTTTGTCCTGGACAGTGTTGAACTTCTTGAGTGTTGTGGGAGCTGCACTCAACCAGGCAAGTGGGGAGTATTCCATCACACTCCTGACTTGTACCTTGTAGATGGTGGACAGGCTTTGGGGAGTCAGGAGGTGAGTTACTCACTGCAGGATTCCTAGCCTCTGTCCTGCTCTTGTAGCCACAGTATTTATATGACTAGTCCAGTTCAGTTTCTGGTCAATGGTAACCCCCAGGATGTTGTTAGTGGGGGATTCAGTGATGGTAATGCCGTTGAACATCAAGGGCGATGGTTAGATTCTCTTGGAGATGGTCATTTCTTGGCACTTGTGTGGCGTGAATGTTACTTGTCACTTATCAGCTGAAGTTAGGGATTAACACAGAACTATGGAGAGAAATCAAGGCTGTGGTCTTAGTTTCGGATTCATACAGGGGAATGGGGAGAAAGTGGGACAGTGGGATTAGTTTGGGACTTTTATAGGGCTATTAGGAGAGAGCAGAGCAGTGGGATTAGATTGAGATTGATACAGAGTTATGGAGAGAGAGTAGGACAGTAGGATTATTTTGGGATTGATACAAGGCTATGGGGAGAGCAGGGTAGTGGGATTAGTTTGGGATTCATACAGGGCTATGGGGAGAGAGCAGGGCAGCGGGATTAGTTTGGGATTGATTAAGAATCATGGAGAGAGAGTGGGGAAGTAGGATAATTTGGATTGATATAGGGAGATAGCAGGGGAGTGGGATTAGTTCGGGATTGATACAGGGCTAATGGGAGAGAGTGGGGCAGTGGGATTAGTTTGGTAATGATACAGGGCTATGGGGAGAGAGTGGGGTAGGGGGATTAGTTTGAGATTCATACAGGACTATGGGGAGAGAGCAGGGCCGTGGGATTAGTTTGGGATTGATGCAGGGCGATGGGGAGAGAGTTGGGCAGTGGGGTTAGTTCAAGATTTATACAGAGCTATGGAGTGAGAGCAGGACAGTGGGATTAAATTAGGATTGATACAGGACTATGGGGAGCGAGAGGGGCCAGTGGGATTAGTTTGGGATAGATATAGCATGAAGGGGAGAGAGCGGGACAGTCAGATTAGTTTGGATTGATACAGGGTATGGGGAGAGAGTGGGTCAGTGGGATTAGTTTGGGATCGATTAAGGATAATGGGGAGAGAGTTGAGAAGTAGGATCATTTGGATTGATACAGGGATATGGGGAGATAGCAGGAGAGTGAGATTAGTTTGGGATTGATACAGGGCTAATGTGAGAGAGTGGGGCAGTGGGATTGGTTTGGAATTGATACAGGGTTATGGAGAGTGTGACAGTGGGATTAGTTTTGGATTGGTATAGGGCTATGGGGTGAGAGTGGATCAGTGGGATTAGTTTGGGATTGGTATAGGGCTATGGGGTGAGGGTGGGTCAGTGGGATTAGTTTGGGATTGGTATAGGGCTATGGGGTGAGAGCAGGTCAGTGGGATTAGTTTGGGATTGGTATAGGGCTATGGGGTAAGAGCGGGTCAATGGGATTAGTTTGGGATTGATGCAGGGCTATGGGGAGAGACTGGGGCAGTGGAATTAGTTTGTTCTGTAGAATGGTGGTCCAGAGGTCTATCTCAATGGATTCTTTGTCACAATGATATACGACACACAGATCACCTTCTCCAATGACAGCCAGGATTCCATCAAGATTATCAAACTTCACAGTGCGAAGATTTTCCACATGGAACCCCCTGTCTTTACGCCAGCGGAGAGGAAGTGAGTCAGGGATCTGAGGGTTCAGAAGGTCATGGACCTAGTCAAAGTTAAAACAGGAAATGTTATAAATCGACACCACCTCAAACAATGCCAGAGAAGCACAGAAGTTCAGAAGCAGAAAACGCAGATTTCAAAGATCAAACTCCCTCCCAGAACTGACCACGTTCTCTTCCTATCCAATGTCAGAATTTCCTGTTTCACATTTTGCCAAATACACTGGAAATCTACTCATCCCATGAAGGTGCTGACTCTCATTGGGGGACAGTTCCTGAAGGTGCTGACTCTCACTGGGGGACAGTTCCTGAAGGTGCTGACTCTCACTGGGAGACAGTTCCTGAAGGTGCTGACTCTCACTGGGAGACAGTTCCTGAAGGTGCTGACTCTCACTGGGGGGCAGTTCCTGAAGGTGCTGACTCTCACTGGGGGGCAGTTCCTGAAGGTGCTGACTCTCACTGGGGGGGCAGTTCCTGAAGGTGCTGACTCTCACTGGGGGAAAATTCATGAAGGTGCTGACTCTCACTGGGGGACAGTTCCTGAAGGTGCTGACTCTCACTGGGGGACAGTTCCTGAAGGTGCTGACTCTCACTGGGGGACAGTTCCTGAAGGTGCTGACTCTCTCTGGGGGACAGTTCCTGAAGGTGCTGACACTCACTGGGGGGCAGTTCCTGAAAGTGCTGACTCTCACTGGGGGACAGTCCCTGAAGGTGCTGACTCTCACTGGGGGACAGTCCCTGAAGGTGCTGACTCTCACTGGGGGACAGTTCCTGAAGGTGCTGACTCTCACTGGGGGACAGTTCCTGAAGGTGCTGACTCTCACTGGGGGACAGTTCCTGAAGGTGCTGACTCTCACTGGGGGGCAGTTCCTGAAGGTGCTGACTCTCACTGGGGGACAGTTCCTGAAGGTGCTGACTCTCACTGGGGGTCAGTTCCTGAAGGTGCTGACTCTCACTGGGGGGCAGTTCCTGAAGGTGCTGACTCTCACTGGGGGACAGTTCCTGAAGGTGCTGACTCTCACTGGGGGACAGTTCCTGAAGGTGCTGACTCTCACTGGGGGGCAGTTCCTGAAGGTGCGGACTCTCACTGGGGGGCAGTTCCTGAAGGTGCTGACTCTCACTGGGGGATAGTTCCTGAAGGTGCTGACTCTCACTGGGGGACAGTTCCTGAAGGTGCTGACTCTCACTAGGGGGCAGTTCCTGAAGGTGCTGACTCTCACTGGGGGACAGTTCCTGAAGGTGCTGACTCTCACTGGGGGACAGTTCCTGAAGGTGCTGACTCTCACTGGGGGACAGTTCCTGAAGGTGCTGACTCTCACTGGGGGGCAGTTCCTGAAGGTGCTCACTCTCACTGGGGGACAGTTCCTGAAGGTGCTGACTCTCACTGGGGGGCAGTTCCTGAAGGTGTGGACTCTCACTGGGGGGCAGTTCCTGAAGGTGCTGACTCTCACTGGGGGGCAGTTCCTGAAGGTGCTCACTCTCACTGGGGGTCAGTTCCTGAAGGTGCTGACTCTCACTGGGGGGCAGTTCCTGAAGGTGCTGACTCTCACTGGGGGACAGTTCCTGAAGGTGCTGACTCTCACTGGGGGGCAGTTCCTGAAGGTGCTGACTCTCACTGGGTGACAGTTACTACAGACAGTGACTCTCACAGCTAGTTGTTGTTCATGTGAGTCGGGATAATGTGTGCTGGGAAGCTATTGTACCACAGGGGAATGGCAGATGATTCCAGACAGCGTCACTGGGGACTGAGAACGTGGGCTGACATTTACAATTCAACTGAGGCCAAATCGAGCTTCACTGCTGCTAAGCCTGGGAACACAGAGTACCCTAACACCATGCATGAACAGGGTTCGAGTGATCCAGTGACTGTGAACTTGCCCGTGATTTGGCAGACTGATTGCACACACAATGATTCACTGAAGCAATGTAATATCTGCCTCTCCTTGGTTATGGGGAGGTGGGGGTATTAATGCAGCCCTCCCACAACCTCGTTGCGTGCATCTCCCTGCTTTTCAGTCAGATACCTGCTCGTTGTGAATCTCCAGGTATGAGGCACTCAGTGTGAATGCCTGTTCCTTATTACTGATCTCCTCTAGCAGTCTTGTGACAGATCGATGCATCAGGCCGTACAGCCCCGGGTCCTGTGTACGGCCATCAAACTGTGGCAGGAGAAAAGAGACACAGAACACAAGGAAAGGTATAGCATGATCTCACAATGTTGGAAACGCAGGACAGTCCCACACACGCTGAGAAACACAGGACAGTCCCACACACGCTGAGAAACACAGGACAGTCCCATACACGCTGAGAAACACAGGACAGTCCCACGCACGCTGAGAAACACAGGACAGTCCCACACACGCTGAGAAACACAGGACAGTCCCACACACGCTGAGAAACACAGGACAGTCCCACACACGCTGAAAAAACACAGGACAGTCCCACACATGCTGAGAAACACAGGACAGTCCCACACACGCTGAGAAACACAGGACAGTCCCACACACACTGAGAAACACAGGAAAGTCCCACACACGCTAAGAAACACAGGACAGCCCCACACATGCTGAGAAACACAGGACAGCCCCACACATGCTGAGAAACACAGGACAGTCACACACACGCTGAGAAACACAGGACAGCCCCACACATGCTGAGAAACACAGGACACTCACCATCCTGACTTGGAAATTTATCGCCGTTCCTTCACTGTCGCTAGGTCAAAATCCTGGAACTCCCTCCCTACCGGCACTGTGGGTGTACCTACACCACATGGACTGCAGCGATTCAAGAAGGAAGCTCATCACCACCTTCTCAAAGGCAACTAGGGATGGGCAATAAATGCTGGTTCAGCCAGCGATGCCCACAGCCCATGAATGAATAAAAATAAACACAGGACAGTCCCACATGCTGAGAAACACAAGAGAGTACCACACTGTAAGAAACATAGGACAGTCCCACACAGTGAGAATAACAGGACAGTCCCACACAGTGAGAATAACAGGACAGTCCCACACAGTGAGAATAACAGGACAGTCCCACACAGTGAGAATAACAGGACAGTCCCACACAGTGAGAATAACAGGTCAGTCCTACACAGTGAGAATAACAAGACAGTCCCACACAGTGAGAATAACAGGACAGTTGCACATACACTGAAAAACACAGGACAGTCCCACACACACTGAGAAACACAGGACAGTTGCACAAACACAGAGAAACACGGGGCAGTCCCACACAGTGAGAAACAAAGGGCAGTCCCACACATGCTGAGAAACAGAGGACAGTCCGTACATATACAGGACAGTCGCGCGCACACACATGGAGAAACACAGGCCAGTGCCACACATGCTGAGAAACAGAGGACAGTCCGTACATATACAGGACAGTCACGCACACACATTGAGAAACACAGGCCAGTGCCACACAGTGAGAAACAAAGGGCAGTCCCACATGTTGAGAAACACAGGACAGTCCCACACATGCTGAGAAACAGAGGACAGTCCGTACATAATGAGAAATACAGGACAGTCGCGCGCACACATTGAGAAACACAGGGCAGTCCCACACAGTGAGAAACACAGGGCAGTTCTAAAAGCTGAGAAACACAGGATAGTCGCACATGCTGAGAAACACAGGACAGTCGCACGCACACTGGAAAACACAGGACAGTCCACATACGCTGGAAAACACAGATATACATAACACAATTTTCCTGTTATTCTCCCCTGAAAGCATTGTTTCTCTCTCCCTGAAGGTGCTGACTCTCTCCCTCCCCTGAAGATGCTGACTCTCTCTCTCCCTCCCCTGAAGATGCTGACTCTCCCCTCCTCCCCTGAATGTGCTGACTCTCTCTCCCCCTCCCATGAAGGTGCTGACTCTCTCTCCCCCTCCCCTGAAGGTGCTGACTCTCTCTCCCCCTCCCCTGAAGGTGCTGACTCTCTCTCCCCCTCCCCTGAAGGTGCTGACTCTCTCTCCCCCTCCCCTGAAGGTGCTGACTCTCTCTCCCCCTCCCCTGAAGGTGCTGACTCTCTCTCCCCCTCCCCTGAAGGTGCTGACTCTCTCTCCCCCTCCCCTGAAGGTGCTGACTCTCTCTCCCCCTCCCCTGAAGGTGCTGACTCTCTCTCCCCCTCCCCTGAAGGTGCTGACTCTCTCTCCCCCTCCCCTGAAGGTGCTGACTCTCTCTCCCCCTCCCATGAAGGTGCTGACTCTCTCTCCCCCCCTCCCCTGAAGGTGCTGACTCTCTCTCCCCCTCCCATGAAGGTGCTGACTCTCTCTCCCCCTCCCCTGAAGGTGCTGACTCTCTCTCCCCCTCCCCTGAAGGTGCTGACTCTCTCCCCCCCTCCCCTGAAGGTGCTGACTCTCTCTCCCCCTCCCCTGAAGGTGCTGACTCTCTCTCCCCCTCCCCTGAAGGTGCTGACTCTCTCTCCCCCTCCCCTGAAGGTGCTGACTCTCTCTCCCCCTCCCCTGAAGGTGCTGACTCTCTCTCCCCCTCCTCTTTGTCACAGATGAGAGGCAGGAGTTAGGATGATATTGTGATCATGAACTTGGTGTGGTTCCAGTCACTAAAGGGTTAATGTGCTGTGTGTGTCTCTCTATCTGATGGTGTTGTTAGGTGAGTGTTATGTTTTATTCAGAATGCAGTGGCACTGGACTGTAACAGCTGTTAGTCAATAAGTTACAGACTGTGACTCACTCACCGGTGGGACTGAACCTGCCATTGTGAAAGTCTTTCCAGATCCCGTCGGTCCAAAAGCAAACACAGTGCAGGCAGACCTGGGGAATGTTGAAGGGGTTAAGAAGCAGTTCAACAGGGCCATTTTGAGCATTCCTCAGCTGCTCAAGGTGAGAGGGTTAATGGTCCTGATCAGCCAAGTTTCAAAACAGTTCTTTATACACAGCTGCTGAGAACTCCCCCTCAGCAGCTTTTGCTCATTAAACAATCTGTGTTTAACTGATCCTCAATCTCACCCAGGGGTGACCCCCCAGGGGTGTTATTGAAAAGCCTGCAGTGTGACTCATTGCAGGAAAGAATCCACAGCCCAGGGCAAAGGCAGAATGGCCTCAGTCAGGATTGTGACCAGCAGCCACCAGCTGCCCAATGGGATTTGCTCAGGGGGTTTGGTCCTTGTCTAGAATATCAGACAGACCCATGCTAAAGCTGGCATCGCCCAGAGGCCTGCCATGTTCAAGTTCCGATCCCTCACCACAACTGAGATATTTGGCTGCAGGTGGCATCACAGCACAGCCCTCCGTGAAAATATCAAAATGACGACACAGTAACAGGCCATTCAGCCCTACCAATCTATTTAATCATTTGTGCTCCATGAGGGCAAATAGTACCCCAAGTAAATAAACACCCTCTGTCCCGCAGAGAGTGACACCCAGTCCCCCAGACAGTGACACCCTGTCCCCCAGAGAGTGACACCCAGTCCCCCAGACAGTGACACCCAGTCCCCCAGACAGTGACACCCAGTCCCCCAGACAGTGACACCCTGTCCTCCAGAGAGTGACAACCAGTCCCCCAGACAGTGACACCCAGTCCCCCAGACAGTGACACCCTGTCCCCCAGAGAGTGACACCCAGTCCCCCAGAGAGTGACACCCTGTCCTCCAGAGAGTGATACCCTGTCCTCCAGAGAGTGACACCCAGTCCCACAGAGAGTGACACCCTGTCCCCCAAAGAGTGACACCCAGTCCCCCAGAGAGTGACACCCAGTCCTCCGGAGAGTAACACCCTGTCCCCCAGAGAGTGACACCCTGTCCTCCAGAGAATGACACCCAGTCCCCCAGAGAGTGACACACAGTCCTCCAGAGAATGACACCCAGTGCCCCAGAGGGTGACACCCAGTGCCCCAGAGGGTGACACCAAGTCCCCTGGAGAGTGACATCCTGTCCCCCAGAGAGTGACACCCAGTCCCCCAGAGAGTGACACCCAGTCCCCCAGAGAGTGACACCCAGTCCCCCAAAGGGTGATACCCTGTCCCCCAGAGAGTGACACCCTGTCCCCCAGAGAGTGACATCCTCTCCCCCAGAGAGTGACACCAAGTCCCCCGGAGAGTGACATCCTGTCCCCCAGAGAGTGACACCCTGTCCCCCGGAGAGTGACACCCTGTCCCCTAGAGAGTGACATCCTGTCCCCCAGAGAGTGACACCCAGTCCCCTGGAGAGTGACACCCAGTCGCCTGGAGAGTGACACCCTGTCTTTCAGAGAGTGACACCCTGTCCCCCAGAGAATAACATCCTGTCCACCAGAGAGTGATACCCTGTCCTCCAGAGAATGACACCCAGTCCCACATGGAGTGACACCCAGTCCCACAGAGAGTGACACCCAGTCCCCTGGAGAGTGATACCCTGTCCCCCAGAGAGTGACATCCTGTCCCCCAGAAAGTGACACCCTGTCCCCCAGAGAGTGACAGCCAGTCCCCCGGAGAGTGACACCCAGTCCCCTGGAGAGTGACACCCTGTTCCCCAGTGAGTGACACCCAGTCCTCCGGAGAGTGACACCCAGTCCTCCGGAGAGTGACACCCTGTCCCCCGGAGAGTGACACCCAGTCCTCCGGAGAGTGACACCCTGTGCCCCAGAGATTTACACCCAGTCCCTTGGAGAGTGACACACTGTCCCCCTGAGAGTGACACACAGTCCTGCAGAGAGTGACACCCCATCCCCCAGAGAGTGTCACCCAGTCCCCCGGAGAGTGAAATCCTGTCCCCCAGAGAGTGTCATCCAGTCCCCCAGAGAGTGAAACCCTGTCCCCCAGAGAGTGACACCCAGTACCCCAGAGAGTGACACCCAGTACCCCAGAGAGTGAAACCCTGTCCCCCAGAGAGTGACACCGGGCCCCCGGTAAGTGACACCGAGTCCACCAGAGAGTCACACCCACTGCCCCGGTGAGTGACACCCAGTCCCCCTGAGAGGGATAACCAGTCCTCCAGAGAGTGACACCCAGTCCCCCGGTGAGAGACACACAGTCCCCCTGAGAGTGACACCCTGTCCCCCAGTGACACCCAGTCCCCCGGAGAGTGACACCCAGTCCCCCGGAGAGAGACACACAGTCCCCCAGAGAGTGACACCCAGTCCCCCGGAGAGTGACACCCAGTCCCCCGGAGAGTGATACCCAGTCCCCCGGAGAGTGACAGACTGTCCCCCAGAGAGTGATACCCTGTCCCACGGTGACTGACACTCTGTTCCCCAGATAGTGATGCCCTGTCCCCCAGAGAGTGACACCCAGTGCCCCTGAGAGTGACAGCCAGTCCCCCGGAGAGTGACACCCAGTCCCCCAGAGAGTGACACCCAGTCCCCTGGTGGGTGACACCCTGTTACCCCCGGCCCGCCACCCCGCACCAAGTGAAAGACACCCTGTTACCCGGTCACTGCCTGGCTTATCAGTTGCTCCACTGAGCAGCCGTTGTAAACCTCCTGCTGGGTCATTTCTGGACCAAACGTTGAGCTGAACGAGAAGATTCTGTCTCTGGCTCCACATTGAACCTAGGAAGAAAAGGCGACAATCACTGGTCAGTCTCAGGCGCCAGCTCAGGACAATGACTGCTGGACACCTGTCACTCTCCCTGGGCGAGCTGCTATTCCTCCCCGTGACTCACCAACACAGTGTCCGGTTCTGGACAGTGGACCACCAACTGGCTTCCTTGCTCCAGTTCCAAACGGTTTAAAGGTCGCACCCTGTTAAAGAACAGAAAATGTTTCCTGATGTTAGTTTCCTGTGATCTTCTCATCTCTCTGCAGCTTCTGGTTACTGCAGGACTACAGGAGGGGAGGACAAGCACTTGGTCAAGACAGCACTGATGACCTGTGACCCACACCACGGGACATGAAGCAGTGTCTACATCTATCCCTGCCTAAAGACCCTGTCCCGCCCCCATCCAGACCTCTGTCTGACCCTGGACATTGCTCTGGACACTGAGACTGACCCTGGCCATCTATCCAGAATAAGCGCTGTCTGCTTTTCGTGTTTTCTGCAGATAGGCCACTAAACCATCAAACAGCTCCCAGCGAAGCTGAGCAAACTCAGTACAACCAAGAAACAAACCAGCGACTGAAGGATAGGGTAAATTAATTTCTCACTGGATGTCCATGTGCCAACTAAACCAGTGTAAGAGTTAGGCAACGGCTAAAAGGAGATATAGAAATATTTGGTACTGGTGGGGACAATCTGTCAGTGTATAACACTGGGATACAGTACTGGTGGGGGCAGGTCTGTCGCTGTATAACACTGGGATACAGTACTGGTGGGGGCAGGTCTGTCGCTGTATAACACTGGGGTACAGTACTGGTGGGGGCAGGTCTGTCACTGTATAACACCGGGGTACAGTACTGGTGGGGAGAGGTCTCACTGCATACCATTGGGGTACAGTACTGGTGGAGGCAGGTCTGTGACTGTATAACACTGGGGTACAGTACTGGTGGGGACAGGTCTGTCACTGTATAACACTGGGGCACAGTACTGGTGGGGACAGGTCTGTCATTGTATAACACTGCGATACAGTCATGGTGGGGACAGGTATGTCACTGTAAAACACTGGGACATAGTACGGGTGGGGACAGGTCTGTCACTGTGTAACACTGGGGTACAGTACTGGTGGGGACAGGTCTGTCACTGTATAACACTGGGGTACATTACTCATGGGGACAGGTCTGTTACTGTATAACACTGGGGTACAGTACTGGTGGGGTCAGGTCTGTCAGTGTATAACACTGGGGTACAGTACTAGTGGAGTCAGGTCTGTCAGTGTATAACACTGGGGTACAGTACTGGTGGGGACAGGTCCGTCACTGTATAACACTGGGATACAGTACTGGTGCGGACAGGTCTGTCACTGTATAACACTGGGATACAGTACTGGTGCGGACAGGTCTGTCACTGTATAACACTGGGATACAGTACTGGTGGGGACAGGTCTGTCACTGTATAACACTGGGGCACAGCACTGGTGGGGACAGGTCCGTCACTGTATAACACTGGGGTACAGTACTGGTGGGGACAGGTCTGTGACTGTATAACACTGGGTTACAGTACTGGCAGGGACATGTCTGTGACTGTATAACACTGGGGTACAGTACTGGTGGGGACAGGTCTGTCACTGTATAACACTGGGGTACAGTACTGGTCGGGACAGGTCTGTCACTGTAGAACACTAGGGTACAGTACTGGTGGGGACAGGTCTGTCACTGTATAACACTGGGGCATAAACGGGTGGGGACAGCTCTGTCAGTGTATAACACTGGGGTACAGGACTGGTAGGGACATGTCTGTCACTGTATAACACTGGGGTACAGTACTGGTCGGGACAGGTCTGTCACTGTAGAACACTAGGGTACAGTACTGGTGGGGACAGGTCTGTCACTGTATAACACTGGGGCATAGTACGGGTGGGGACAGGTCTGTCACTGTGTAACACTGGGGTACAGTACTGGTGGGGACAGGTCTGTCACTGTTTAACACTGGGGTACAGTACTGGTGGGGACAGGTATGTGACTGTATAACACTGGGGTACAGGACTGGCAGGGACATGTCTGTGACTGTATAACACTGGGGTACAGTACTGGTGGGGACAGGTCTGTCACTGTATAACACTGCGGTACAGTCATGGTGGGGACAGGTCTGTCACTGTATAACACTGGGGTACAGTACTGGTGGGGACAGGTCTGTCACTGTATAACACTGGGGTACAGTACTGGTGGGGACAGGTCTGTCACTGTATAACACTGGGGTACAGTACTGGTGGGGACAGGTCTGTCACTGTATAACACTGCGGTACAGTCATGGTGGGGACAGGTCTGTCACTGTATAACACTGCGGTACAGTCATGGTGGGGACAGGTCTGTCACTGTATAACACTGGGGTACAGTACTGGTGGGGACAGGTCCCTCACTCTGTAACACTCCCACGTGGCTCTTTGTTTTTCTTTCCCTCCCCCTCTCTCTACCTTTCTCAGTTTTCTCTCTCTATTTCATTCTTAGTCTATATTCCCTGATGTGGTGGTGGTGGGGTTGGGGGGGGTGCGGGTGGATGGGGGAGGGGATCTGTGCTGTGCAGGACTGGATGCCTACTGGTTCCTTGCGAAATAATGGACAGGAAATGTAAATGGTTAGGGACCACTCAGTGGATATTTGTTGGCTCAGAGTATTTTTCACACGGGCTCATTGCCGTATAGAGAGGCCATCCGCTTCACGGAGACTTTCTACCCATGGCAACCAGGGCGGGCACTCTCGGAGTGCAGAGGGGCTGTCCAGGGTAGGGATGACCACCCCGATGGGCCATTCTTCAGACCTGCCCATCTTGTCCCCTCTAAATTGTAATTTTCCACTTCCGTCTCTGAGACATCTCAACCTCCGAGTTGCTTCGGTTGCCCCCCTGTTCAGCAATGAGATTGCTGAGGCTTTGGAGCTGCTGTCCTTCCGATTGGAACAGCAGCAGCTCATCCCACCAGTGAGGCTGGAGACCAGAGGCCAGGTGCAGGAACACTGCGGAGACAGTCCAGCAAGTGGGGCTTCAGACCCTCATTTCACTTCATATCAGGGTCCTGCAGCCAGTGGTAAAACCCTGCCCTAATCTCCCAATTCCCAACTGCCTCTCTCCTGCTTTCTGTCTCCATCTCACCAACAACCTGTATTTATATCATGCCTTATGGCATTGAGACATAGAATTACAGAATTATTACAGCACAGGAGCCCATTCGGCCCATTGCTCTGAAAGAGCAATTCACCTAGTGCTATTCTCCTGCCTTCTCCCTGTAACCCTGCACATTCTTCATGTTTTCAGATAACAATCCAATTCCCTTTTGAATGCTTCAGTTGAACCTGTCTCCACCACACCCTCAGGCTGTACATTCTAAACCCTAAACACTCGCTGCATGAAAAAGTTTTTCCTCATGTCGCCATTGCTTCTTTTTCCAATCACCTTAAACCTGTGCCCTCTGGTTCTCAATTCTTCTCCCAATTGAATCAGTTTCTCCCTATCTACTCTGTCCAGACCCCTTAAGATTTTGAATACCTCCATCAAATCTCCTCTCAACCTTCTCTTCTCCAACATTCGCTTTATTAACTGCACTCTCAATGTCCTGATGATGATTTATGCATTCCCATTGCGTTTCACAGGACAGTTATATAAAATACCAAACAACAGAAGCAAACTCTCTCACTCTCTGCCTCACTCTCTCCCCTGTCTCTCTGTCTCTAACTCTCTGATTCTCTCTCTCTCTCTCTCTCTGATTTCGCTCTCTCTCTCTATCTCTAGCTCTGATTCTCTCTCTCTCTCTCTGATTTCGCTCTCTCTCTCTATCTCTAGCTCTGATTCTCTCTCTCTGATTTCGCTCTCTCTCTCTATCTCTAGCTCTGATTCTCTCTCTCTCTCTCTCTGATTTCGCTCTCTCTATCTCTAGCTCTGATTCTCTCTCTCTCTCTGATTTCGCTCTCTCTCTCTATCTCTAGCTCTGATTATCTCTCTCTCTCTGATTTCGCTCTCTCTCTCTATCTCTAGAGCTCTGATTCTCTCTCTCTGATTTCGCTCTCTCTCTCTCTATCTCTAGAGCTCTGATTTCGCTCTCTCTGTTGCTTTGATTTTTCTCTCTCTGTCTTTCTGATTCTCTTTCTCTGTCTCTCTCTCTCCGATTTATCTCTCTGATTTCTCTCTGACTCTCTTTGATTCTCTCTGTCTTTCTCTGATTTCACTCTCGCTCTGTCTGTCGATCTGATTTTTCTCCCTCTGATAATTTCCCTCTCTCTGATTTTTATATATCTCTCTCCCCCTCTCTGATTTCTCTCTAATTCTCTCTCTCTCTCTGTCTCTGATTCTCTCTCCCTCTGATTTCCCTTTGTCTCTCTGATTTCTCTCCCTCTCCCTCTCGGATTTCTCTCTCTCTTGATTTCTCTCCCCCTCTGATTTTGCTCTCTCACTCTTGATTTCTCTCTCTCAGATCTCTCTCTCCCTCTCTGATTTCTTTCACTCTCTGATTTCTCTCTCCATCTGATTTCTCTCTCCCTCTGATATCTCCCTCTCTCTGATTTCTCTCACTCTTGATTTTTCTCTCTGATTTCTCTCCGTCTGATTTCTCTCCCTCTCTGATTTCTCTCTCTCTGATTTCTCTCTCTCTGATTTCTCTCCCCCTCTCTCTGATTTCTCTCTCTCTGATTTCTCTCTCTCTGATTTCTCTCCCTCTCTCTCTGATTTCTCTCTCTCTGATTTCTCTCTCTCTGATTTCTCTCTCTCTGATTTCTCTCTCCATTTCGCAGTGACTGTCTCTTTTTACCTGATAGCAACGAGAATGTTACATTCGGGGGTCCCATCAACTCCGCTCTCCGCCGATTCGCTGCGAGAAAATGAAAACAGCGTCATCGAAACTCAAGTCACAAAAAAACCTTTGCAGAGATTCCGAGAGGATTCTTTGCGAATTGAGGTGTGGATTCCTGGAATATTCTCACCGGTTGTTAGAGGACATGTGCCTATCTGACCCGCCGATTACACTCTGCAAACAGACAGTGCGAGATCCACAAAGCGCCCGACACACTCCGCAACCGCAATCAGAGAGACTGGGACAAGGGCAGAGACAGGGAACTCAGAGCATTGTTAACCAGGAAGAAGGATTGGGGAATAAACAGGTACAAACAGGGATATTAAATTATGCTCTCTATAATATACACAGGGGCTGCTACTCTATAATATACACAGCGGCTGCTACTCTATAATATACACAGGGACTGGTTATTCTCTATAATATACACAGGGACTGGTTATTCTCTATAATATACACAGGGACTGGTTATTCTCTATAATATACACAGGGACTGGTTATTCTCTATAATATACACAGGGGCTGCTACTCTCTATAATATACACAGGGACTGGTTATTCTCTATAATATACACAGGGGCTGCTACTCTCTATAATATACACAGGGACTGGTTATTCTCTATAATATACACAGGGGCTGCTACTCTCTATAATATACACAGGGGCTGCTATTCTCTACAATATACACAGGGGCTGCTACTCTCTATAATATTCACAGGGGCTGCTACTCTCTATAATATACACAGGGGCTGCTATTCTCTACAATATACACAGGGGCTGCTACTCTCTATAATATTCACAGGGACTGGTTATTCTCTATAATATACAAAGGGGCTGCTATTCTATATAATATACACAGGGGCTGCTACTCTCTATAATATACACAGGGGCTGCTATTCTCTACAATATACACAGGGGCTGCTACTCTCTATAATATTCACAGGGACTGGTTATTCTCTATAATATACACAGGGGCTGCTATTCTATATAATATACACAGGGGCTGCTATTCTCTATAATATACACAGGGGCTGCTACTCTCTATAATTTACACAGGGGCTGCTATTCTCTACAATATACTCAGGGGCTGCAATTCTCTATAATATACTCAGGGGCTGCAATTCTCTATAATATACACAGGGGCTGCTATTCCCTATAATATACACGGGGCTGCTATTCCCTATAGTATACACAGGGGCTGCTATTCTCTATAATATACACAGGGGCTGCTACTCTCTATAATAAACACAGGGGCTGCTATTCTCTATAATATAGTCGGGGCTGCTATTCTCTATAATATAGTCAGGGGCTGCTATTCTCCATAATAAACACAGGGGCTGCTATTCTCTATAAAATACACAGGGGCTGTTATTCTCTATAATATACACATGGACTGCTATTCTCTATAATATACCCAGGGGCTGCTATTCTGTATAATATACTCAGGGGCTGCTATTCTCTATAATATTCACAGGGGCTGGTTATTCTCTATAATATACACAGGGGCTGCTATTCCCTATAATATACACGGGGCTGCTATTCCCTATAGTATACACAGGGGCTGCTATTCTCTATAATATACACAAGGGCTGCTACTCTCTATAATATACACAGGGGCAGCTACTCTCTATAATAAACACAGGGGCTGCTACTCTCTATAATATACTCAGGGGCTGCAATTCTCTATAATATACACAGCGGCTGGTTATTTTCCATTATATACATAGGGACTGCTATTCTCTATAATATACACAGGGGCTGCCATTCTGTATAATATACTCAGGGCCTGCTATTCTCTATAATATACACAGGAGCTGCTTTCTGTATAAAATACACAGGAATGTTATTTTCTATAATATACACAGGGCTGCTATTGCCTACAATATACACAGGGACGGTTATTCTCTGTAATATACATAGGGACAGCTATTCTCCATAATGTACACAGGAGCAACAATTCTCTCCAATATATAGAGGGACTACTATTCTCTGTAATATACATAGGAGGGGATATCTTCTTTAATATACTCAGGGACTGCTAGTCACCAAAATATATACATGGTTTTCTATTCTCTATAATATACACAGTGGATGCTATTCGCTACACTATACACAGGGACTGCTATTCTCTATAATGTTCACAGGGACTGCTATTCTATATATTATACACTGGGGCTCCTATTCTCTATAATGTACACAGGGACTGCTATTCACTATAATATACACAGGGACTGTTTTTTTCCATAATATACACAGGGACTGCTATTCTATATAATATACACAGGGACTGCTATTCCCTATAATATACACAGGGGCTGCTATTCTCTATAATATACACAGGGACTGCTATTCACTATAATATACACAGGGACTGTTATTTTCCACAATATACACAGGGACTGCTATTCTATCTATTATACACCGGCACTCCTATTCTCCATAATATACACAGGGACTGCTATTCACTATAATATACACAGGGACTGCTAATCTATATATTATACATTGGGGCTCTTATTTTCTATAATATACACAGGGACTGCTATTCTCAATAACGTTCACAGGGGCTGCTATTCTCTATAATATATACAGGGACAGCTATTCTCTATAGTATACACAGGGACTGCTATTCTCTACAATATACACAGGAGCAACAATTCTCTCCAATATATAGAGGGACTACTATGCTCTGTAATTTACATAGCAGTGGATATCTTCTATAATATACTCAGAGATTGCTAGTCACCAAAATATATACATGGTTTTCTATTCTCTATAATATACACAGGGGATGCTATTCGCTACAGTATACACAGGGACTGCTATTCTGTATAATGTTCACAGGAACTGCTATTCTATATATTATACACTGGGGCACCTATTCTCTATAATGTACACAGGGACTGCTATTCACTATAATATACACAGGGACTGTCATTTTCCATAATATACACAGGAACTGCTATTCTCTATAATATATACAGGGACTGCTATTCTATATAATATACACAAGGGCTGCTATTCCCTATAATATACACAGGGACTGCTATTCACTATAATATACACAGGTACTGTCATTTTCCACAATATACACAGGGACTGCTACTCTATATATTATACACCGGTGCTCCTATTCTCTATAATATACACAGGGACTGCTATTCACTATAATATACACAGGGACTGCTAATCTATATATTATACACCGGGGCTCTTATTCTCTATATTATACACAGGGACTGCTATTCTCAATATTTTGCACATGGACAGCTATCTGCTATAATATACACAGGGACTGCTATTCTCTATAACGTTCATAGGGGCTGCTATTCTCTATAATATATACAGGGACAGCTATTCTCTATAGTATACACAGGGACTGCTATTCTCTATAATATACAAAGGGTTTGCTATTCCATGTAATATACACAGGAGCTGTTTTTCTCTATAATATACACAGGTTTGCTATTCTCTGTAACATACATAGGGCCTGCTATTGTGTATAATATACTCAGGGGCTGCTATTCTCTATAATATACACAGGAGCTACCATTCTCTCTAATATATAGAGGGACTACTATGCTCTGTAATACACAGGGACTGCTATTTCCTATAATATAGGCAGGGGCTGCTATTCACTATAATATACACAGGGACTGTTATTTTCCATAATATACACAGGGACTGCTATTCTATATAATATACATAGGGACTGCTATTCTATATATTATACAATGGGGCTCCTATTCGCTATAATATACACACGGACTGCTATTCTATATATTATACACTGGGGCTCCTATTCTCTATAATATACACAGGGATTGCTATTCACTATAATATACACAGGGACTGTTATTTTCCATAATATACACAGGGACTGCTATTCTCTATAATATACACAGGGACTGCTATTCACTATAATATACACAGGGACTGTTATTTTCCATAATATACACAGGGACTGCTATTCTATATAATATACACAGGGACTGCTATTCTATATATTATACAATGGGGCTCCTACTTGCTATAATATACACAGGGTCTGCTATTCACTATAATATACAGAGGGACTGCTATTTACTATAATATACACTAGGACTACTAATCTCAGAATATGCACATGGACAGCTATCTGCTATAATATACACAGGAACTGCTATTCTCTATAACGTTCACAGGGGCTGCTATTCTCTATAATATGCACAGCACCTGCTATTCTCTAATATACAGAGGGTTTGCTATTATCTATAATATACACAGCTGCTTTTCTCAATAATATACACAGGTTTGCTATTCTCTATAATATACACAGCTGCTTTTCTCAATAATATACACAGGTTTGCTATTCTCTATAACATACACAGGGCCTGCTATTGTGTATAACATACACAAGGCTTTCTATTCTCTATAATATACACAGGGACTGTTATTTTCTATAATACACACAGGGGCTGCTATTCTCTATAATATACACAGGGACTCCTATTCTCTATAATACACACAAAGTCTGCTACTCTATATATTGCACACATGAGCACCTATTCTCTATAATATACACCAGGACTGCTATTTACTATAATACACATATCGACAGCTATTTGCCGTAATATACACAGGGGCTGCTGTTCTCTATAATGTGCACAGGAGCTGCAATTCTCTGTAATATTACGGTTCTGGGTGTTTTGCCTCAGTTCTGGTTATTTTGTCCCGGGACATTAGTTGCCGCCAGTGCTTTGTGTGTCCGGGAAAGGTGTGAAGTTGTGTCTGGCGGATTGGGATTCCCTGCTGTGGATTGAGATCAGAGTCCAGATTGCTTGGAAGCGGAGCTGGTGCTTCACACCTGGAATCGGCAGCTACAAAAAGCGCAGCCAGACCCCCCCAGTTATACAGCAGCTGTCCCGGCTCGAATGGAGGGAAGATTGGACCGGGAGCCCCCTGGGCCAGAAGGAGAGGGTGAGCCCGGACTTCAGCCTCGCGTCAGGGAGATTTCCGCTAAATCCGGACTGACAGCAAACTCGCGGATCCGGAGAAAGTTAATTGGTTCTGAGGAATAGGGCGGGGGGAGGGGGGGTTCTGGGGCTGAGGTGAGGGTCTGGGGGTGTGAGGGAGGTGGGGGTGTGAAGAAGGTTAGAGTGTGGTTTTGAGGGGGAGGTGGGGGGTGAGGGGGAGGTGGGGGTGGGAGTGTGAGGGGGGTGGGGGGGTGAGGGGCTGGGGGTGAAGGTGTGAGGGAGGTAGGGGTGAGGGAGGTGGGGGCGAGAGGCTTGGGGAGTGAGGGAGGTGGAGGAGCTGGGGGTGAAGGTCTGGGGTGTAGGGGAGCTGGGGAGTGAAGATCTGAGGGTGTGAGGGAGGTGGGGGGTGTGAGGGAGATGGGGTGAGGGGCTTGGGGGTGAAGGTGTGAGGGTCTGAGGGAGTTGGGGGAGCTAGGGGTGTGAGGGAGGTGGGGGGCGTGAGGGAGATGGGGTGAGGGGCTTGGGGGTGAAGGTATGAGGTTGTGAGGGAGGTGGGGGAGCTAGGGGTGTGAGGGAGGTGGGGTGCGTGAGGGAGATGGGGTGAGGGGCTGGGGGGGTGAAGGTGTGAGGGTCTGAGGGAGGTGGGGGAGCTGAGGGTATGAGGGAGGTGGAGGGGTGTGGGGCTGGCAATGGGACGGACTGTGCTGGGAGAGGCTGTGAAAAAATCAATCTGTGGATGAGCACGGAACTTTCTCAGTTCTATTTGGAATTGTGTAAAACTGAGGAATGAGAGGGAGGTGGAGAATCTGAGAGTTCTGGGGAGATTATTCGTGGGGGGCGGGTAATTGGGGAGAGGTTGCTTTAGAGAGAATATGTATTGGGAGGGTTGTTTTGAGGGTTATGGTATATGAAGGTAGTTTTATATCCGAGTTTCTCTCTATTTTGACTGGATCTGATGTTGTCCTATCAGATCTCGGGCCTCAAGTTGTCCGTTTTCCCCGATCAGTTGACTTGGGCTTTCTGACCGAGGGCCAGCGGAAGAGGAAGAGGACAATCTTTAGCAGATGGCAACTGGGGGAACTGGAGAGAGCGTTTGTCCTGACTCCTTACCCTGATATCAATACGAGAGAGACATTGGCCGAGATTACCAGACTCCCAGAATCCAAGATCCAGGTAGGTGTTTGTTCACAGATGCGACAGCATCTGTCAGCTTCTGATGAGTAATATTTGCATTCAGATCCCCTCTGTAAAATTCGATATAGTTACAAACTGAACAACTTTCAAATACAAAACTTTGGCACTGAATTTGATGGAGGGTTGCTTGACGTGGGGAGGGTGTACACTCAGGGCGTTCATTAGTGATTGAGAATTAAATTCATCTTTGACCGAAACGTCAATTAGGCAGTAGCGAATAAACACCCACCTCCCACTCTGACCCACAACCATTTCCCGTCCTTCATCCCTCTAGGATATTTGAACACGCCCCTGGCCACCCTCCCATATTCTGCCCTCCTATAAACCAGAGGTCTGCCCAAACCCTAACTCCTAACTCACACCAAGTCCTGTTCCCCTATCACTCCCGTGCTCGCTGATCTACACTGGCTCCCAGTTAAGCAGGGTCTTGATTTTAAAATTCTCATCCTTGTTTTGAAATCCCTCCATGGCCTCACCCCTCCCTATCTCAGTAATTTCCTTCAACCCTCCAAGATCTCTGCACTTCTCTAATTCTGATCTCTTGCACATCTCCAGTTTTAATCGCTCCGCCATTGGCTGCCATGCCTTCAGCTGCCTGGGCCCCAAGCTCCCAAATTCCCTCCCTAAACCTCTCTGCCTCTCTTTCCTTGTTGAAGATACTCATTAAAAGCTGCTATCTCCTTATGTGGTTCAGTGTCCTCATTTGTTTAAAATTGCTCCTCTGAAGCACTGTGGTCTGGGTGACTATGTTAAAGGTGCCAAATTGATATTAGTAGCTGTTGATGTCTATGGAAAATAAATAATGGGGGTGGGGTGAGGAGAGTGTGGGGGGATGGGAGAGCATGGTGGGGGGGGAATGGGAGAGCATGGTGGGGGGGTTGGAACCCAGGGAGTACTGCGACAGTTAAGCCTAGAGGTCCTTCTCAGTCTTGATGATCTCCGGTCTGTGTGGCGAGGTTTCGGAATGAATGCACTCATTTCATGCTCAATAGAAAATGCAGCAAAATCAAACAACATCAAAGCAGCAATTGTGTGAACTTGGAGCTTCTATCAAAGAACAAACCGGTTCAGGTCTAACATTCTCTGGCTGCAGTTTGGAACAGCATTAAACCAATCTGGGGACGTTGACATAAACTAGTGCCTATCAAACCTCAGTGAGTGACAAAGGAATGGATGCTACCAATTGCTAGGATCTGAGTTACTGACATGTAGCTGCCTAGTTACTGACTTGTAGCTGCCTAGTTATTGACATGTAGCTGTCTAGTTACTGAGTTACTGACATGTAGCTGCATAGTTACTGACATGCAGCTGCCTAGTTACTGAGTTACTGACATGTAGCTGCCTAGTTACTGAGCTACTGACATGTAGCTGCCTAGTTACTGACATGTAACTGCTTAGTTACTGAGCTACTGACATGTAGCTGCCTAGTTATTGACATGTAGCTGCCTAGTTACTGAGTTACTGACATGTAGCTGTCTAGTTACTGACATGTAGCTGTCTAGTTACTGAGTTACTGACATGCAGCTGCCTAGTTACTGAGTTACTGACATGTAACTGCTTAGTTACTGAGCTACTGACATGTAGTTGCCTAGTTATTGACATGTAGCTGCCTAGTTACTGAGTTACTGACATGTAGCTGCCTAGTTACTGAGCTACTGACATGTAGCAGCCTAGTTACTGACATGTAACTGCTTAGTTACTGAGCTACTGACATGTAGCTGCCTAGTTATTGACATGTAGCTGCCTAGTTACTGAGTTACTGACATGTAGCTGCCTAGTTACTGACATGTAACTGCTTAGTTACTGAGCTACTGACATGTAGCTGCCTAGTTATTGACATGTAGCTGCCTAGTTACTGAGTTAGTGCCATGTAGCTGCCTATTTACTGACATGTAGCTGTCTATTTACTGACATGTAGCTGCCTAGTTAGAGTTACTGACATGTAGCTGCCTAGTTACTGAGTTAGTGACATGTAGCTGCCTAGTTACTGAGCTACTGACATTTAGCTGCCTAGTTACTGACATGTAGCTGCCTAGTTACTGAGTTAGTGACATGTAGCTGCCTAGTTACTGAGTTACTGACATGTAGCTGCCTATTTACTGACATGTAGCTGACTAGTTACTGAGTTACTGACATGTAGCTGCTTAGTTACAGACATGTAGCTGCCTAGTTACTGACATGTAGCTGCCTAGTTACTGATGTTAGTGACATGTAGCTGCCTAGTTACTGAGTTACTGACATGTAGCTGCCTAGTTACTGACATGTAGCTGCCTAGTTAGAGTTACTGACATGTAGCTGCCTATTTACTGACATGTAGCTGCCTAGTTACTGAGTTAGTGACATGTAGCTGCCTAATTACTGAGTTACTGACATGTAGCTGCCTAGATACAGACAGGTAGCAGCCTAGTTACTGATATGTAGCAGCCTAGTTACTGAGTTAGTGACATGTAGCTGCCTAGTTACTGAGTTAGTAACATGTAGCTGCCTAGGTACTGACATGTAGCTGTCTAGTTACTGACATGTAGCTGCCTAGTTACTGATATGTAGCTGCCTAGTTAGAGTTCTGACATGTAGCTGCCTAGTTACTGACATGAGGCTGCCTAGTTACTGAGTTAGTAACATGTAGCTGCCTAGTTACTGACATGTAGCTGTCTAGTTACTGAGTTAATAACATGTAGCTGTCTAGTTACTGACATGTAGCTGTCTAGTTACTGACATGTAGCTGTCTAGTTACTGACATATAGCTGCCTAGTTACTGACATGTAGCTGCCTAGTTAGAGTTACTGACATGTAGCTGCGTAGTTACTGACATGTAGCTGCCTAGTTAGAGTTACTGACATGTAGCTGCCTAGTTAGAGTTACTGACATGTAGCTGCCTAGTTACTGACATGTAGCTGTCTAGTTACTGACATATAGCTGCCTAGTTACTGACATGTAGCTGCCTAGTTAGAGTTACTGACATGTAGCTGCCTAGTTAGAGTTACTGACATTTAGCTGCCTAGTTATTGAGTTACTATCATGTAGCTGCCTAGTTACTGAGTTACTGACATGTAGCTGTCTAGTTACTGTGTTACTGACATGTAGCTGCCTAGTTATTGAGTTACTGTCATGTAGCTGCCTAATTACTGAAATGTAGCTGCCTAGTTAGAGTTATGACATGTAGCTGCCCAGTTAGAGTTACTGACATGTAGCTGCCTAGTTACTGACATGTAGCTGCCTAGTCATTGAGTTACTGTCATGTCGATGTCTAGTTACTGACATGTAGCTGCCTAGTTATTGAGTTACTGTCATGTAGCTGCCTAATTAATGACATGTAGCTGCCTAGTTACTGATATGTAGCTGTCTAGTTACTGTGTTACTGACATGTAGCTGCCTAATTACTGACATGTAGCTGCCTAGCTACTGACATGTAGCTGCCTAGTTAGAGTTACTGACATGTAGCTGCCTAGTTAGAGTTACTGACATATAGTTGCCTAGTTACTGACATGTAGCTGCCTAGTTAGAGTTACTGACATGTAGCTGCCTAGTTAGACATGTAGCTGCCTAGTTATTGAGTTACTGTCATGTGGCTGCCTAGTTACTGACATGTAGCTGCCTAGTTACTGACATGTAGCTGCCTAGTTATTGAGTTACTGTCATGTAGCTGCCTAATTAATGACATGTAGCTGCCTAGTTACTGAATTACTGACATGTAGCTGCCTAGTTACTGATATGTAGCTGTCTGGTTACTGTGTTACTGACATGTAGCTGCCTAATTACTGACATGTAGCTGCCTAGTTACTGACATGTAGCTGCCTAGTTACTGAGTTAGTGACCTGTAGCTGCCTAGTTACTGATATGTAGCTGTCTGGTTACTGTGTTACTGACATGTAGCTGCCTAGTTACTGACATGTAGTTGCCTAGTTAGAGTTACTGACATGTAGCTGCCTAGTTAGAGTTACTGACATGTAGCTGCCTAGTTAAAGTTACTGACATGTAGCTGCCTAGTTACTGACATGTAGCTGCCTAGTTATTGAGTTACTGTCATGTAGCTGCCTAGTTACTGACATGTAGCCGCCTAGTTATTGAGTTACTGTCATGTAGCTGTCTAGTTACTGACATGTAGCTGCCTAGTTATTGAGTTACTGTCATGTAGCTGTCTAGTTACTGACATGTAGCTGCCTAGTTACTGACATGTAGCTGCCTAGTTAGAGTTACTGACATGTAGCTGCCTAGTTAGAGTTACTGACATATAGCTGCCTAGTTACTGACATGTAGCTGCCTAGTTAGAGTTACTGACATGTAGCTGCCTAGTTAAAGTTACTGACATGTAGCTGCCTAGTTACTGACATGTAGCTGCCTAGTTATTGAGTTACTGTCATGTAGCTGCCTAGTTACTGACATGTAGCTGCCTAGTTATTGAGTTACTGTCATGTAGCTGCCTAGTTACTGACATGTAGCTGCCTAGTTATTGAGTTACTGTCATGTAGCTGTCTAGTTACTGACATGTAACTGCCTAGTTACTGACGTGTAGCTGCCTAGTTAGTTACTGACACGTAGCTGCCTAGTTATTGAGTTACTGTCATGTCGATGCCTAGTTACTGACATTTAGCTGCCTAGTTACTGACATGTAGCTGCCTAGTTATTGAGTTACTGTCATGTAGCTGCCTAGTTACTGACATGTAGCTGCCTAGTTATTGAGTTACTGACATGTAGCTGCCTAGTTATTGAGTTACTGACATGTAGCTGCCTAGTTATTGAGTTACTGTCATGTAGCTGTCTAGTTACTGACATGTAACTGCCTAGTTACTGACGTGTAGCTGCCTAGTTAGTTACTGACATGTAGCTGCCTAGTTATTGAGTTACTGTCATGTCGATGCCTAGTTACTGACATGTAGCTGCCTAGTTATTGAGTTACTGTCATGTAGCTGCCTAATTAATGACATGTAGCTGCCTAGTTACTGAATTACTGACATGTAGCTGCCTAGTTACTGATATGTAGCTGTCTAGTTACTGTGTTACTGACATGTAGCTGCCTAGTTACTGACATGTAACTGTCTAGTTACTGACATGTAGCTGACTAGTTAGAGTTACTGATATGTAGCTGCCTAGTTACTGACATGTAGCTGCTGTTATGATACGGCATTTGGTATTTGCCAGGCTCACCAAATCCACGAGGGAAACTTGGCCACGCTGTCATAACGGTTTTGCAATTTGTATTTATTATGAGAAGATTTGTGCACTGAATTCAGAAGTAATGAGTCCACTAGCACTTTTAGAAATTTTAAAAATTAAAGCAAAACACTTGTTAACAAAAGGAAGGAATAAAACACATACAAGATTACAGTTACAGTTACTTAATATTGTAACGAATCCCAAAATTCCTAATTAACCTGACTCTCAACCACACACCCCTTTTAAGGCAACAGTCCAAAATAGATTTTAAGTGTAACGAGGCAATCCAGCAAGGTTACCACAGGCACACTGTTGACAGTGGAATTCCAAAGGCTTTGAACACAACTTTGGTTACTGGAACAGCAGACCTCTGAAAAGTGGCTGTTTCCCCAAGTCTGTTTCACATGGTGTGTCTTTTAGATCTCATAACCTTCCGTCCTTCTTTAAATATATTTCTTCCTGTTTAATCTGTAAATCCCATTGTTCCCTTTTGTCTTTGGAATTTACTTTTCCCATACTATAAAAATCTTTCATGTTGTCAATATGGCCTTTTCCTTTTGGGAAAGGTAAATAAGTAAAAACCTTGTCCTATTTATCCTGTCAGTTGTAAAACTTTATCGTGTCTCTTTGAAAACCAAACACCTCTGCACTTACCTTAAAATGCAAATTTCATTCACACCCTATCTGCTGAAACCTTTACCCTGGCTTACTCATTAGCATTTCAAATACCCTTTTCATACCTAACTCTTGCAGTCTATCCAACTCTAATTTACAAATAGAATGTATACAAATGCAAGGTAATGCATTTTGGAAGGTCTATTACAGGCAGTAATTATACAGTAAATGGCAGAACCCTTAAGTGCATCGACGGGCAGAGGGATCTGGGTGTACAGGTCCACAGGTCACTGAAAGTGGCAACGCAGGTGGATAAGGTAGTCAGGAAGGCATATGGCATGCTTGCCTTCATTGGCAGGGGTACTGAATATAAAAGCTGGGAAGTCATCCTGCAGCTGTATAGAACCTTGGCTAGGCCACACTTGGAATATTGCGTGCAATTCTGGTTGCCACATTACCAGAAGGATATGGAGGCGTTGGAGAGGGTGCAGAAGAGGTTTACCAGGATGCTGCCTGATCTGGAGGTTATTAGCTATGAGGAGAGGTTGGAGAAATTCGGATTGTTCTCACTAGAGCTACGGAGATTGAGGGGCGACTTGATAGAAATTTACAAAATTATGAGTGGCATGGACAGAGTAGATAGTCAGAAGCTTTCTCTCAGGGTGGAAGAGTCAATTACTAGGGGACATAGATTTAAGGTGAGAGGAGAAAACTATAGAGGAGATGTGCAGGGCAAGTTTTTTACGCAGAGGGTAGTGAGTGTCTGGAATTTGCTGCCAGAGGAGGTGGTGGAAGCAGGTACGATAGTGGTGTTTAAGAGGCAGCTTGACAAATACATGAATAGGATGGGAATAGAGGGATACAGAACCTGGAAGTGACGGGCAATATGATCGGCGCAGGCTTGGAGGGCCAAAGGGCCTGTTCCTGTGCTGTGCTTTTCTTTGTTCTTATTTAAATCAACCACACAGGCAGAACCATCCACACACACACAAACATAAGCTGGCTTTACAATACCCCACAATAATATTATGAAAAATATGGTAGTTTTGTTACATAGCCTAGTTACGGAGTTAGTGACATGTAGCTGCCTAGTTATTGAGTTACTGACACGTAGCTGTCCAGTCTGTTCTGATCCCAGCCTCTGTCCCACCCACACTGAGATGGTCACTGAACTGGTGAGAAATTAGACACAAGCTTCTCAAACTGGGAGCAGAAATGGTTTAAAATAAATAATTTGTTAGGACAATATCACCAGAGAATGCTGAACCCCAATCTGGCAGTTAACAGGATTGATGGAGTTGGAGAACACAGCTCACTCTCCCTAACAGGGCAATTATAGCCCCTCCACTGCTAACCCCAGCTAAAATCAAGGAAGTTTCTGTTAACTTTATCTCAATCTGGTCATTAATAGTTCCAAGCAACAGGAATTATTACAAGGAAATGGAGTGGGGTTGGGACAGTGTGATTGAGTCAAAATGATCCTAAACCCATGCTAATTATTTCCTAACTTTTTGCTTATTGCTTTCCAGGTCTGGTTTCAGAATCGTCGTGCACGACGCACCAAACAGCGCAAGAAGGTGAGGAACTGTCTGCTGGGGCAGCTTTCAGTCTCCCCTCTCCAGACTCAAGGTCACCTTAAACCTGCTGCCATTGTCAGGGCACCAGATAGAGGGCGCATCCAGTACAGAGCTGCCTTCTGCAACAACCCAGTGATGGGCAGGCACACCGGACACAACTTGAGAAACGGAGCCTCCCCAGTGCAGCAGCAGGGCAGTCCATCAAACCTCTCTCCGGCCTTCCATGATCAGCTTATGTGGGAGAATAGCTCAGTTTTCAGCTCCCTGCCTCAGCCACAAGGGTGCACCGTCTCCAGAGATGATGTCAGTCAGTTCAACACCTGCTTCGGGTTTAGGAGTAAAGGTGGCACAGTGACTCCCTCCAGAAATCACGCCGCCAATTTTGCACAGCTTGCAGGATCTGACCAAGTCGTGCCGTACCTGGAACCAGGACCCAGAGAGCAGGGAGAAGGAGGAACACACACCTCCCTCCGTTGCACCTCTGACCTCATCTACAATGCTGCGATTGTCATCAACGTGTAACCAGCATCGTCCCAAACATAAGAGGAAACAAGAGGAGAGACCAGTTTTTCAAATCCCTGGAATTGTACATCGCACAGTACAAAGCAGCGGGAAAAACTCTTGGTGCAGACATTCTGTTTGGTCACAGGACCTAGGAATCTCTCCCTGCCTTTCCAGATATCACTGACCACAATGACCTGGAGGGAACAGCCCGAGCTCATTTCCTGTCAGCATATTCCTTCCTTAACATGCAATGAGCAGCATCTCCCTTCCTCTGAACTGAACTCCACTTCACTGCACGTCACCAGGTCAGGCTTCCCCAGCTTGATTATGTCTGCAAGTGCAGTGAGCATAATATAAAGTATGAGATACCATCCTGTGCCTCCTGTCTTGTATCTCACTCACTGTCACCCTCAGATTCCTCACCCTCTCTAACAGCTGTGCTCTGTGTATAAAACTGGACAGTGAGCATTGGCAAACCACTCACTGTTGGAAGTCCCACAATCAAGAGGAAATCCCAAATCTGATATCCACTTTCAACAGGGGTCACTGGACAGCAGTCAATTGGTGGGGTGAGGGAGCGGGGCAGGGAGGAGGTGGGTGGGGCGAGGGTGTATTATTGTTTAATTGCTGGTGAGCATTGTACAGATTTGGAACTCGAGTGCAAGTTGCTGATTCCAGGTCAGAAGTACAGCATTAAACATTAAACTCTATACAGGACTGCTTTATATATGTAACACGGTGTGACACCTTGTGGACATAACCTGCCCCCAACACAGATCACTGCTTCGTCCCTGTTCTCACTGCACCACACTATGATGTGATTCCGCAGCTCAGTAAAGTCAGTACCACAGGCTGGGGACGGGGCGTCCACTGTCCACGATATAGACGTGGAATGACTGGGCTCTTGCTCTCTCTGATCAAACAGTTAGTGTCTGGGATCACGTGTGAATAATGACCAGTTGGGCACAGGGGATTGCAGGGCAACTTACTTGCAGCAGAGAAGAAGAGAAATTGGAAGAAGCTTTTTAAAGAATTCACTGTTCCAAATTTGTCCTTATGCTCGTTTTAAAAAATAGGATCCATTCGTTGCAATGCAATTGTGTTTTATTGGATTGTACCAGATGCTTCATGAACAAAGTTTTGCTCTCTCTCTCTCCCATTCTGTAGCTATTAAACCTGTGGAGCTTAAATAAAATAAAGATGCCCTAATCTTTGGATCCTTAACATTTTACTGCAAGAATTTCTGATCCTTTTTCTAATCCAGATTGAAATACAAATGTCCCAGTCTCATTTTCCCTCATTTAAAAGCCAACATAATGATAACCTTTTTTTCATTTTCATATCTAAAGACCCTTTAGTTTACAGCAATCAGATCAGACTATATTCATGAGCCTCACAGATCATCCTTTTATTTAGAGTGGGATTTTTTAGTATCCAAATATCCTAAGCTATTGTTCTGCACCAAAGTTTCATCATCATATCAGTTCCCAACCTACTCTCCACCTGCCTCTACATTGACAATATAGTTGGATGGACCCCTGGCAATGAGAATAATCTCCAGCAATCCCTTAATCCTACTCTCGGAATGAAATTGAGTGCATGAGAGAAGCACAGTGTCTACACTGAGTTCCATGCTCAGGTCAGTTATAAAACCCTGTATTCATTTTTTTAAGATTATTCTTTTAGTATAAACAAAGGAGTTTAGATGGCTTAACAGACATCATAATATTAATCAACATATCCAATGACAACATTCCAGAGTGAAGCTGGTCTGCGGTTTAAGTTAATATCTCTCTTCTGCAGCCTAACCATGGGCAGCTTCTGAGGACTCTTTACAACACATTCAAGCTCAGATTGGACAGTTATTGCCAATGCTGCACACATTCCACACCATCTTTTGGAAAGCCTTGATTAAGATGGAATTTGTTCAATTCATAAAAGATAAAAAGCAAGGAAGTTATGTTCAACCTTTATAAAACAGTGTGTGGATACCAGGCAGAGTATTGTGTTCAATTCTGAGCACCATATTTTAAGGCAGCCTTGGAGAGGGTGCAGAAGGAATTTACTGGCATAGTACCAGGAATGAGGGACTTCAGTTATGTGGAGTGACTAGAGAAGCTGGGTTGTTCTCTTAGACCAGGGAAGATTAACGGAAGACTTTAGTAGATTGGGAGAAACTGTTTCCAGTGGCAGGAGGGTTGGTAACTAGAAGTCACAAATTTATGGCAATTAGCAAAAGAACCAGAGGGCAGATGAGAATTTTTAAAAAATAAATACAGCGAGTTGTTGTGATCTGCAATGAACTGCCAGAAAGGGCGGTGGAAGCAAATTCAATAGTAATTTTCAAAATGGAATTGTACAAATACTTGATGGGCAAAAATTTGCCACCTGTCCCTGTCGCTGCATGGTCAGATTCAGATGGAGGCCATTCAGCCCCTCCAACGGATAGATTCTGAAACTTCCTGCAGCACCCCATCGGTTCCATAGGTTTAACTATTCTTCTGAAGTTCTTTGCGATGGATCTTGCATTAAAGACGCTGCAAATACATTCTCTCGCTATCACAAAACATTATTCACATCGCCAGCCTCTTGCTGGCTGTCACTGTCTTTCAATCCTAGAGACTGCCACATTCTCACATTGAGCAGTGGGAGGGTGGGATTGTATTTCAGGGGAGGCAACAACTCATGGAAAGTAAAGCAATAGAATCTAGATGTGCTTCCATTCTGTTATTGATTCCTCTCAGGGAAAGGGGCACACACAGTTCTCTCTCTCACCTCACCACAGAACTGGGCAGGTACAGCACAGGGTTAGATACAGAGTAAAGCTCCCTCTACACTGTCCCCATCAAACACTCCCAGGACAGGTACAGCACGGAGTTAGATACCAAGTAAATCTCCCTTTATACTGTCCCATTTCCTGTTGGATAAACAGAAAGATGGTTTTGGTGGGTTTCTCCGTGGTTTGGTGAATGTTCAGCCTGGCTGGTTTCCATATGTCACTAGCTCAGCTCACCAAAAAATCATAAGACACATCAGTAAACTGGAAAATGGAATTTTATTTCAACCTGGTCATTTGGTTTACATGTTATAACATTTCTAGACACTAAGGGAGGGCCTGTTATGTAGGTAGCTTGGGGAAGCTGGAGCTGTTCTGCTTGGAGAGAAGACATTTGATAGAGATGTTTAAAATCATGGGGGTTCTTGGACAGAGCAGACTGGGAGAAACTACTCTCTTTGGCAGAGGGGTAGAGAACTGTGACTTAAATTGATTGGCAAAAGAAGCAATGGTGACATAAGGTAAAACATTTTGATGCAGCGGGCAGTTAGGATTTGGAATGCACTGCTTGGGAGTGGTGGGGGCAGATTCAAGGGAACTGCATAATTATTTGAAGAGAAAATATTTGCAAGGCTACAGGAAAAGGCAGGAGCATTGTGCCAAGTGAGTTGCTATTGCAAAAAGCCAGCACAGACACAATGGACCAAATAGCCTCTTCCGCATTGTATCTATTCTATGACTCTAATAGCTAAACTGTTCAGTTTCAAACCAGAGAGCTCCAGCTAGGAACAACGGGTCTAACACTGACCACATGAAGTTCATCTCATACTGGAGGCTGCAGCGAGGAGGGGAAGGACGTGCTATATAACTATATCTAGCTGACTCCTTAAAGCCCTCAAAGCAACAAATGGAGAGGAATAGGGGCACCACTGCTCCCAGTACCAGGACAAACTTAAAAATATGGAAACAACAGGACAACAGGTACCTGGCAAAGTCACAATTTATCGAATGAGAAACTTCAAGCATCCCCAAAATGTGCAGTGACACCTGAACCAGCTTATAGAGCAGATTCTAGTTAAACTGTGCGAATGGAACACAAATCTCATCCTGTGAAACGGGAGTTGGTTTCAAGTGTATTCAGCAGCGTGTTACATCTCTCCTAGTTCTCCTTCCATCGTCCGCACAAGCACATAGAGCTCTGCCAAACCGACCACAGAGGACACAATCAATGCAGAAAGGACTCGCTGAGAGAGAGAGAGAGAGAATATATATTACACAGCAAATCGAGAACAGGTCAGTGCCATTCCCTGGGTCTTACAGGTCTCAACAACAGTACCAGTCACCAATGACACCTTCACTTACTGCATGTTTCAGACTCCTACAGTTTTTTCCACAGGCCCACAGGGAATAAATCACATTCAATGTACAGTTATCAACAAATAACACAAGTGCAACATAACATGGCCAAGACTGAGTCTTGGAGACTGTCAGCACATTATTGAGCCATGGAGAGTGTTACAGCCTAATTCTGTACTCAGGTAAAAAGCCTTAATTTACCAGTTGCAATGAAGATCGGCACTGCTTGGTACTGTTCACAAAATCACAAGTGCATTTAAAAAGAAATCCTTAGGTATCTTACGCAAATTGACAGGTGAAATCCAGAAACAGGAACATTCCCACAGAGATCACCTGGATTGTAATCAGGAACAGACAGAGTAATTGGGAGGCTGTTGCTCAGCCAACAGCAGAAACGGAACCTGATACACACCAGCCAGACATGTTTCAATCCCACACCAGGTGTGCTTTTTCCGTTTGTGTCTCACTCACATTGGGGGCTCGTGCAGGGTCTCATTTCACAGAAGCAATGATCCTACAATTCATTCACTTTCAAATATTAACAACCAGAGTTTGTCCATTCATTAAAGTTCATGGACAAGAAAAGGGCCATTTCCCCACTGAAACCCATCTCTTGCCCGTAGCCTTTTCTATGTCCAGTGCACTTGCTACATTAACTGACCCATGAGGCCTATCCCTCTGGTGCATTAACCCTCCCATCATAGAACTTATTATAAGTGCTCTCCAAAGCTGTGTCTTACTCTGTGAACATAAGAAATAGGAGGAGTAGGCCATTCAGCTCTTCAAACCCGCTCCGCCATTCAAAGCGATTGTGGCTGATCTTCTACTTCCCACCATTTTCCTGCACTATCCCCGTATCCCTTAATGCTTTTAATATGTAGAAATTTATCGATCTCAGTCTTGAACATATTCAATGAATGACACTCCACAGCCTTCTGGGACAGAGAATTTGAAAGATTCACCACCCTCTGGGTGAATACATTCCTCCTCATCTCAGACCTAAATGGCCTTGTCCCTTATTCTGAAGCTGTGTGTCCTGGTTCTAAACCACCCCCAGCCAGGGGAAACATCCTTCCTGCATCTACCCTGTCGTGCTCTGTAAGAATTGTGTATGTTTGAATGAGTTCACCTCTCATTAGACCATAAGACATAGGAGCAGAAATTAGGCCATTCGGCCCATCGAGTCTGCTCCGCCATTCAATCATTCTGATAAGTTTCTCAACCCCATTCTCCCGCCTTCTCCCCGTAACCTTTGATCCCCTTACCAATCAAGAACCTATCTATCTCGGTCTTAAATACACATTCATCCTTCTAAATTCCAGAGAATAAATGCCCAGTCTGTTTAATCTTTCCTCATAGGACAATCCCTCCATCCCAGCAATTAATTTAGTGAACCTTTGTTGCACTCCCTTTATAGCAAGTATATCTTTCCTCAGGGAAGGAGACCAAAACTGCACACAATACTCCAGGTGTGGTCTCACCAAGACTCTATATAATTGCAGTAAGACATCTTTACTCCTACACTCAAATCCTCTTGCAATAAAGGCCAACATACCATTTGTCTTCTTAATTGCTTTCTGTACCTGCATGTTAGCTTTCAGTGACTCATGAACAAAGACACCCAAGTCCCTTTGAAGTTCAATACTTCCCAGCCTCTCACCATTTAAGAAATGCTCTGTATTTCTGTTTTTCCCACCAAAGTGGATAGCCTCACATTTCTCCACATTGTATCCCATCTGCCGAATTTTTGCCCACTCGTTCAGCCTCTCCAAATCCCCTTGAAGTGTCTTTGCCTCCTCCTCACAGCTCACACTTCCACCTGGTTTTTGTCATCTGCAAACTCGGGAATATTCATACTTTCATAGATTTGCACATCACAGTACATTTGGCCAGTTGTGCCTGTACCAGCTTTTTGAAAGAATTATCCAATTTCGTCCCACAACCCAGCTTTCTCCACACCGCTCTGTAAATTAGTTCAAGTACATGTCCAATTGCCTTTCGAAAATTCCTGTGGAATCTGGTTCCACCACCTCTTCAGGTCGTGTGGTGTTCCAGATCAGGACAATCCTCTGTGTGAAAACAATTCTCATTTCCCCTCTTCTTCTGTCAATTATTTTAAATTCATGACTTCTAGTTACTGACCCAGTTGCATGAGGAAACAGTTTGTGTTTATCTATAACATTACTTTCTTCATACTCCTGAATTTGATTATGTTCCCCTTGAACATTCTCCCAGAGCTCATCCCTATTACACTTTGATCAATGGTATTTCTCTTTCTCCCTCTGTTGTTTGGGGTACACCAGATCCTGTGGCACTCACCGCTGCTATGTCCGTGAAGAGGTACTGACTGCCGAGGTATGTGCAGGCGAACGCAGCCCCCACTGTCACCAGGAAGTTAAAGATGGTCACCACCACTGCCTTCACCGATCGCACTGTGTCAAAAACAGCAGAGTTTAGGAGAGCTCAGCACAGCTTGAAGAAGCCATGGCCAGCACAGGTCACATGGCCAGCACAGGTCACATGGCCAGCACAGGTCACATGGCCAGCACAGGTCCACCCCCGTGGTGCTGGGGTGATGGCAGTGTCATTAGAGCAAAGTTCAATGCCACCAACACCCTCTTCACAATAAAGGCATCAGCGGCTAGAAGCAGAGGGTTTTAAGGTATCGCAAACACACAGTTTATTAAACAGAAGCATACCTAATCAAACATTCCCATGTCATCACAGGCTACAGGGATTGAGCTGCCGCTTTCTAACCAGATGCACTTGAGGTCGAGTTCAAAAACATGCTGCCGTTTGAATTCGATCCTCACCTTTACCCAGGACAGCTATGGTGAAGGGAGGTTATAAGACGTAGGAGCAGAAGTAGGCCATTCAGCCCATTGAGTCTGCTCCACCATTCGATGAGATCATGGCTGATCTGATAATCCTCAATTCCACTTTCCTGCCTTTTCCCCATAACCCTTGATTCCCTTACTGATTAAAAATCTGTCTATCTCAGCCTTGAATATACTTAACGACCCAGCCTCTATAGCCCTCTGCGGTAAAGAAGTCCGCAGATTCACTATGCTCAGAAAAAGAATTCCTCCTCACCTTGATCTTAAATGGGTGACCCCGTACTCTATGATTATGCCCTCTGGTCCTAGACTCTCCCACAAGGGGAAACAACCTCTCAGCATCTACCCTGTCAAGCCCCCTAAGAATCTTATATGTTTCAATATGGTTGCCTCTCATTTTCCTAAACTCCAGTGAATACAGGGCCAACGTACTCAACCTATCCTCATAAGAAAATCCCTCCATCCCCGGGATCAACCTAGTGAACCTTCTCTGGACTGCCTCCAATGGCAATATATCTTTCCTTAGATAAGGGGACCAAAACTGTTCACAGTATTCTAGGTGTGGTCTAACTAGTGCCTTGTATAGTTTTAGCAAGGCTTCCCTATTTTTATACTCCATTCCCTTTGAAATAAAGGCCAACATTTGCCTTCCCTTTTACCTGCTGAAGCATATCCAACACCTGAACAGCAACTGTCCCACTCCACCCTGAACCAAGAGAGAACCAGAGGAGGGATGGGTCCATTATCTTATTTTGTTTAAATTGTGTGTTCATCAAAATAGAAGGACGCTCATGTCAAGGAGACAGAAAACTTCAATTTCAAGCACAATGTGAGCAAACACTGAGTGATCAGGTACAGTACGGGCAAGATGCAGAGTGAAATGCCCTCCATTCTGACTAGCCATTGCTCCAGGGTGAGGCATAGAATAGGTTGGAAGTAAAGCTCCCTTTACACAAGCTGAGTTCCCATTATTGTCCCAGTGTGACCTTTATCTGTTCTGCACTGTGAACTCTCAAGAGTGTAGCTGCCATTTTAGTGCTGAATTAGAGATTCATGAATTAGGGTCATGAATCTGTAGACACTGGAACTTGGTGTGAGATTGACCAACACAGTCTTTAATGTCCATTTGGAGAAACGGAGACCAATCTAGAATAAACATGCCAGCAACTCACCTTGTCTTCCCAAATCTCCCAGAGTGCCGTACCGGTTTACCTGCTATATAAGCAGAAATGAAGGAAGGTTATAAGGATGTAATTTCAGTCCCAGGTAGGAGACTCCATTTGCTGCAGTCTAGACCAGACCAGACGAACACGAGAAAAGCGGAATTAGAAGAGCAGAGGTAAATTACAACACCTGGCAGTTGACATTTTTGGTAATCCGTCTGTACTCTTGGTTTGCAAGGTTCGCTTTGATCTTCTCTAATCTGGCCACCAGCTCTGGGTTCTGGAAGAGACAGCCATGTGATGTGAGAAAAGGAGCTTTTAGCATTTCAGAACTGACAACATCTAACAAGACCCCTCGCCAATTTTTCCCACCCCCCCAGCCCCGAATCTTCCAACTCCAAGTAAGACTTCTCTATTTGCTAGTAGATAGAGTCAGCAGGGTATTCACCTGCATGAGGTGGAAACACAAGCGAGCATGCTCTTGTCCTCAGCATCCATATACATGCACTTAGCAGTATGAATCAGTGGGTAATGATCAGCAGTCGGAGCACTGGAGTTTTGCACAGGAATGTTGAAGCTGAGATCGGTTAATTTAGCAAAGGCTGGGCAGAGAATCTGAGGCCTTTCTCATTGATAAGGCAGTGAGGTGCTGGGAGTTGGGTATCAAAGTGCACTGCAGGAATTCACCAAGGCTCCTGAGGCAGCACCTTCCAAATCCACGACCACTACCATCTAGAAGGACAAGGGCAGCAGATAGATGGGAACACCACCACCTTGAAGTTCCCGTCCAAGTCACTCACCATCCTGACTTGGAAATATATCGCCGTTCCTTCACTGTCGCTGGGTCAAAATCCTGGAACTCCCTTCCTAACAGCACTGTGGGTGTACCTACACCACATGGACTGCAGCGGTTCAAACTCTTTCGAGTTATCAACAGTCACAACTCTTTCGAGTACAATCACAGTTCTTGGTTTTCCGGGAGTGGGACATGAACCCACAACCCTCTGATTCAAAGGCGAGGGAGCTATGAACTGAGCCACAGCTGACACCTCCTGCAGCGGTTCAAGAAGGCAGCTCATCACCACCTTCTCAAGGGCAACCAGGGATGGGCAACAAATGCTGGCCCAACCAGCGAAGCCCACGAATTAAAAAAAGCTATTTTTAACCTCTTGAAAGCACCCTTGCTGCACTCCTGTAGTGGCTAGGAATTGATCAGTGATTGGTAGACACAATTTTAAACGCTCACAATTTAACTGCCACCAGTGACAGCCTTGCATTAAACCCCAATCATTGACCACTTCAGCTCCATATTAAAAATAAATTATGCTCCAACCTCCACTCAGAACACATATTACTCACACAGCTATTTATATCGAGGCTTTAAGGGTTCAATGTTTTTAAAAGATTGAGAAAACCAGAGGAACAGCTAAGGGCCAGAGTCAAGTGAAACACAGTAGAATGAGGATGAAGTAAGTTGAATGCACAACACCAAGCTCGAGTTTTAAAGGACAGCGAATGAGGAATTCCACTTCTGGGCAAGTGTTATAATTTCAAGACAAACAGAAGGAAGATAGTGTAGGAAAGAGACCTGGAGTTTCAGACATTTATCAAAACAGCAATTGCTTATAATAATGTTCATCGAAGAAACAGTGTATGGCTTAAAATTGTTCAAATTTATACAAATAAATCAATGTCACATTCTCCTAGATAACAGAGTGGCAATTTCTGTTACACATCTGTTACAAGTCAATGTTTGTAATTGTTTTAGTTTACGGGAGGCATTCCCCCTCCCTGAGGGCTGTGCAGGAGACCATCCCATTTGTTATTTAACCCAGTGTACTCACTCTCTCCGGCAGTTTCACTTCTGGTGTAAATATTTCTGCTCCTTCCAGGAGTTCATGTAGATAGATGGGGAAGCCTGCAAACAAAACACCATTTGAAGCAAACACATATATATATATATATATATATATAATATAATTTTATTTATTCTTTCACAGAATGTGGGCTTCGCTGGCTGGGCCAGCATTTATTGCTCATCCCTAATTGCCCCTGAGAAGGTGGTGGTGAGCTGCCTTCATGAACTGCTGCAGTCCATATGGTGTAAGTACACCCACATGCTGTTGTGGGGTGGGGGGCAGGATTTTGACCCAGCGACAGTGAAGGAACGGTGATATATTTCCAAGTTAGGATGGTGAGTGGCTTGGAGGGGAACTTCCAGGTGGTGATGTTCACATGTGTCTGCTGCCCTTGTCCTGGTGGTTGTAGAGGTCGCAGGTTTGAGTCTCAGTGAGTTGCTGCAGTGCATCTTGTAGATGGTGCACACTGCTGGTATTGTGCGTTGGCGGTGGAGGGAGTGAATGTTTAAGGTGGTGGATGGGGTGCTGATCCAGCAGGGTGCTTTGTTCTGGGTGGTGTCGAGCTTCTTGAGTGTTGTTGGAGCTGCACTCATCCAGGCAAGTGGAGAGTATTCCATCACACTCCTGACTCGCACCTGTAGATGGTGGACAGGCTTTGGGGAGTCAAGAGATGAGTTAATCACCTTAATATTCTTAGCCTCTGACCTGCTCTTGTAGCCACAGTATTTATATGGCTGGTCCAGTTCAGTTTCTGGGCAATCTTTAAAAACTGGTCATCTTTCAACATTCAATAGATTCTAGGACAGTGCCTGCAGATTGGGAGGTAGCAAATGTAGCCCCACTATTTAAGAAAGGAGAGAGAAAGCAGGGAACTACAGGCCAGTTCACCTGACGTCAGTAGTAGGGAAAATACTAGAATCTATTATAAAAGATATGATAACTGGACACTTAGAAAATAGTATGATTGGGCAGAGTCAACATGGATTTAGGAAAGCAAAATCAGAGATTAGGGATAAATGAGTCATTCTTGGGTTGGCAGGCTGTTACTAGTGGGGGACCGCAAGGATCAGTACTTGGGCCCCAGCTGTTCACAATATATATCAATGATTTGGATGTGGGAACCAAATGTAATATTTCCAAGTTTGCGGATGACACAAAACTAGGTGGGAATGTGAGTTGTGAGGATAATGCAAAGATGATTCAAGGGGATTTGGACAGGTTGAGTGAGTGGGAAATAACATGCAGATGGAATATAATGTGGATAAGCATGAGGTTATCCATTTTGGTAGGAGAAATGGAAGTGCAGGGTATTTCTTAAATGGTAAGAAATTGGGAAGTGTCGATGTGTAAAGGGACCTGGGTGTCCTTGTTCATAACTCACTGAAAGCCAACATGCAGGTGCAGCAAGCAATTAGGAAGGCAAATGGTATGTTGGTCTTTATCGCAAGAGGATTTGAGTACAGGAGTAAAGCTGTCTTGCCTCAGTTGTATAGAACTTTGGTTAGACTGCATCTGGAGTATTGTGTAGTTTTGGTCCCCTTACCTAAGGAAAGATATTATTGCCATAGAGGGAGTGCAGCGGAGGTTCACCCAGACTAATCCCTGGGATGGCAGTACAGTCCTATGAGTCCTACAGAGATTGAGGAGATTGGGCCTGTATTCTCTAGAGTTTAGACGAATGAGAGGTGATCTCATTGAAACTTACAGAATTCTTATCGGGCGTGACAGTGTAGATGCAGAAAGGATGTTACCCCTGGCTGGGTAGACTAGAACCAGGGGACACAGTTTTAGAATAAGGGAGAGGCCATTTAGGACTGAGATGAGGAGGAATTTCTTCACTCAGAGGGTGTGAATCTTTGGAATTCTCTACCCCAGAGGGCTGTTGGCAGCACAATCATTGACATGTTCAAGACAGAAATCGATAGATTTCTAGATAACAATGACATCAAGGAATATGGGGATGGCGCAAGAAAATGTTATTGAGGTAGATGATCAGCCATGATCTTGCTGAATGGCAGAGCAGACTCATGGGGCAGAATGGCCTACTCCTGCTCCTATGCTCCTGATGGTAACTCCCAGGATGCTGATAGGGAGGGATTCAGCGATAGTGTCATTGAATGTCAAGGGGAAATGGTTATTCTCTTTTGTTGGAGATGGTCATTGCTTGGCACTTGTGTGGCATGAATGTTACTTGCTACTTATCAGCCAAAACCTGAATGTTGTCCATATTATATATGCCAACACAGCAGCCAATTTGCACACATGAAAGGTTCTACAATCAGCTCATGCAATGAATGATCAGATAACTGATTTTGTGATGTTGGATCTAGAAGCAATGGTGGGCCAGAGACAAAAAAGGTGCTGAAAGTCATAGAAACAGAAAATGCAGGAAATGTCCCCAACATCAATAGGAATAATAAATGAAATAGTTATGAAAAACAAGATTTTATTGTAAACAGCAACAGAAAATGTTGGAAATACTCAACAGATCTGGCAGCATCCATAGATAAACAGAGTTAGCAGTTCAGGTTGATGACCCTTCATCAGAACTGGGCAGGAGCCAGTTCAATAAAAGGACTTTTGGTGTCCTGTTTAAATCTTTAAGATGTCAGCAGCGTCTAGTCCAAATTTGGGCAGGTGGCAATACCAGTTAGGAACGAGTAAACAACAGTCAGTATGTCCAGGCTGGTCGAGCCAGAGGCAACTATCTCAGAACTTGACCACTCACCTTTCTCTTGTAAGAATTTGTGAAGTTTTCTCAGTAGGTCAAAGGGAACCGTGTAGGGGGTACTGTTGACACAAGACTTGAGCTCAGATTGCAGATCCTCAGGGATAGAATGATCCCCTTTCAGGATAAGGTCGAGTTGCTGCTGGAAGCAATCTCTGACTCTCAGAGCACATGCCATCCTGATTCCCACTCTGAACAATCCAATCAGGGGGGCAGCAAATCCACACACACGCACATTAATAAGAAGTAAATTAATAAGAAGCAGAGCAATTATTTGAAAAGCAACTTCACTATTCCCCAGTATTTTAAATGCAACATCCTAGAAATATTTCACTGCAGTCCGGCCACACAGACCACTCGAAATAAATAGTTAATTTAATTTATTAGAGTTTTATGGGGGGGAATAAGGAAAATCCTTTAGTACAAATATTTATAAAGGTCAGTGAAAGTTGTAAACTTGTTAAGGAGAATGTAAATGATTATTATACACACTCAGATTCACGCTTGCTGGTTACGTTCTCTGGGTATTGGATATTAAATATTAAATCTCACAATATATTTTGAGCTAATGAATCGAAAAAGTCTCCCTGCGACATGAAGATTTAGCCGGGACTGCGGCTCTGACCTTGCACCGACTCCTCGGCACAGGCTTCAGGCTCCACTAGGCCCCGCTAGGCCCCATCTCCATGGCAACCCGCCAGCCCGTCGCGCCATCTTTGTTAGGGGCCGAGTCCCGGGAACGGGAAACGGCGGAGAGGCCGCGAGAAGGAGAGGCGTCGGCCGCCGGGGAGAGAAGGAAAGCGAGGGGGAGGCGCCAGCTGCCGGGTGGGGAGAGAGAAAGAAAGAAAGAGAGAGCGCGAGCGAGCGCGGCGCCTGCGGGCCTGCAGCAGCCGAGGCCCAGGCGGGAGTGACGACACAGGAGGGCGGGCTCGGCTCGCGGCTCGTTTCCCTCCCCCGAGCCCAGGCCGCTCAGCGTCGATGGCGGCCCCCGGCCTGAGACGTTGCCTTTCGGCGTTGGCTACAAGCGCCGCAGTCCGGCTCCGGACTTTGGCCGCCTGCTCGGCCTGTGGTATCGGTCAACGGCAGCAACACACCCGGCTCCTCTCATCCAGGTAAACGGGAGAGGGACTGAGCGCGGGGACCGCGGAGCCTCCCACCCCCGTCTCCCCCCCCCCCCCCCCACACCCCTTGCCCCCCCACACCCCTTGCCCCCTGCCCCCCCACACCCCCTGCCCCCCGCCCCCCCACACCCCCTGCCCCCCACACCCCTTGCCCCCTGCCCCCCCACGCCCCTTGCCCCCTGCCCCCAACACCCCTTGTCCCCCACACCCCTTGCACCCCCCCACACCCCTTGCACCCCCCCCACACCCCTTGCACCCCCCCACACCCCTTGCACCCCCCCACACCCCTTGCCCCCTGCCCCCCCCACACCCCCCCTGCCCCCCACACCCCTTGCCCCCTGCCCCCCACACCCCTTGCCCCCTGCCCCCCACACCCCCTGCCCCCCACACCCCTTGCCCCCTGCCCCCCACACCCCTTGCCCCCTGCCCCCCACACCCCTTGCCCCCTGCCCCCCACACCCCTTGCCCCCTGCCCCCCACACCCCTTGCCCCCTGCCCCCCACACCCCTTGCCCCCTGCCCCCCACACCCCTTGCCCCCTGCCCCCCACACCCCTTGCCCCCTGCCCCCCACACCCCTTGCCCCCTGCCCCCCACACCCCTTGCCCCCTGCCCCCCACACCCCTTGCCCCCTGCCCCCCACACCCCTTGCCCCCTGCCCCCCACACCCCTTGCCCCCTGCCCCCCACACCCCTTGCCCCCTGCCCCCCACACCCCTTGCCCCCTGCCCCCCACACCCCTTGCCCCCTGCCCCCCACACCCCTTGCCCCCTGCCCCCCACACCCCTTGCCCCCTGCCCCCCACACCCCTTGCCCCCTGCCCCCCACACCCCTTGCTCCCTGCCCCCCACACCCCTTGCCCCCTGCCCCCCACACCCCTTGCCCCCTGCCCCCCACACCCCTTGCCCCCTGCCCCCCACACCCCTTGCCCCCTGCCCCCCACACCCCCTGCCCCCCACACCCCCTGCCCCCCACACCCCCTGCCCCCCACACCCCCTGCCCCCCACACCCCCTGCCCCCCACACCCCCTGCCCCCCACACCCCCTGCCCCCCACACCCCTTGCCCCCTGCCCCCCACACCCCTTGCCCCCTGCCCACCCCTACTCCCTTGCCCCCTGCCCACCCCTACTCCCTTGCCCCCTGCCCACCCCTACTCCCTTGCCCTGCCCACCCCTACTCCCTTGCCCTGCCCACCCCTACTCCCTTGCCCTGCCCACCCCTACTCCCTTGCCCTGCCCACCCCTACTCCCTTGCCCTGCCCACCCCTACTCCCTTGCCCTGCCCACCCCTACTCCCTTGCCCTGCCCACCCCTACTCCCTTGCCCTGCCCACCCCTACTCCCTTGCCCTGCCCACCCCTACTCCCTTGCCCTGCCCACCCCTACTCCCTTGCCCTGCCCACCCCTACTCCCTTGCCCTGCCCACCCCTACTCCCTTGCCCTGCCCACCCCTACTCCCTTGCCCTGCCCACCCCTACTCCCTTGCCCTGCCCACCCCTACTCCCTTGCCCTGCCCACCCCTACTCCCTTGCCCTGCCCACCCCTACTCCCTTGCCCTGCCCACCCCTACTCCCTTGCCCTGCCCACCCCTACTCCCTTGCCCTGCCCACCCCTACTCCCTTGCCCTGCCCACCCCTACTCCCTTGCCCTGCCCACCCCTACTCCCTTGCCCTGCCCACCCCTACTCCCTTGTCCTGCCCACCCCTACTCCCTTGCCCTGCCCACCCCTACTCCCTTGCCCTGCCCACCCCTACTCCCTTGCCCTGCCCACCCCTACTCCCTTGCCCTGCCCACCCCTACCCCCTTGCCCTGCCCACCCCTACCCCCTTGCCCTGCCTACCCCTTGCCCTGCCTACCCCTTGCCCCTGCCTACCCCTGCCCCTGCCTACCCCTGCCCCCCTGCCCACCCCTGCCCCTGCCCACCCCTACCCCTGCCCACCCCTACCCCTGCCCACCCCTACCCCTGCCCACCCCTACCCCTGCCCACCCCTACCCCTGCCCACCCCTACCCCTGCCCACCCCTACCCCTGCCCACCCCTACCCCTGCCCTCCCCTACCCCTGCCCTCCCCTACCCCTGCCCTCCCCCCACCTGTTTCCCTCTTGACACACCTTTGCCTCCTCACTTTTCTTCTGAGATGTTTTGTGGAGTCATTAGTGTATAAATAATTAGTCTCGTGTTAAATGTTGTGAATGATGGGAAGCTTGAATCATATACAGGACAGTCCCCTGTGTACATTCGCACACATCCAAATAGTCAATTACAGGGACAGGACACAGCAGGACCACCAAGTTGAGTTGGTGGGTGGTGTTGGGGGGAGGGGGGTGGCAGTGCAGGGGTTGGAGGGAGGCAAGACCTGAACCCAGTGAGGGGTTCGGGGCTGGGTCTGGGTCAGAACACTGACCCAGGCAGGACATGTGCCCTGCAATTACACAGATAGAAGCCACAAGCCTAAAGTTTTTAAAGAAAAAACTTTACAGCCATTAATAAAGGAAAAGTGAGTGCAGGCTAAGTCTGTTCTTAGGGTAACTTCACCCTTACCTCTTCAGTAAAATGTTGATTTGGTGTGTTCTTGCGGACAGAATCAGCAGCACCCCATCACTATGTGAACAGTGTAAATGTGACCACACTTCAATCATGTTATGTGTACCCATCCTCATGTCATGTATACGCATGTTGCAATGTGTCAGAGGCAGACAGTGATACTTAACATTGCCAATCCCACAGGAAAACACTTTTGGTAACCCCACAAACTGCTGTTGTAAATGCACAGGATCAAGTTCAGCAAAATCAAGACTATAAATCTAATCATTTAGTCTCACACAAACAGCTCACTTCCCCATCCTCGCCACCTTTTCCAGTTGCCAGGAAGAATATGGCCATTTTACTCAAAAGCTAAAATCTCTACACCCACTTCAGCCTTAGAAACCAATGAATGACATTATTCATTCTCAGGACGAGGGTTTCGTTGGCAAGGCCAGCATTTATTGCCCATCCCTAGTTGCCCTTGAGAAGGTGGTGGTGAGCTGCCTTCTTGAACTGCTACAGTCTGTGTGGTGTAGGTACACCCACAGTGCTGTTAAGAAGGGAGTTGCAGGATTTTGACCTAGCGACAGTGAAAGAACGGTGATATATTTCCAAGTCAGGATGGTGAGTGGCTTGGCGGAGAACTCCCACGTGGTGGTGCTCCCATGTGTCTGCTGCCCTTGTCCTTCTAGATGGCAGTGGTCATGGGTTTGGAAGGTGCTGTCTAAGGGGTCTTGGTGAGTCCCTGCAGTGCATCCTGTAGATGGTATACACTGCTGCTACTGTGCGTCGGTGGTGGAGGGAGTGAATGTTTGTGGATGGGGTGCCAATCAAGCGGGGCTGCTTTGCCCTGGACGGTGTCGAGCTTCTCGAGTGTTGTGGGAGCAGCACTCATCCAGGCAAGTGGGGAGTATTCCATCACACTCCTGACTTGTGCAGGATTCCTCCTCTCTCAACCTAGTTCATGGGATGAAATTCCAAACTTTAATGTAGAAAGAGTGTGACCATTGAGTCAAGCTGGCAGGGTGAGCTGATAATGCGTGACCACGAGATCTGATGCTTCTGTGTCTGATCCAAATTTTGCAACAAAGTAAACAAACTTCACTTTCTGTCCACAAGGGAAACCTGTTTGCTGGAACTAACATTTAAAAACGAAATGATCCTGTATACCACGTGTAAACCTAGCTGTGCTCCAACTCTTTTTTTCCCCCCCCTCCTTAAAAAAAATAATTTAATAGGATGCTGTGTGTGTGCTTCTCTGAACTGTGACCGTATCACCAAACAGCTGTGTAACCCCTTGGGGTTTGTGTCCTTCTACAAACATGTTAACCTGAAAATCTGTCCAGGAAAATATTCTTTATTTTTTAATCTTACAAGTTATTTTTAGACATTTGTTCTTTGGATGTGGGTGTTGCTGGCACGGCCAGCGTTTAATGCCAATCTCTAATTGTCATCGAGAAGGTGGTGGTGAACCGCTGCAGTCCATGTGGTGTAGGTACACCCACAGTGCTGTTAGGGAGGGAGTTCCAGGATTTGGACCCAGTGACAGTGAAGGAACAGCCAAAATACATCCAAATCAGGATGAAATGTGACTTGGAGGTAATGTGTTCCTACAATGTAGCTGCTGCCATCCTCCTCTGGTAGACATCTTGGGAGAGGTGGATAGGCTGTTGAAGTGACCTTGATGAGTTGCTGCAGTTCATCCTGAACGTGCTGCATTATAGTGCGCTGGTGATGGGCAAGATGAATATTGAGACATGTGGCAGGGCTGAGATTTTCCCCCATGGGAGAGTGGATGTATGGAATAAACCTCCAGGAAGCCAGTTAGTTTGTGAACAGTGGTACTTTTAAAATGAGCTGGACTGATATTTGTCGAGAAGGATGATCAAGTGAAATAGATTACCAGCACAGTTTGTTCAGAGGGAGGGGAAGGAAACTCATGTTCCTTGAGTGGGAGATGAATGGGTATCTGAGGAGAGTCCACAATTCGATGGTTAGATGTGAGCTGTGGATTGAGCGGATTGATGAGAGTCGAGCACTCTTTCTCACTATCATGTTGCTAAGATACTGCTGTTTGTGATTTGCTTTAGACACTTTGGCCCAACTTCAGTGAGTTTCATGTTCTCCAGAGTTTAGAGTAATGGGAGCTGTGCTCATTAAAACAGAAGATTCTGAAGGAGTTGACAGTGTATATAGTGAGAAATTGTTCCCCCAGCTGGGGAATCTAGAACAAGTGGGACAGTCTCTGGGTAAGGGGCCGATCATTTAGGACTGAGGTGAAGAGAAATTTCTTCATTCAAAGGATTGTAAACCTTTGGAATTTTCTTACCCAGAGGGCTGTGGATGTTCCATCATTGAATATATTTAAGGTTGGGATAGACAGATTTTTAGTGTCTCAGGGAATGAAGGGATATGAAGACCAGGCAGAAAAATGGAGTTGAAGCCCAAGAGCAGCCATGATCGTATTGAGGGGGAGCAGGCTCGATGGGCTGAACGGTCTGCCGCTCCCATTTCTTGTGTTATGGAGATGGCAGTATCCTGTGCTATGGCTAAAGTGCAGCCCAATCAAGTGGTACGTAGGCCTCTAATACTGCAGAGTCTCTGTCTTCCGGATTGGGCCCATTTTGAAATTGGACTTTTTCTGTCTTCCAGGAATCGCCCTGAAGGCAAAGTGTTGGAGCCAGTCGGAGTGTTTGAGGCACTCAAACAGCAGGGAAAATACGAAACAGGTCAGGTAAGAGATTGGATGAGGCTGCGAAGTGACTGCTGACCCCGGATGGGAGGGGGGATGGACCCTTCTTGGTGGCAGAAACAGACACTGCCAACTGCCCTCCCCCAGACGGGATGGGTGGGTGCTGGACGGTCTGTCCCCTAACCCTGGGATGGCAGGGCATCAGGCCCTCCCTTGGCCCCAGGGTGGTAGGGGGTCAGAACCTCCCCCTCCCCCTCCTCCTCGGGTCTCTTGGTTCCTTCCCCCCACCACCTTTGGGGCCCCTGGGTGTCGGGCTTGGGCACCCCCTCCCCCCTAAGGCCCCTGGGGGGTGGACCCTCACTGTGACACTCACCTCACTAATGGGACAGGCTGCTGGGAGCTGCTCTTGGACAGGGAGCTACTGCTGTGACTGTTTTCAGTTTTTTTTCTGTCCTCGCTCCTCCTGCAGTGAGGCGACTTGAATCCATAATTCACCCTGAGTTTTCAGCTGAAATCTCTTTCCTTTTCTCTCTCTGTTGGGAACTCAAACCTCCCTTGGCCTCACTCTGCAGCATTGAATTGTGGACACAAACATTTGCTGCATGTGTGTGCACTTTGTGGGATTGTACAAAATGAGATGTCCTCTGTCCTTTTCTTGGCATACAGGAGAATGAAAGGGGCTTACGTTGAAGCATAGAAGATTCTGAGAGTACTTGATAGGGTGAATGTTGGGAGAATCTAGAATTAAAGTTCACAGTTTTAGGATAGGAAGTTCAGCCGTTTAGGACTAAGATGAGAAATTTCTTCCCTCTGGGAGTTGTGAATCTTTGGAATTCTCTGTCCCCGGGCCTGTGGATTCTCAGTCAGAGTATATTGAAGACTGATGTAGATAGATTTTTGGACACTTGGGGAAATCGAAGGATATGGGGATCAGGCAGAGAAGTGGAGTTGATATCTAAGATCACCCTTGATCATATTAAATGGCAGAGCAGGCTCATGGGGCCGAATAGCCTATTCCTGTACCTCTTATGTTGTTATGCTTAGACCTGAATTGTAGCTCTGGCCGATGGCTGCAATGGTGTAGCTTTATCTTGGATTACTGGAGCAGTCTCTGACCTTTTCTTGTCCTCTCCCTGTAGCTATTTCTGCATAGCGTGTTTGGTTACCGAGGGATAGTCCTATTCCCCTGGCATGCCAGGCTATATGACCGAGATGTAGCATCTTGCAGTTCTGACAGGTAAGGGATGAATGTCCTTGAATCATCTTTGTTACTGATTTTACCTTACTCATTAAGCTTAAAGATTAAAGCTGGTGGGTGGTTTATCAGGATTCCCACATGATTCACTGGTTTTCATTGGATTTTATTTCCCTGTTAAGGTGCATTCAATTTTGTTGGATTGTGTCACACTTTATCCACAGCCCAATGCATTATCCTCATGGACAAACATTGAGCTTATCCCTGGGTGTTATATGCATGGGTTTGGAAGTCCATGTCTTGAAGTACCAGGACTCTGAGCTTACACATTGAATAACTTGACCAATAGACCAGAGTATTATGTATCTGTATTTGATTGGCTGCTGTGAGCCACGGTGGTGTCAGGCACATTATATTCAACCTGGCATCCCTGGGCTCAGCTGGTTAAGGTGGTGAGTAGCAGAGCCATTTAGACCAGGAATGTCCCAGGTTCGACCATGTTATGTGGCAGTTAGTGGAGGATGTGCTACAATTGCCTTGAATGATGTCAGTGAAGCTGCGTCACAGCAATGAGTAACCACCTTCAGGAGGGAAGAGAAACTACTGAGGATAGAAAGTGGCATGTGTAAGTGTGTGCTAAGTAGCAGGATGTGGGGTGGGGCAGCATGGAGCCCAGTCCATACCCTGGTGGGGAGGGGTATGGAATCTAGTCCAGCCCGAGTGGGGAGGGGCATTGGGGTCAGCATGGAGCCTAGTCCATGCATAGTGCGGTGTGTTGGGTAAGTGGAGCCAGCACAGAGCCCAGTTGCTAGTTTTGGGAACTGGTGCGTTTTGCCAAGGACTCTGGAGGTCACTGCCTAGTTTGATTGGCAAGGTCAGATGGTGCTGCTGTAACCATTTACAAAAGAGGGAATGAAATGAGGCTGAACAATTTGTTTCAAAATTGATATTAAACATTTGTCCTGAGAATTTCTCCCAGTTGGCTACTGTGACTTTAACAGAAGTTTGGCAAATCCCAGGGGAGGGTTTCTGCTGAAGTTATGCTGGCTGATTGGGAAAATCCAGCAGGAACTTTGGGCACTGGGGTTTGTAATCCTTTAAGTGAGACTACATCATTGTTTCAGGGACACGAGGGAACCTTGTCCTTTCTCTAGTTACTTTCACCGTGATTCCCATTGTTTTGAAATGTTTTTTCCGTGTTTCCCAATCCCTGACCTATGCTTCAGTCTGCCTGATAATCTTCTGCCCTATTTGTTCAAAGCACTGCTCTGGAGGTGTATCTGTACAACTCGTTGCTGTTTGAAGTGGGAGCAGGCAGTGTCTCGAATTTAATATTCCCCAGCTGCATGCTGCAAATGACTGAACTAACCTCTTGTCTCTCTCTCTCCCTCAGTAAAACAGAAAACTCAGGAACTCAAGGTTCCAAAGAGGTCAAAGGCAAAACTCACACCTACTACCAGGTGTTGATCGATACCAGGGACTGCCCTCATATAGTAAGTGTGAGGGCCTGTGCACCAGCAATGGGAGAGGGTGGAGGGGATTACTTATCCAGGACTGTTCTGCCAGAGGTTTGTTTGTGGGAAAGTATATTCTGAAAAGGCTAACAGGTAACTTTGTGACTCTCCGAGGGAACCCTGAATGATGGAAAGTTTCCAGAATGTTCTCAACTACAGAAAAATCCTCTCATGATCTGTGGGCTCCAAGTTGAAGTCTTTTGTGAGGCAGAAGAGAGAGAATTGTTAGTTTTTTTCCTGAACATGGTACTTCATATTTATGTGTAAATTGTCCAATCACTCCTGATGTCTCAGTGCAGGTAAAGGCACTGGCCAGTGGTACTGTGGCATAGAGAAGAGAGAGATCCCAGGAACTGGGTTAGTTTCTGTTGGCCAGGGCTCTTGCTGTTGATCATTTTTCAGTGTCCCCTGAAAGTACCAGTGTACTGAGCAGGTGAGGCTTGGGTCTGATGTTCCATCCACTGGATTATCCAGCCATGTGCCCTCTGTGGGTTTAAACAGAAAGACAGACGTCATGAGTGAAGTACAGGGGAGCGAGCAGCATCTGAAGAGCTGTAGCCCAGTGCCTCAAGGAAGAGGAGGAGAATCGGGTGGGGCTGGGTGAGAATTAGTGCTGTAAAGAGATTTGTGGGTGTTGGGGGAATGTGAGAATTGGGGTGAGGAATGTGTGGATGGGAGGGAATGAGTCCTTGTTGGATTCAGTTTGCAACACAGTGGGGAGACCTGAATTAACAAAGGGGCAATTATTATTGTTTTGTTGTTGCATTCAGCTGGTGTTGGGCCGGTGTTAGTAACCTTTGATACACCATTAACAGTAAGCTCAGCTGCTATTACCTTGTATTTGGCTCCTAGTGACTGAATGTGTGTTTTTCTGTTGTAGTCTCAGAGATCACAGACTGAAGCAGTGACCTTTCTCGCTAATCATGATGACAGCAGAGCCCTTTACGCTATTCCAGGTAAAATGGTGTCCTTTTGTTTGTGGTGCAAAAGCAGGAGGGCCCGAGGTTTCATCATAGATCTTATATCACTATTATTAAGTAAGCTGAAATCAACTAAGTTGCTTTGGTACCCCAGACTAGTGAAGGAAAATAGTCCAGGCTTTCCATTCCTGGTTTCCCTCCAGGCCATTGTTGGACATTGTGTCAGAACAGCATCAGGCTCAACTGTGACGAACCTCTGCCACCTAGGTCTTATATGAGGAATGGTCACAGGAGAGACACTGGAGACCATCACCCTTGGATCTGTAAGCCAGCAAAGAATCAGCACCAACATAAACTTGCATTCATCCAAAACTCTGCTGCCCGTGTGCTAACTCACACCAAGTCCCATTCGCCCATCATCCCTGTGCTTGCTGACCTACATTTGTTCCTGGTCCAGCACTGCCCCAATTTTAAAATTCTCATCCTTGTTTTCAAATCCTTACAGCCCGACAGCCCGCTGAGATCTCTGCACTCCTCCAATTCTGGCCTCTTGTGCATCCCCAATATTAATCACTTCACCATTAGCAATTGTGTCGTCAGCTGCCCAAGATCTGCAATTCCCTCCCAAGACCTCTCCACCTTGAGACACTCCTTCAAGTTTACTCTTTGACCAACCTTTTGGTCACCTATCCTTTTAACTCCTTTTGTGGCTCAGTGTTAAATTTTCTTTGACATTCCTGTGAAGCGCCTTGAGAGGTTTTGCGCCATTAACAGCACTATATAAATATAAGTTACAGGGGAGGACTGAAAACTGCAGGGGTGATGGGATTCTGGTTTGCAAACATGGTTTTGGTGCAGTTGGAGGAATCTGCACAAAGTGAAATCATTGCTCGCGTAATTCAGCACGTTTGCCAAAGGGTCTGTTTGTAAAGTATGAACATTTGTTTTGTGTTAGGTTTAGACTACGTGAGCCATGAAGACATCCTTCCTTACAGCTCCTCAGATAGAAGCCCCATTCAGCACGAGTTATTCGAAAGATTTCTCTCCTATGACCCTGCAAAAGGTATGTCAGCAATCAGTCTGCACACAGGCATATGTCTACTTTGCTGAGTTTTCTTGCTTTTGATACTGAGAGTTTCTTTATGTAATTGTCCAAAGAGGCTGCAGTTGTTTGATTTGCAGCAATTCATATCGCTGTGGAATTTGTGGGCACCAGATTGAAAATGAGGGAAGAGAGCTGTGTATAAATGAGCAGGTCAGAAATGGGAAGGGCAGAAGTGATTTCCCTAAACTGTTTACTGAGGTATTTCAGCTTGGCCCAGTTTGGGCTGCTGTCTACCCTGCTCACCCAGAGTCAAAAGTGCATGGGTTCAAACCCCACCCTGGAACTAGAGCAAATACTCCTATCGGACATTTCAGGGCAGCACTGCACTGTTCAGTGCAAGGACCAGGGTCGGGGCGGGGCTGCGCTGTGGGGGAGGGCGGGGCGGGGCTGCGCTGCGGGGGAGGGCGGGGCTGCGCTGCGGGGGAGGGCGGGGCTGCGCTGCGGGGGAGGGCGGGGCGGGGCTGCGCTGCGGGGGAGGGCGGGGCGGGGCTGCGCTGCGGGGGGAGGGCGGGGCTGCGCTGCGGGGGGAGGGCGGGGCGGCGCTGCGGGGGGAGGACGGGGCGGCGCTGCGGGGGGAGGGCGGGGCAATTAAGATATTAAACCAAGGCACTGTTACCTGCTTACGTCGATCTAACAATGCCCATGGATTTCAAAGACCTAGATTCAGCTGGTGTCCAAGTCAACATTCCCCCCCTCAAGAATGCCAGTCCAAGCAGCTTAACTGTCTGTTCAGCTCATTGCTGTTTGTGTGATCTCTTCTAGTTGATTGTTTATGTTACTGCCCTTCTATAGTGATTAGTTGTATGATAAGTGCTGTGAGGTGTTTCTAGGAGGAGAAGTGATGAGGCTGTATATCAATGGAGGCTGTGAAATTTTCACAATGTGGGACAATAGTGCTGGGGAACTCCTTTCAGTTCAGGTAGCCAGTGTTACCAAAAAGAACTCCCTGGATAGATATAACCAACTGTATAGATGTTCTTTTCTTCTGCCCCGAAATTACACCTCTTTCCCCCATCCTTACAGCAACCCTTATTGCATGCGATATGTTTCTACCAGCCTCTCTGAAATTGCCAATTGGTGTCATGTTGGAGGCAATTTTGTTGTCTAATGCTCATACCCAGTGGGAATTGAACTGAATATGCCCCATGTTTAGTTCACATTGGACTATTTCAGCCTGCCTGTGCAGACATGAAAAGCATAGGCTGGGATTTTCCAGCCCTGTCCACGATGTGAATTGGGGCTGGAAAACTTGGAAGGCAGCCAAACGGGGGGGACTGGAAAATCCCACCTATACTGTCTAACTGATTGTGCCATCCAGATCCCTTGAACAATTTCTTTACTTCTGTGTATTTGTATCTAGTGGAACAATCATTAACCTTAATAACTGGCTTTAATACTGTCCTATACAGTCCTCAGTGAAAGCCCCAGATTTGATCTCGGGTAAGTTAATCTAACCAATCTCAGCCAGGGCAACAGGGACTTTAGATTAGCAGCATCAGCTCTAAGCTAGGAGAGGAAAATCGGTCAGGTTAGTCTCCTGGTCACTATCCGATAGAATCTTAGAACATTACAGCATCCTGCTCGCTTAGCATTAAGGCTTAAATTTGAGGAATGGGCGAATTGGGTGAATTAGAGGGCTGCAGTACCTGTGGAAATACCCCAGCAAGTGTCAATACTTAAGAGCACCACCTTCTAAAGGGCAATTAAGGATGGACAATAAATGCTGGCCTTGCCAGTGACACTCAAATCCCGCAAATGAATTTTAAAAAGTGAGGAAACCGACTATTGTTCAGTTGGTTTTCAGCGTCTGATCGGTTTGTCCTGGTGATGTGGATCTGAATTTTAAACGTTGCACCATTTAACCACCACCCCCAGCTTTGCCATTTGTCGCCAGAGACACATTACGTGCCTGGCAGGAGAAGAACCATCCCTGGTTAGAGCTGTCTGATGTACATCGAGAAACAACGGAGAACATCCGGGTCACGGTTATACCCTTCTACATGGGCATGCGGGTAAGGCTATCTGCTCTGCTTGCAGGGCACACCAGAGTTTCCTAATGTTAATGCTAACAATGTCTGGTGAAACCCAATAATAAATTGAATGTTTCCCCATTTTGCAGTTGCCAGTTTAGCGCAGTCTATGAATGGGTTTTTTGTAAACTTGTTTTAAGTTGCAATTACACACCAGCTTTCTTTTTTAGTGTAAATGCCCCGTATGATCCCAGATATCTGTGTAGCTCAGTATATACTGCAGGCATTGTCCAACCTATTTAACGATTGAGGTACTCACTTAACTGCTCATGTCAGGGGCCTGCACTTGTTTCTCACTCACTTGACCCTCTTGCACAGTGGTGACCGCTGGACCTGTCTTAGGATCACAGACTCATACGGCACAGAAGGAGGCTACTTGACTCAGTGCCTATGCCAGCTGTTTGAAAGAGTGTTGACATCTCCCTGTGTTGATTTACATTTCATAGAATATGTGGCACAGAAACAGGCCATTCAGCCCAACCAGTCCATGCCAGTGTTTATGCTGCACGAGCCTCCTCCAATCTTTTCTCATCAAATCTACCATTGCAATCCTCTATTCCATTCTGCTTCATGGTTTGTTTATTTTCCCTTTAAATGCATCTCTGTACTATTCACTTCAACCGCTCTCTGTGGCAGCGAGTTCCACATTCTTACCACTCTCTGGGTAAAGAAGTTTCTTCTGAATTCCCTCTTGGATTTCTTGGTGACGGTTTTATTTTGATGGTCTCTAGTTCTGCTCTTCCCCACAAGAGGAAACATTCTCTCTGTATCCACTCTTATCAAAACCTTTCAGAATTTTAAATACCTCTATTAGGTCATCCCTTAGCCTTTTTTTGAAGAGAGAAGAGCCCCAGCCTGTCACTCCTTTCCTGATGTGTATACCCACACGTTTCTGGTATCCGTGTAAACCTTCTCCAATGCCTCTATATCCTTTTTATAATATGGCAACCAGAACTGCACACAGCAGACTGTGTGTTCCAACCAAAGTTCGATACAGATTCAGCATAGCTTCTCTACTTTTCAATTCTATCCTTCTAGAAATAAAATTTGGTGCTTGCTTTGCTTTTTTAAAATGGCCTTGCTAACCCGTGGCACGGTTTTTAACGATTCCTGTATTTGTGATTGGAGATCCCTTTGATCCTCTACCCCATCTAGACTTGCACCTTCCAAGTAATAAGCGACCTCCCTCCTCTTCCTACTAAATGCACAAATTCATATTTATCTATGTTGAATTTCATTTGTCAATTATTTGTCTATTCTACAAGTTTATTAATGTCCTCCTGTAATTTTTTTACAGCCCTCCCCAGAATTGGCTATCCTCCCCAGTTTGGTGTCATCCATAAATTTAGAAATTGTGTTTGTGAACAGCAGTGTTCCCAGCACTGATCCTTGTGGAACTCCACTTCTCACCTTCTGCCATCTGAATAATGACCCTTTATTCCCACACTCTGCTTTCTGCCGGCTAGCAATCCAGTCTGCCACTTGTCCCCTGACTCCACATTCTCTGACCTCGTTTGTTAATCTATTAATCTATTATGGCACACCTTATCAAAGACCTTTTGAACATCCAGATAAATTGCATCTACTGCATTATCATTGTCCACTTTCTGTTACCTCCTCAAAAATTCAGTTTGTTTGGTCGAACAAGGTTTCCCCTTTTAAAATCCATGCTGGCTATTCATTATTATATTTCTCGTTTCTAGATGTTCTTCTATTCCCTCCTCTAGTAAGGATTCCATTATTTTTCTACCACTGATGTTAAGCTGATGGTCGATAATTACCTGGAAATGTTCTGTCCCCCTTCTTAAATTTAGGATTTACATCGGCTATCCTGCCAATCCTATTGCACGACATCTTTTTTTAAGGAGTTATTAAATATGATTAGTAACGCCTTTGCTAGACCTTCCCCAGATTCTTTTAAAAAAACAAGGATGCGATCCATTTGGTCCAGGGCTTTGTCCCCTGGGACTGTTTAGTTTATTCGATGCATACCTTTTTGAAATGCGCACATCTCATTGTTCATCTCATTATTCAACATCATGTTTATTTCCCTGATAAATTACCGGAGTGGAATAATTATTTAATATTTCTGCAATTCTCTATCTCTTAATGGTCCTATTCTCATCACAGGTTGCGTTTTATATTGATGTGCCTGTAAAATATTTTGCTTTTTTTCTATGTTCCTTGATAACTTAATTTCATAGTTTATCTTTGCATTAGTCATTTTTTTGACTTCTCTCCTTGTTTCTTCATATTCTCCCTCATCATGCACTCCTTGCTGTCTACGCACTTAATGTTTGCCTCTTTCCTAACCCTCAGTTGTTTCCTTATGTCTTTATACATCCACAGAGTCTCACTAGTGTTTAATTTACTCTTTCCTTTTAGCGGAATATATTTCTCCTGCACTCTGAAAACCATTTTAACTATTTCTCATTGTTCTTCTGCATCGTTGTTTGCCAATATTGTTGCCATTTTATTTTCCCAAGTTGTATTCTCAGCCCCTGAAGATCAGCTTTTCTCCAATCTGTCAACTTGGTCTTCTTCACTGTTATGTCCTTCAGAACTATCATCTTAAAGCATATTATATTATGGTCACAATAGCCTAGATGTTCCCCTGTTTTTACTTCTCTTAGCTGCTCTGGTTCATTCCTCATTATTAGATCTAATAGTGAATTTTCCTTTGTTGGGCTTTTTAAATATTGAGTTAGAAAAGAGTCCAGTACATATTGCAGAAAGTTAATTTCTTTATCCCCCTTTACATGGATTTACAAAAAGCAAATCCTATTTGGCAAAATTTTTTTGAGGATGCAACTAGTAGGGTAGTTAAAGGGGAACCAGTATCGGTAGTTAAAGGGGAACCAGTAGATGCATTATACTTGGATTTGATGGAGATACGAAGCTAGGTGGGAATGCAAGCTGTGAGGAGGACACAGGCTGCAAAGAAATATAGACAGTAAGTGGGAAACAAGACAGGTGGATGTCATGTGGGTAAGTGTGAGGTTATTTACTTGGTTTGGATGAATAAAAAAGCAGAATATTTTTTAAAAGATGTGAAACTTGTAAATGGTGCTTTTCAGAGAAACTTGAGTGTACTACAAGAAACACAAAAGGTTAGCATGCAGGTACAGCAAGCAACTAGGAAAGCAAGTGGCATGTTGGCCTTTATTGCAGTGGGACTGGAATACAGGAATAAAGAAGTCTTGCTACAATTGTATGGGGCTTTGGTGAGACCACAACTAGAATACTGTGCAATTTTGATCTCAATATCTAAAGGAGGATATATTTGCATTGAAGGTGGTACAGTGCAGGTTCACTAGATTGGTCCCTGGGATTGAGAGGGTTGCCCTATGATAGACTGAGTAAATTGGGCCTATACTCTCTGGAGTTTAAAAGATTGGGAGGTGATTTCATTGAAGCATATAAGATTTTGATGGGATTTGACAGGGTAGATACTGAGATATTATTTCCCCTGGCTGGAGAATCTAGAACAAGAAGCACACTTTCAGGATAAAGGACTAATCATTTAAGGACTGAGATGAGAAATTTCTTCACTCAAATGGTTGTGAATCTTTGGAATTCTTTGCTGCAAGAAGGTTGTGGATGCACTATCGTTGAATATGTTTAAGACTAGGATATATAGTCTCTCAGGGAATCGGGGGATATGGGGAGCAGGCAAGAAAGTGGGGTTGAATCCCAAAAGCAGCCATGATCATATTGAATGGTGGAGCGGGCCCGATGGGCTGTATGGTCTACTCCTGCTCCTATCTCTTATATTACCCACCTCTTCTGTCCAATTAATACAGGCATCAGGGTAGTTGAAATCCCCCATAATAATTTTTTTTTTTTTTTACTCGATTCCCTAATTTGTCTGCATATTTCTTCCTCCTCCACCTCAGTGTGATGGATACTTTATGTTTTCTCTATCCATATGGATTCTATTTTGTAATGTTGATGGCTATGCCCCTTTTTTCTACTGTTGTGTATCTTGAATAAATATATTTACTTCACCCTGCCTTTTCCCTTGCTATCTTTTTGAAGTATGTTATACCCTGCAATGTTTATTTTCCGGTCGTGACTTTTCTGTAGCAGCAGATTTATGGTGGTGAATGTTAATGATTTGGGAATGTTCTAAATGGAGAATATCTTTTAAAAATGCTTTTTAAATCTCTGGTCAATTTGGGATGTAATATTTCATATTGTATTAAAAGAACAGAATTTGATATGTGTGGATCGAGGAACCAGTAGGATAAGAGCAGCATTTGTATAGAACTTGTAATGTGAAAAATGTCCCATGAAACTTCACCGAGGAGATAGATGGTGGAACAGAAGTTGTGCCATGTGGAGGTGACTGAAAGTTTAATCAAAACTGTTCCAGCACATCCCTGGCTGGCCCCTCATCTTCCATCCTCCATAAACCTGAACTCATCCAAAACTCTGCTGCCAATATCATAACTCACCAAGTCCTGTTCACCCATCACCTTTGCTCGCTGGCCTACATTAACTCCTGACAGTTGAGCAATGTATCAACGTAACATTTTAAAATTCTTTGTAAAACTCTTATCCTTATTTTCAAATCCCTCCATGGCCTTGCTCCTTCCTATCTCTGCAATTTCCTCCATCTCCACAACCGTCTGAGATCTCTGCGCTCTTCCCATTCTGACCTTTTGTGCATCCCCAATTTTTAATCACCTCCACCATTGGTGGCCGTGCCTTCAGGTGCCTGGACCCTAAGGTCTGGAATTCCCCTCTTAAACCTTTCTGCCTTCCTCTCCTTTTAAAGATGCCCCTTAAAATCTGTCTCTTTGATCAGGATATTGGGCATCTATCGTAATGTGGCCCAGTTTCATGTTTTGTTTGATAATGCTCCAGTGAAGTGCCTTGGTTCTGTTTACTCTGTTAAAGTTACTGATGTTTGGCAAACAGTGTGACAGGATGGAGGTAGTTGTGGGGTTGAGGCGGGTAATGGAGAGGGAAGGGTTGAGTGCCATTGCACGTATAAAAAGCTGCCTGTCCCCTGAGGCAGGAATGTCTAGTGGCTGTTTGTCTATCCTTTGGATACTTTCACTGCTTCATAAATAACTTTGTAAAGGAATTTTACTACCTCAGTAATTGGGTTTGTACATGTGAATGTTTGAGTGCAAAGAAGATGCAGTTTGTAGCATTGCTGCTGTGGAATTGAGACTCCTATGTAACTATTGCAAACTGTTTTCAAAGATTTTTTCACTCAAATTCTTACAATATCCAATTAAATTACAGGAAGCACAGAATTCCCACGTGTACTGGGTAAGTACTGCTCACTCTTTGTCATGATTCATGTAGTTGATGCTCATTGAATATTTTACTACATATTACTGCTCAGCTAAACTGGGGATTAAAGCCATTATACTGCAGGGATGATATTGCATACAAGCACATGGGCTTTTCTCAGTTTTTTCCCCCCAATTTGGTGGTTGCTAGGTAGGGCAAAGGTTATGTTCACAAGGAGGAGTTTGGTTTCTGGGAGTGGGGAGGGGTAGAGTTTGGTGGGGGGGCTAGAATTTGTTGGTGGGGTGGGGTGGAAGAGGAGCTACTGGGAGAGGGGAGGAGGTGAAATATGAGATGACACTTAATTTTTCCTCAAGAGGCCGCAGTAATGGCTAATAGGTGAGGAAAAATGATTCCAGAGAGTGCATTCAGGGCTCCTGTATGGAATTGGATTAAGTTGCATTTTTGGAGCAGAGCATTGAAAATTTAACTAAGTGGTCTTTCTATACTCTTCCCCCAGTGATAACAATGACAAAAGTAGAAATCACTGCTCTATTTCCTAATTCTGAAATCTCACTACATATGAAGAATGAAGAAAGATTATCTTATGAAGAAATGTTGGACATGTTGGGTGTTTACAATTGGAGTTTAGTAGAATGAGAGGTGATCTTATTGAAATAGATAAGATCTTGAGGGGATTTAATAGGGTGGATAGCGGGAGGATGTTTCCTCTTGTGGGGGAGACTAGAACCCAGGGGACACAGTTTAAGAATAAGAGGTCTCCCTTTTATGATGGAGATGAGAATTTTTTTTGAGGGTTAGCAGTCTGTGGAATTCTCTTCCCCAGAGAGCAGTGGAGGCTGGGTCACTGAGTTTATTCAAGGCTGTGTGTGTTAGATTTTTGATGGACAAGGGAGTCTAGGGGTATTGGGGGTGGTGGTGGTGGTGGGGGGTGGGGGGGGGGGGGGTGGGGGGGCGGCTGCTGCAGGCTGGAAAGTGGAGTTGAGACCACAATCGGATCAGCCATGATCTTATTGGATAGCAGAGCAGGCTTGAAGGGCAGAATGACCTACTCCAGCTCCTAAGTCCCATGTATCTATGTTCCAATGTACTCCAACCCTAGGTCAAACCCTGGCTGCTTTTTGCATGCAGTAACCTAATGGTATAACATGTATTTACAGAGATATAAGAGCAGCTTGTACAGGTAGTCACACTAAGGCACATTCCCTTCTTGTAAATGAGTCACAGAATTTTAATTGCACAGAAGGAGGCTATTCGGCCCATCATGCCTGCACCGCTTCTCCAAATGAGTATTATGACCTAGTGCCATTGCCCTGCCTTTACCCTGTACCCCTGCACATTGTTTCTATTCAAATAATCATCTAATGCCTTCTTGAGTGCCTCGATTGAACCTGCCTCCACCACACTGCCAGGCAGTGCATTCCAGACCCGAACCATTTGTAAAAAAGTTGGCAATGTTGGCAAATTTGGTAACCAAGAGTGGTGGTTAACTGTTATCACCCTTGAAGTCAAAGTGCTGCATTCATCAATTAGTCAATCAGTTTGACAATAAGATTTATTTTGGAAATTTATTGAACGCTGTTATAATTGTGAAGAAATAGGCAAAAAATTCAGTGTAAATATAGTAAAAAGAATTTAATACAGATCAAAGAAGCAAGTGCATGCCTTAGGGTATTTATTTGCTGCTTTTGCAAATCATTTTAAATCTGTTCCCTCTCATTCTTGATCCTTTTACGAGCAGGAACAGTTTCCTCCTATTTATTCTGTCCAGCCCCCTCATGATTTAACATCTTTATCAAATCTCCCCTTAGCTGCCTTCTCTCCAAGGAGAACAGTCCCAGCCTCTCCAATCTATCTTCATAACTGAAGTTTCTCATTCCTGGAACTATTCTTGTAAACCCCTTTTGCGCTCTCTCCAATGTGTTCACATCCTTCCTATAATGTGGCGCCCAGAATTGTACACAATATTCCAGCTGAGGTCTAACGAGTGTCCTATATAAATTCAGCATAATCTCCCTGCTCTGACTCAATGATTCAGTCTGAGAGCCTAACTGTGGCCTGTCTTATTGTCTGTCTCAGTGGAGGTACTGTATTCGATTGGAGAACCTTGGGACAGAAGTTGTTCAGCTTCGGGAAAGGCACTGGAGGATCTTTAGTCTGTCCGGAACATTGGAGACTGTGCGAGGGAGAGGAGTTGTGGGCAGAGTAAGTACCAGTGCAACGCTGATTAATGTTTATGCTGTATTCCCACCACACTTTTATAATCATAGGTGGCCACCTCTGAGCCCTGTACAGAATGAAGCACAACCAGAGCTCTAGGTTTGTAATATTTAGAAGCATTAAGTACAGGAATGCACCGGAAGCTTGGACAATGGCTTGATGTGATTCCTATGAACTAACCCTGGACTTTGATCTAAATGTACCTTACAGGTAAATGTGAGGAATCGGGCACTGAACAATAAACCATCCTGCTGTGCATTTAACCTCCTGTTGTTGCAAACAGTGAGAATGTAAATGAGCGACATGAACGTTTGAGTCAGCAGAAAAGTGGATTAAAATGTTAATGGACAAAACTTACAGAAGCTGTCGCTGGACAATGGGTGCGCAGCCACCTCCAGCCCTGTGGCATTGTGCTCAATATGCACAGCCATGCAATCAGCAGTCAGACAGCTACAGGCACCACACGTGCTTCTTTAACCAGCTGCAGTTTCTGTCAATCCTCTTTCCTCCTTATCAAATACACATCGCAAGTAGCAATGTATTTTTCTGCTCTAGCTCAGTTTACTGGGACAGCTATTTAGAAACTTCTAAATACTTTTAGAAAGAGAAGACTGAGGAGAGACCTGTTAGAGTTCTTTAATGCTGTGAAGGGGTTTCATAGGGTAGATGTAGGGATGTTTCTACTTGTGGGGATTGCAAAACTAGGGTTCATATGGTGAGAATGTGGAACTCGCTACCAGGAGTGGCTCAGGTGAATAACTTCATTTAACACTTGCCTCAGTGTCTCATACTGTGGAGGTGTTGCTTACCAAAGTTTATTAGTGGATTTCCATTGAAAACTAAGCATGTTTTTTCAAGGAACTTAATGCAAGTATTTACAAAATACATAACAAGGGAGTCTGAGATAGGAGGATGGAAAAGGACAGGATCAGGATGTGAAGGGTCAGTTTAGATTAGATGTTGGGAATTATTCAAATTTGTCCTTGGGATGTGAGCATCACTGGCAAGGCCAGCATTTGTTGTCCATCCCTAATTGCCCTTGAGAAGGTGATAGCGAACCACTCTCTGAATCTCTGCAGTCCATGTGGTTTAGATATACCACAGTGCTTTTAGGGAAGAGGGGGGTTCCAGGGTTTTGACCCAGTGACAGTGAAGGAACAGCGATTATAGTTCCAAGTCAGGATGTTGTGTGGCTTGGAGGGGAACTTGCAGGTGATAAAGTTCCCATGCATCTGCTTCCCTTGTCCTTCTAGGTGGTAGAGGTCACGGGTTTGGAAGGTGCTGTCGAAGCCTTGATTTGCTGCAGTGTGTTTTGTAGATGGCACACACTGCTGCTACTGTGCGTCGGTGGTAGAGAGAGTGAATGTTTAAGTTGGTGGATGGGTGCCAGCCAAGCGGGGTGCTTTGTTTTGGATGGTATCAAACTTATTGATCGTTGTTGGAAAGTCAGTCATCCAGACAAATGGAGGGTATTCCATCACATTCTGATCTATGCCTTGTAAATGGTGGACAGTCTTTGGGGAGTCCGGAGGTGAGTTACTCACTGCAGAATTCCCAGTGTCTGACCTGCTCTCGTCGGCACAGTAGTTATGCAGCTGATCCAGTTCAGTTACTAGTCAATGGTAACCCGCAGAATGTTTATAGTCAGGGATTCAGCGATGGTAGTGCCATTGACTGTTGAGAAGTGATGGTTTCTCTTGTTGGAGATAGTCATTGCTTGGTACTTGTGTGGCGCAAATGTTCCAAGCCTAAATGCTGCACATTAACGTGGGCTGCTTCAGTATCTGAAGAGTCGCAGATGGTGCTGAACATCCCCATTCCTGACCTTATGATGGAGGGAAGGTTATTGATGAAGCAGCTGAAGATGGTTGGGACTAGGACACTACCCTGAGGAACTCCTGCAGGGATGTCCTGGGACTGAAGAGATTGGCTTCCAAACAACCACAATGATCTTCCCTTGTGCTAGGTATGACTAACCAGTGGAGAGCCCCCCACCACCACCCTGATTCGCATGGACTTCAGTTTTGTTCAGGCTCCTTGATGTCATGTTTGACCAAGTGCTGCCTAGATATCGAAAGCAGCCACTCTCACCTCATTGGTAAAATGTTCTCTACAACAGGGTGATTGAGCTAAAACAGGGCTCTTGGGAAGTGTGGCTGAGGCCATTTAACTGGGTTCATTAAAAGAGCAAATATTGCACTGGCAAAGCAATAGGGTTAGTATTCTGGGACAGTGGGTGTTGAAAGGCTGCCTTTACCTTGGTGGAAAGCTTGCATCCAGTTTTCCAGCACTGAAGTCATTCTTGTTCCACACACTAATTCAGTTGTTAACCCTTCAGAAGTGTTTGCATCTCCTTTACCATGCTGGGTTAGGATATAAATAAGGAGGTTATACTTCAGTTATACAGGGCATTGGTGGTACCACATCACGAAAACTGTGTACAGTTCAGCCCCCTTATTTAAGTAAGGATGTAAATGCATTGGAGGCGGTTCAAAGGAGGTTTACTAGATTGATACCTGGAACGAGTGGGCTGTCTTATGAGGAAAGGTTGGACACTCGGCTTGTTTCCATGGAGCTTAGAAGAGTGAGGGGTGATTTGATTGAAGTATACTAGATCCTGAACGGCCTTGACAAGGTGGATGTGGAAAGGATGTTTCCTCTTGTGGGTGAGTCCAGAGCTAGGGGACACTGTTTTAAAATTAGGGGTCGCCCTTTTAGGACAGAGATGCGAAATTTCTTCTCTGAGGGTTGTGTGACTTTGGAACTCTCTGCCTTCGAAGGCAGTGGAAGCGGAGTAATCGAATATTTTTAAGGTGAAGGTAGACTGATTTGTGTTAGGCAAGTGAATCAAAGGTTATTGGGGGTAGATGGGAAATGGAATTCAAAACACAAACAGATCAGCCATGATTGTATTGAATGGCAGAGCAGGCTCAAGGGGCCGAATGGCCTACTTCTATTTTGTACGTTTATATGATGAGCAGCAGTGTGCTACAGTAAATGAGGCATTCCCCCTACCCAGAAAGCCAGCAGGATACAGGTTTGCACAGGCACCTTTGGATCATATTAAAAACTGCAGCCCATTCCTTTCCCCATTCTCTGGTCCATGTACCTGCTCTGAGGCCTGTCTGTGGACACATGCAATTTTCTGCCCCTGTAATTATGGCTCAGTTTGCATGATCCTATATTCCTGTTCTTGTTCTTTTCATTCATTTTTACAGGATGTTGCTGGTTAGGCCAGCATTTATTGCCCATCCCTGATTGCCCTTGAGAAGGTGGTGGTGAGCTGCCCCTTGAACCGCTACAGTCCCTGTGGTGTAGGTACACCCACAGTGCTGTTAGGGAGGGAGTGCCAGGATTTTGACCCAGCGAAAGTAAAGGAACGCCAATATATTTCAAGTCAGGATGGTGAGTGACTTGGAGGGGAACTTCCAGGTGGCGGTGTTCCCATCTACCTGCTGCCCTTGTCCTTCTAGATAGTAGTGTTCGTGGGTTTGGAAGGTGCTGTGATAGACAGATAGATAGATCCACTGCCAATGGATCAGATCTAAGCTCTGCAGTCCTGCCACATCCAGCCGTGAATGGTGGTAGACAATAAAACAACTCACTGGAGGAGGAGGCTTTACAAATATCCCCATCCTCAATGAAGAGGGAGCACAGCACATCAGTGCAAAAGATAAGGCTGAAGCATTCGCAACAATCTTCAGCCAGAAGTGCCTAGTAGATGATCCATCTCGGACTCCTCCAAAGGTCCCCTGCATCACCGATGCCAGTCTTCAGCCAATTTGATTCACTCTGTGTGATATCAAGAAACGGTTGAAGGCACTGGATACTGCAAAGGCTATTGGCCCTGACAATATTCCGGCAATAATACTGGAGACTTGTGCTCCAGAACTGGCCGTGCCCCTAGCCAAGCTGTTCCAGTACAGCTACTACACTGGCATCTGCCCGGCAACGTGGAAAATTGCCCAGGTATGTCCTGTACACAAAAAAGCAGAACAAATCCAACCCGGCCAATTATCGCCCCATCAGTCTACTCTCCATCATCAGTAAAGTAATGGAAGGGATCATCAACAGTAGTGGGATTGCTGTGTTGGGATTGGAACCCAGCCCCCCACAGCATTACCCTGGGTCTCTGGATTACCAGTCCAGTGACAATACCACTGTGCTACTGCCCTGGCTAATGCTCTGGGGCATAGGTTCAGACCTCACCATGGCAGCTTGTATTTCTGGACCTAATGGGTAATGCTCCTGAAAATATTTGTATTGCTGCAGAATTGAATAAACAGTGTAGCATGTGAATCTAAATATCTATAATTAAGTGTCAACATCCTCTGGTTATGAGCTACTGAAATGTTAAGAGGGTTACCTTAAAGTTAACTAAACCCATTTACTTATAATAATGAGATTAAAATAATGAATTTACAGGTCTATTTGAGTGTCAGCTCAGGGTATGCTGTGGAGAAGGCACAACAAAGATTGACTGGAGTGCTGGTAGGCTGAGAGGATTAAAGCTATGACGTGAGACAGGGAAAATTAGGATTATCTTCACAGAAGCAGAGAAGATTAGAGGGGGATCGAATGGGGTTCAAAATTAGGAAATGGTTTGAGAAGGTAAATGGAAAAACTATTTATACAAGTTGGTGAATCTGTCACAAGGAGGCAGAGGCTAAGGACCAGCACCAGAAACTCAGAGGAAGGTTAAAATAAGTATTTTCATACATTGTGTTATTAGCCGTTGGCATACGTTATCACAAAGGGTTATGGAGCTGAGTCAATCAAAGCATTTAAGGTGCAATCTACCCTAGACTTTCTTTGCAGCAGACACCACGATGCTGATGGGGAAAAGGACATCTCTTGTATTCATTATTGAAATTCCAGGATTACAGGGAAATGGAATTAGAGTAGATGGTGGCATAGTGATAATGTCACTGGGCTAGTAATCCAGAGACCCAGGCTAATGCCCTGGGGACAAGGGTTCATACCCTGCCATGGCAGCTAGTGGAATTTAAATTCAATTAATAATCTGGAATTGAAAAACTAATCTCTGAAGCCATTGTCGATTGTTGTAAAAACCCATCTGGTTCACTAATGTCCTTTAGAGAAAGAAATCTGTCATCCTTACCTGGTCTACATGTAATTCCAGATCCACAGCAATGTGGTTGACTCTTAACGGCCCTCTGAAATGGTGGGGCAGAGCCACTAAATTCAAGGGAATTAGGCATGGGCAACAAATGATAGCCTTGCCAGCGATGCCCACATCCCATGAAAGAATAAAGAAAAAAGATAGCTTCGTTTGGAGGTCCAATCCTTGCCCGCTGCTGAGATTTCTCTTGGCTTCCCCTGTTGATGTGATACCAATGTGGAGTTTAGTGCTACAGCATATTCTGACTAAAAAATAAATCTATATTTTGTGTCTCTCTGTTCAGGAGCCAGTTTTATCAAAGGAGCAGCCAGCTTTTCAGTACAGCAGCCATGTCTCACTGCAGGCTCCCAGTGGTCACATGTGGTGAGTAGCCCTTTAACCATAGTGTAAAGATCAGTTCCGGAATCATCACTTCACGGTTCTCAGTATCTGCTGCATTGTATAGACTGCCTGAAATGAGGAGAATGTTTCTGCATAACTAATTGGGGGAGACAATGGCGTAGTGGTAATGTTACTGGGCTAGTAATCCAGAGGCCCTGGGGACAAGGGTTTAAATCCCACCATGGCAACTTGTCAAATTTAAATTCAATTAATAATCTGGAATTGAAAAACTATTCTCAACATTGTCGATTGTTGTAAAAACCCCACGCTTGAAAATGTCCAGCTGCCTTCTGAAATAGCCCACAGGCCTCTCAGTTCAAGGGGGAACTAGGGATGGGCAACAAATACTGGCCATGGCAGCGATATACCATAAAAGGACATTTAAAAAGCTGCACTTGGTGTGAGTAGCCTCTGATGGGCCATCAATAGTTAAGCAGTGAGAGGCTGAGCCATACAGAGTAGGGTCCCAGTTACAATTGCATGGTCTCTGCTGAGTTAGTCCATGTCAGCCAGGGTGGGTGGAGAAAAGTGAGACCTATGTCCCTGGATTAAGGAGGAAGAAAATCAGCCAGTTTTCAGCTGCTGATTACTAACTGGGGTCTCCTGCTGGTATGTGTGTATGTCTATAGTCAGGATCCATCCTGAAGTGAGGGGATTGGGGCCCTTCCTATTACTGAATTCACACCTGCAGCTTTAGCACTAGGGAGAAGAAGTTATGAAAGATGTTTCTCTGGCTATTTGTAAGTGGATGATTGCAAAACTTAAAATTCATTACCTCAAATTGTGCTTGAGATCTTCAGTAAATAAGCAGCCAATTCTTCAAGCATGCTTTGATTTAATGTTGCAGCACTTTCTTATTGTGAATCCCTTTTGCTACCCAAGGCCTGAAACTTTAAAGCCTTTGTGACAACAACAACTTATTTTTATGCTGCCTTTAACGTAATGAAATGTACCAAGATGCTTCACAGGGGTGTTATCAAACTTAATATGATAAAATTTGCAGAAGGAGATATGAGGTCAAATGATCAAAAGCTTTGTCAAAGAGGTAACCCAGCCAGGAGTGCGTTGAAATAGTCGAGCCTAAAGATAATGAAGGCATGAATGAGGGTTTCGTCAACAGATGAGCTGAGACAGGCAAAGCCAGGTGATGTTAGGGACGTGGAAATAGGTGGCCTTAGTGATAGCACGAATATGTGATCATAAGCTCTTCTCGGGATCAAATATGTTAACAGACTGGTTTAAGAGAGGGATGGAGTTGGTAGCTAGGGAGCAGAGTTTGGAGTGGGGATCGAAAACATTGATTTCAGTCTTCCCAAAATTTAATTGGAAGAAATTTCTGCTCACAAGTAGTGGATGTTGAATAAGCAGTCTGATAATTTAACATCAGTGGAGGAAGCAAGAGAGCTGGTGTGAGGTAGAGCTGGGTGTCGTCAGTATTCGTGTAAAACTAATGCTGTGCCTTCGGATGATGTCACCAAGAGGGCCAAGAATAGATCTTTGGGGAACACCAGGAGGTAATGGTTCATGAGCAGGAAGAGAAGCCAACCCTGGCTACAATTAAATACGTAAGAATGTTACCAGCTATTGTAATTTTTTTTACCCCTCTGCCCTGCATGCTGCCCAAATTGTGCACACTCATTAGCTCACCTAGCCTTTTTAAAAAAAATTATTGTGATAACATTTTCCCACATTATACTTCCATGCTCAAAAATAAGCATGCAATCTGTGCTTCTGTATTCACCTCCTAAACATCCCCAATTTTAATTCCTCCACAATTGACAGCTGTGCTTTCAGCTGCCAAAGCCCTAAGTTCTGGAATTCCCTCCTTAAATCTCGCTGTGTCCCTCTCTCTCTCTCTCTCTCTCTTCCCCCCTCTTTCCTCCTATAAGATGCTCCTTTTGATCATCTGTCCTCACCTCCTCATGAGATTGATGCCCCAGTGAAGTGCCTGGGGACTAGGTAAAGGCACTGTACAAATGCAAGTTGTTTGCTTCTTGTTTGTTTTTGTTATTATTATTGACAACAGTAAAGCTCCCTGCTTTATCCTGTCACTTGGGTTATAGAGCCAAGCACATGGGTTTATAATTTTGCTGTTGGTTGAAACAGGCACAGACACTGAGCTACATGAGCCCCAGTATACAAACAGCATTACTGTCCCAACAGACTTTCAATTTACAAAATTAACATGCAAGTCAGACAGCTGTTGAATATGTGCTAATTGTTCAATAAGGTGCTTGGAGGTGTTTGAATACTGTCTGGGGCAGTTACTGATGGTGGGATCAGCTAGAATGATTCCCTACAGCTGCTTCCAGTTATTTGCATTGATCAGTAAACATGGTCAAGACCATCGCTACTGAGATAATATGACTGGTTTATGTAGGAGCGCAAAAGAATACATTTTATTCAGTGTAATTCCCAACTGGTCGAGAATGAATGTGGTGATTAAACTAAGGGTTGAGGCTCTTTCCGTTATTCTATTCTTTGAGCTAACCATGCCATTCCTTCATTTCCTGATTAAAGCTTCTGAATGTGGGGTCACTTCAACAGCTGATATTGCTGGCTGGTTCCACAGTGCTGGCACTGTTAGTGGCGTTGTGTTGGCTCTTTCCTAGTCCAGCCCATCTCGCTGCTATTTAACGTAATTCTTAGACTAATCTCGGCTGTGGATATAAATGATGAGCATGCTATTATAGAAATCATTGTAAAATATGATAACATTCCTCAAAATCTTTTTAGAAACTAAATCTTTTTGACTTGCACTATACTCCAGTCCTATAGGTGAAACAGAAACTCACCAAGGCTCCTTAGACAGCACCTTCCAAACCCACGACCACTACCATCTAGAAGGACAAGGGCAGCAGATAGATGGGAACACCACCACCTGGAAGTTCCCCTCCAAGTCACTCACCATCCTAACTTGGAAATATATCACCGCTCCTTCACTGTCACTGGGTCAAAATTCTGGAACTCCCTTAACAGCACTGTGAGTGTACCTACACCACATGGGCTGCAGCGGTTCAAGAAGGCAGCTCACTGCCACCTTCTCAAAGGCAACTAGGGATGGGCAATAAATGCTGCCAGTGAAGCCCACATCCCGTGAATGAATATAAAAAAAACGTTTGCACAATTACACACTTAACAACGCTGCTGAAAATAAATAGACTGGCTTGGTTCAATTCACTCTACCTTGACCCCTGATATGTCATTGGTTCCTTGACCTCCCGTAGGTCACCTCATGCATGCATTGAGTTGGTTCATCAAGCTATGATGTTCTGTCATCCCATGAACTCTCTCAGTAAACAGGGGCCAGTCAGAAACTGCGTGCTATCTACCAGCACATTGTTACACATTGCATAGGACATATCGCACAGAAACAGGCCATTTGGCCCAACCAGTCCATGCTGGAGTTCATGCTCCACTCGTGCTTCTTTCTATCTTTCCTCAAATAAATTACCACTGTAACTCTCTATTCCCTTCCCACTCATTTGCTTGTCTTGCTTCCCCTTAAATGCATCTCTATACTATTCACTTCAACCACTCCCTGTGGTAGTGAGTTCCATATTCTCACCACTCTTTGGGTAAGGAAGTTTCTTCTGAATTCTCTGTTGGCTTTCTTGGTGACTGTCTTATATTGACAGCCTCTGGTTCTGCTCTTCCCCGCAAGAGGAAACATTCTCTCTGTATCCACTCTTAACAAAACCTTTCAGAATTTTAAAGACCTCTACTAAGTGACCCCTCAGCCTTCCTTATTTCCAAGAGAAAAGAGACCCAGCCTGTCAGTCCTTTCCTGATATGTATACCCAGACTGTGCTGTTGTTTTTGCCCTGCCTTTTGGGCAGGATTCAATTCTGAGTCTGAGGACACTGATTGTCTGTTCTCTGACCCTAAAGCAGAATGGAGGCACAACACAGTATTGATATCTCTGGAGTCACCTACAAAGCTAGGTTTGTTGTATTGGGCCTAATGACGCTTAGTATGTTAAAGTTCCTACATAAATATAAGTTCTTTTTGCTGTATCCCAAACACAGATAAAAAGCATCGGCACCTGTCTTCCCAGTGTCTTTTGATTGCAAGTCCTGATGCTAGTTTTAGACTGCACTTTAGATTGGATCATGAGACTGAGCTCTGTCATGTATGACAGAGCATGACTTTAAGCATGTATGTTTACACAGTTAATACCAGCTCCCCCATGCTGACAGCAGACCCTCCAAAAGGGGAACAGAGGAGCTGGTTTCCACAGTATAAACATGAGTAGCCAATTCACAGGCAACCTACCTGCAAGCAGCAATGGAAAAGTGCCTGTGTAAAGCTGCCCATGCAATGCAGGACATTCCCTGAGCTGATGCTGCAACATAGCCTTCAGTTAACAGTGAATATCCTTCCCAGCAGCACATGTTGCACCAGCCTGTAAGGCTTGTTTATCTCTTCATCCATTATTTGAATTGACCTAATCCTTCTCTTAATTGAGGTTTTCTGATTCAATGAGTACAAGGTATATGAGATATTAGTCAGGTACTTATCCTTCCCACCATGATCTCTTAACCCTCAGTGTGCAAATTAGGTTTCCTTTATAATCCAGCCCAATTTCAGGCCACTTACTCCTACCCAGTTCAGTGCTGTGTTGTGGATTTATTCCCAGCTGCTCATGTGTTTCAGGTGATTCTTGCTGAGAATTAATCTGCTGGTGGACAGAGGTGAGGATTAAGATCAGAGAGAGGATTGGAAAGTAAGGAAAGGCTACAGGTAGGAGTGGAAAAGATAAGGGAGCCTTAAGTCACACTCTGCCATAGTAGCAGGAGTGTAGGCCATTCAGCCCTGTGAATCTGCTCTGCCATTTGATTAGACCATGACTCATCTGTATCCTAACTTCATCCATCTCTGTTGATTCCATATCCCTCATTACCCTTTACTAACAAAACATTATTCTGATTAAGATTATTCATTGAGCTAGCATCCACCAAGAAATCCAGTAGGGAGTTCAGAAGAAACTTCTTTACCCAAAGAGTGTTGAGAATGTGGAACTCGCTACCATAGAGAGCAGTTGAAGCAATTAGTATACATTTAAGAGGAAGCTAGACAAGCATATGAGGGAGAAGGGAATAGTGTGTTAGGATGATGGATTTAGATGAGGAAACAAGCAAGGAGGTTCAAGTGGAGCATAAACACCAGCATGGATTAGTTGGGCCAGAGGGGCCTGTTTCTGGGCCCTATGTACTGCTTATTTTGGGGCAGAGCTTCAAACTTCTACCATCCTTTACGTGAAGAAGTGTTTCTTAACTTCTCTCTGGAATGGCTTGGCTCTAATTTTAAGGTGATGTTCTCTTGTGGACTTCCCACCAGCAGAAAGCTTTTCTCTCTGTCTACACCTATCAATTCCTTTCAAAACCCTAAAAATATCAATCAACTCTCAGCTTAACTTTATATATGCCAGGAATACAATGACATTTTATGTAATCTACCCATATAACCTAACCCTTGGCGCTCTGATAAAATTCTGGTGAATCACTCTTGCACCCCTTCCAAAGGTGGTATAATCTTTCTAAGGGAAGTGCCAGAACTATACATAGTGCTTTGGATGTGGTCTAACCAGGGCTTTGTATAACTGCAGCAAAGCTCCTCCCCGTTATATTCTAGACCTCTAGATATAAAGGTTAACCTTTAGGTCACACTCTGACTCAGCCCTATGCAACAGAGACATTCTCCATGGAGTTGTATTCTGATTGGGCCAACAGAGTGTGGAGTGAGAATTTGATGCCTCCTACAATAGAGGATGTTTCACTGAAGAGAGTACTTCAAATTGCATTATCCCTCCACACCCCGCCCCCCCCCCCCCCCCCGCCCCCCCCCCACACACGTGTCAGGTCTGCCAGGTACATCCCATCTCTGATTACTCTTCAGGATTGATATTGAATTACAGAAAATGTCCAGCACAGAGACACACCGTGCAATGCAACTGGGACATGCAGGTGTTTATGCTCCACACAAGCCTCCTCCCACTCTACTTCATCTCACCCCATCAACATATCCCTCTTCTTTTCTCCCTAGTGTTTACCTAGCTACCACTTAAATGCATTTATGCTACTCACCTCAACCATTCCGTCTGGGAGCAAGTTCCACATTCTAATAGTTTTAAGAAATTAGCAACTTAAGAAACCTGTTAAAAATTAGATCTTTAGGAACAATACATGACTGTAAAGCAAACCAGGCTAGTCCCAGTTTCCATCAATGATTAGAGTTATCCGGTCACACCTGAAGCAACAATGAGGGGTTGACAGGACTGTCCCTAGTTGTGCAGCTGTGGGAGATTGACAGGACTATTCCTGGTTATGCGGCAGTGAGGGGGTGACAGGACTATTCTGGATCGTGCAGCAGTGAGGGATTGACAGGACTATTCCTGGTTATGCGGCAGTGAGGGGGTGACAGGACTATTCTGGATCGTGCAGCAGTGAGGGATTGACAGGACTATTCCTGGTTATCCGGCAGTGAGGGGTTGACGGGACTATTCTGGATCGTGCATCTGTAAAACACTGAACAGACTGGGCTTGTGTTTGATGTTCCAAAAATTGAATATTCTGCTGATGTTCACTGCCTGGGTCACACACAGAGCAGGTGCAGGGGTGTTCATTTAAGCATAGCCCAGCAAGAATCTACACCTTCAGAAGAAAAATAAATAATATCTGTATCAGTTGGTGTGTGTGTGCTGTGTGTGATTGAAGAAAATGATGGCGTTCGTGTATCCGGTGTTTTCAAAGTACACAGAACATTTTATAATAATGTAGATTTAGATTGTGTATGTATGTATGCACAGGCCCTTGTAGTCCAACACAATCTGTAAACTGTTGCCTCAAACCAAAGTTCTGAATGTTAAAAGCTGGGGAAAACAATGATTAGGCCAAATAGCCCCCTGTGCTGTATCATTCCATGATTCAAAGATTGCACAAACACTTACTTTTACCTGATTCTCTGGGAACACAGGACAGAGTCAGATGGTAGAGTAGTTCTGTGGGTGAGAGTGATGGGAGGAACTCTCTGGTTTCAGAAATACACCTAGCACCATGTTTGGGGTCTCAACTACCCTTGGAGACAGCCTAGAGCCTTTACTCTGTGAATGTGATCCCATGTGCACTGGGCCACCCTCCAGTGCCCATTCTTCAGCTGTGATTCCAGAGGGCATGTGGGCTAGACATTCAACCATAGAAGGAATCACATCCTCACCCAATGTCCTTCCATCGCCTTGCTAGTAGGTGGAGGCCTGGGGAGTTCTTTCCCTTCCTAGCTTAGTTTTCACTGAGATCAGCACAGGCTGGGGATGGGACCTCCTGATCTGTAGAGCTCAGTCACCACAGTAGCCAGTTGAATCTTGGGAGATATTTAATCTATATCTTTGACCAAGTTTTCAGTCTTCTGTCCTAATATCATCATATGTGGCTCATTTTTTTATGATTCTGGGATGTGGATGTCGCTGGCAAGAGCATCATTTGTTTGTCTATCCCTAATTGCCCTTGAGAAGGTGGTGGTGAGCTGCTGCCTTGAACCACTGCAGCTTGTACAGTGCTGTTGGGGAGGGAGTTCCAGGATTTTGACCCAGTGACAGTAAAGGAACGGCGATATATTTCCAAGTCAGGATGGTTGTGACTTGGAGGGGAACTTGCAGGTGGTGGTGTTCCCATGTGTCTGCTACCCTTGTCCTTCTAAGGTGGTAGAGGTCGCAGGTTTGGAAGGTGCTGTCGACAGAGCCTTGGTGAGTTGCTGCAGTGTATCTTGTAGATGGAACACACTGCTGCCACTGCATCGCTGGTGGAGGGAGTGAATGTTGAGGTGCCAATCAACTGGGCTGCTTTGGCCTGGATGGTGTCAAGCTTCTTGAGTGTTGTGGGAGCTGCACTCATCCAGGCAAGTGGGAAGTATTCCACCACACTCCTGACTTGTGCCTTGTAGACGGTGGACAGGCTTTGTGGAGTGAGGAGGTGAGTTACTCGCCGCACGATTCCTAGCCTCTGACCTGCTCTTGTAGCCGTAGTATTTATATGGCTAGCCCAGTTCAGTTTCTGGTCAATGGTAATCCCGGGATGTAGATAGTGGGGGATTCAGTGATGGTAATGCCATTGAACATCATGGGGCGATGGTTAGATTCTCTCTGGTTAGTTTTAATTTTGTTTGATAATTGACCCTGTGAAGTGCCTTGAGATGTTTTACCACATTAAAGTTGCTGTATAATTTGTTAGGAAGATGATTAGTTTGGAGAGGGAAGGTATTTTTCATTACCTGAGGCTGCCTAGGAATCCGATATTACCTGAAGGAGCTAAGAATAAATCCTTCCCTTTGGTTTACCCCCAGCCAATCTCCTTTCTCCTCACTGTTGCTGACCAGCTGTAAGTAGGCAGGAGCCATTTCCAGAGGCTGACTTTGTCTCTGCATTCCACAGGGGTTCCTATCGCTTTGAGAGAGCCAACCAGAGTCTCCTCGATGTTCGTATTCCGCCATTCTCCCTCGAAAGCAAGAACGAAGATTCTCCCAATGGGTTCTTGCCTGGCCCATTCACCTCCTTAACCTGAGCATGAGGTAGCTGCTGCAGTTACACAATAGAGATAGAAGGGTGGAGGTTGTAAAGGACTTTTGGTGGGGTGGTTGCGGTGCGGAAATGCAGTCCATGATGCAGCAATGAATTAGATTTAGCAGTAACCAGACTACCTCAGTCAGATATGAACAGGAAGGACCAGGGAGTGGAGTGTTCCTTTAATTAAAATAAAGCTCAACTTGGTATATGGTACATGCTGGTCAAGAGAGCTTTGTTTAGAATCTGAGGTGTTTAAAATCCTGTGTCTACAAAACTGTTATTGCATTTTTGTTACCTTTTATGCCGGCTTTCCATGAGAAATTCTTGCGTTCACATTTCTAATGGAGCTGCCAGTGTAAACCTACGCTATAATTATTGCACCAGCACTGTTGCTGTTACCTCAGTTGTAATCTAATTCCAATGCAGTTATATCCTTTCTTAAGTAAGGAGACCAAAACTGTACACTCTACTCCAGAAGCCGCCTAAGGCCCTGTAACAGCTGCAGCAACATTCCCCTACTTTTATATTCCATTCCCATTGCAATAAACACCAACATTCTATTTGCCTTCCTAATCACTTGCTGTACCTGTGTACAAATTTTTGTGATTCGTGTACCAGGGCACCCAGATCCCTCTGTACTGCAGAGTTCTGCAATCTCTCTCCATTTAAATAATTTGCTGATTTTCTATTCATCCTGCCAAAGTGGACAAGTTCACATTTTCCCACATTACACTCCATCTGCCAAATTTTTGCCCACTCACTTAATCTATCTAAATCCCTCTGTAGATTCTTTATGTAGTCTTGACAACTTACTTTCCTACCTATCTTTGCGTCAGCGGCAAATTTAGCTACCATACATTTGGCCCCTTCATCCAAATCATTGATATAAAGTGTAAATAGTTGAAGCCCCAGCACTGATCTCTGTGGCACTCCACTGGTAACAGCTTGCCAACCTGAGAATGACCCATTTATCCCTACCCTGTTTCCTGTTAGCTAACCAATCCTATCCATGCTAATATGTTACCCCCACACCATGAGCTCTTACTTTGTGTCGCAATCTTTGATGTGGCACCTTGTTCAATGCCTTTTGAAAATCAGGTTGACTAACCATCCCAAATTTCCCGGGACTGTCCCGAAATTTGCAATCCTCTCCTGCATCCTGGGTTTGGGCTTCCCGGCATGGGGGCAGTCCTCCCAAGCCTGGCAAGCATGAGAGGGAGGGGAGAGGAGATGAGTGGTCCAAGGAGGCCTGAGGCGAGGGATCAGGCAGCGGAAGTAGGGGACCTGAAAAGGAAGGAAGGGTTGAACAAAACGTCACTCTGCTCCTCGGGTCCCATCAGCAAGCAGTCCCCCCACCCTACTTCTCGGGCCCTGTCAGAACCTCTCCCTGGCTCCTCTGGCAAAGTGTCTCTTATTTGCTTCCCCCAGAGTTGGTCACACGGTTAGAGATTCAAGTATACCACATCCGCAGTTTCTCCTTCATCCGCTTTGCTAGATACTTTCTCAAAGAGCTGTAACAAATTAGTCAAATACGATGTTCCCTTCACAAAATATTTTCAACTGTATAACACTGGACTACAGTACTGGTGGCGTCAGGTCTGTCAATGTATAACACCAGGGTACATACATGTAAACGTATGAAATGGGAGCAGAAGTAGGCCATTCGGCCCCTCGAGCCTGCTCCCCCATTCATTAAGATCATGGCTGATTTGTTTGTGTTTCAAATTCCATGTTCCCATCTACTTGTGATAACCTTAGACTCTTGTTAGGCAAGGGAATCAATCTACCTCCATCTTAAAAATTTAATGACCTTGCCTCCACCGCGTTCTGAGGCATAGTGTACCAAAGTGTCTCAATCCTCTGAGAGAAAAAATTCCCCTCATCTCTGCCCTCAAAGGACAACCCCTAACTTTAAAACAGTGCCCCTTAGTTCTGGACTCACCAATAAGAAGAAACACCCTTTCCACGTCCACATTGTCAATACAGTTCAGGATCTTGCATACTTCAATCAAGTCAACCCTCACTCATCTAAACTCCAGTGGAAGCAAACCCAGTCTGTCTAACCTTTCCTCATAAGACAACCCACTCATTCCAGGTATAAATCTAGTAAACCTCCTCTGAACCGTCTCCAGTGCATTCATATCCTTCCTTAAATAAGGAGACCAAATTGCACATAATATTCGAATTCAGTTCCTCTTGTAATAAAGGATAGACTTCCATAAGCCTTCTTAATTAATTGCTGTACCTGCATACTAACTTTTTGTGACTCATGCACTAGAACACCCAGATCCCTCTGCAGCTCGGAATTCTGTAGCCATTCTCCATTTAAGTAATACTGTGCTTTTTTATTCTTCCTGTCAAGGTGAACAACTTCACATTTTCCCACATTATATTCTATATTTTTGCCCACTCACGCAACCTATTTTTATTTGTCTTTAACCTCGTTATGTCCTCTTCACAACATACTTTGCTACCTGTCTTTCTGTCATCTTCAAATTTAGCTATCATGCCTTCACTCCCCTCATTTAAGTCATTGATATAAATTGTAAAAAGTTGAGGGTTTGTACTGTTTTCTGCTGGCCAGCCAATCTTCTATCCATGCTAATACGTTACCCCCTACACCATGAGCTTTTATTTTCCACAATAACCTTTGATGTGGCACCTTATTAAATGCCTTCTGGAAATGCAAGTATAGCATATCTACCGTCTCCCCTTTATCCACAGCGCATGTTACTCCTTCAAAAAACTCCAATAAATTGGCTAAACATGATTTCCCTTTCATAAAACCATACTGACTCTTCCCAATTACCATGTGTTTTTCTAAGTGCCCAGCTATAACCTCCTTAATGATCGATTCTAACACCTTCTCCACGTTAGACATCAAGCTAACTGGCCTATAGTTTCCTGTTTCTGCCCCCCTCCCTTCTTGAATAAAGGGGTTAGATTTGCTACTTTCCAGTCTGATGAAACCATTCCAGAATATAGCAAATTTTGAAAAATTAACACCAGTGCATCATCTACTACCTCATTAGCCACCTCTTTTTTAAGACACTAGGATGAAGTCCATCAGGACCCGGAGACTTGTCAGCCACAGCTCCATCAGTTTGCTCAGTACCGCTTCCCTAGTGATTGTAATTTCACCAAGTTCCTCTCTCCCTTTCATCTCTTGATTTACAGCTATTACTGGAATTACACTCATATTTTACTTTTTTTCATTTTAAATGCTTGTAGAAACTCTTGCTATCTGTTTTTACGTTTCTAGCCAACCTCCTCTCATACTCTAATTTCTTACTCTTAATTGACGTTTTAGTCATTCTCTGCCATTCTTTATATTCTGACCAATCACCTGACCTGTCACTCATCTTTGCACAGTTGTATGCTTTTTCCTTAAGTTTGATGTTTTCCTTAACTTCTTTAGTTAACCACGGATGGTGGGTCCTCCATTTAGAATTTTTCTTTATAGTAGGAATATAATTATCCTGAGTATTCTGAAATATCCCCTTAAATGTCTGCCACTGCTCTATTGATCTATTATCCTAGTTTCCCAGTTCACTTCAGCTAGCTCAGCTTTCATGCCCACATAGTTGCCCTTATTTAAGTTTAAAATACTAGTCTTAGACCCACTCTTCTCCCTTTCAAACTGGATGTAAAATTCAATCATACTGTGATTGCTGCTACCTAGGGGTGCCTTCACTCTGAGGTCATTAATTAATCCTGTCACATTACACAATACCAAGTCTAATATAACCTGCTCTCTGGTTGGTTCCAGAACGTGCTGCTCTAAGAAATGATCTCGAAAGCATTCGATGAACTCGTCATCCAGGCTACCACTGCCAATTTGATTTTTCCAATTTATTTGTAGGTTAAAATCATCCATGGTTATTGCTGTCCCTTTATCACGAGCACCCAATATTTTGTGTATACTTTGTCCTACATTGTGGTTACTGTTAGCGGGGGCCTGTAGACCACTCCCACTAGTGACTTCATTCCCCTACTTATCTCCACCCAAACCGATCCTACATCCTGAACTCCTGAACCAAGGACTTCATTGGTTAACAGTGCTACCCCTCCACCTTTACCTAGCTTCCTATTCTTGAATGTCATATACCCCTCAGTATTCAGGACCCAATCTTTGTCATCCTGCAGCAATGTCTCCGTAATGGATATCAGATCATATTTGTTTACTTCAGTGTGCACTATTCATTCATAGTGGTTTTGTCACTGGACTAGTATTCCAGAGACCCAGGGTAATGCTCTGGGGACCTGGGTTCGTATCCCACCACAGCAGATGGTGAAATTTGAATTCGATAAAATCTGGGATTAAAAGTCTGATGATGACCATGAAACCTATTGCCAGATTGTCATAAAAATCCATCTGGTTCACTGTTGTCTTTTAGGGAAGGAAATCTGCTGTCCTGATCTGGTCTGACCTACATGTCAGTCCAGACCCACAGCAGTGTTGTTGACCCTTAATCAGGGATGGGCAATAAGTGCTGGCTGAGGCAGTGACGGCTACATTCCATGAATGAATGAATAAAAAAGAATGCTACGCACATTCAGATACAGAGCCTTTAGTTTTGCCTTGTTATCTTTGTAACTTCTAGTCTTGACTACTGGTATATTCTTAGGTTTTATCTCTCTCCCTTGATGATATGAGAGCGCTCATATAAATATGAAACCGGACCACCCGGCATCAACCTAGGCACCGGAAAGGACAACGGCAAACTCGGCCCTGTCGACCCTGCAAAGTCCTCCTTACTAACATCTGGGCACTAGTGCCAAAATTGGGAGAGCTGTCTCACAGACTAGTCAACCAACAGCCTGACATAGCCATTCTCACGGAATCATATCTTACAGATCATGTCCCAGACACCATCATAACCATCCCTGGGTATGTCCTGTCCCACCGGCAGCACAGGCCCAGCAGAGGTGGTGGCACAGTGGGATACAGTCGGGAGGGAGTTGCCCTGGGAGCCCCTAACATCAACTCTAGACCCCATGAAGTCTCATGGCATCAGGTCAAACATGGGCAAGGAAACCTCCTGTTGATTACCATATACCGCACTCCTTCAGCTGATGAATCAGTACTCCTCCTTCTTGAACATGACTTAGAGGAAGCACTGAGGGTGGCAAGGGCTCAGAATGTACTCCGGGTGGGGACTTTAATGCCTATCACTAAGAGTGGCTCGGTAGCACCACTACTGACGGAGCTGGCCAAGCCCTAAAGGGCATAACTGCTCGACTGGGTCTGCAGCAAGTGATGAGGGAACCAACAAGAGGGAAAAACATACTTGACCTTAACCTCACCAACCTGCCTGCCACAGATACTGTCCTGACAATATCGGTAGGAGTGACCACCACACAGTCGTTGTGGAGACGAAGTCCCACCTTCACATTGAGGATGCCCTCTATCGTGTTGTGTGGCACTACCACCATGCTAAATGGGGTAGATTTCGAACAGATCTAGCAGCTCAAGACTGGGCATCCATGAGGCTTGACACCATCCAAGCCAAAGCAGCCCGCTTGATTGGCACCGCATCCACAAACATTCATTCCCTCCACCACTGACGCACAGTAGCAGCAGTGTGTACCATCTGCAAAATGCACAGTTGGAATTCTCCAAGTCTCCTTAGACAGCACCTTCCAAACTCACGTCCACTACCGCCTAGAAGAACAAGGGCAGCAGACACATGGGAACACCACCACCTGGAAGTTCCTCTCCAAGTCACTAACCATCCTGACTTGGAAATATATCGCTGTTCCTTCACTGTCGCTGGGTCAAAATCCTGGAACTCCTAACAGCACTGTGGGTGTACCTACTCCACATGGACTGCAGCGGTTCAAGAAGGCAGCTCACCACCACCTTCTCAAGGATAACTAGGGATGGGCAATAAATCAGCAAAGCCGATATCTTGTGAATGAAGAATTTAAAAATATTATGATTTGATAGCCATTATGGAGACATGGCTGTGGGAGGACATGGATTGGGACCTGAATATTGAAAGGGACAGGATATTTCAGAAGGACAGGAAGCAAGGAAAAGATAGAGGGATGGCTCTGTAGTTGATGATGGTATTAGCACAATAGTGAGGGATGACCAAGGTTCAGGAAACCACGATGTTAAATTGGTTTGCGCAGAGATGAGAAATGGTAAAGGCAAGAAGTCACTTGTGGGAGTTGTGTACAGGCCACCTAACAGTAACCACATGGCAGGGTTGAACATAAAAGAAGAAATAATTGGAGCTTGTCAGAAAGGTACGGTGATAATGATGGGAGATTTTAATTTACATATGGACTGGAAAAGTCAGATGGCCAAAGATAACCTAGATGAGGAGTACATTGAATGTTTTTGGGAACAGCACGTTCTGGAGCCAACCAGAGAGCAGGCTATACTAAACCTAGTATTGTGCAATGAGATTGGAGTAATTAATGATTCCATAGTGAAGGTGCCCCTAGGTAGCAGCGACCATAATATGATTGAATTTTACATTCAGTTTGAAGGAGAGAGGAGTGGCTCTCAGACTAAGTTTTTAAACAAAAATAAGGGCAATTATGAGGGCATGAAAGCTGAGATGGCTAAAATGAGTTGGCAAATTAGATTAAGGGATAGGTCAATAGAGATGTAGTGGCTAATATTTAAGGGCGTATTTCAGAATGCACAGAATAGATGCATTCCAATGAGTAAGGAATAGTCCAAGGGACGGGGACACCATCCATGGTTAACTAGCAGAGTTAAAGATGATGTCAAAATTAATGAAAAAGCATATAATTGTGCAAAGGTAGGTGGAAGGCCAGAAGATTGGACAAAATATAAGAAGCAGCAAAGAATGACTACAAGACTAACAAAGAGGGAAAAATTAGAGTATCAGAGAAAGCTAGCCAGAAATATAAAAACAGATAATAGTTTTTATAAATATTTATAAAAGAAAAGAGTTAACAAAGTGAGTGTTGATCCAATAGGAAGTGAGTCTGGAGAATTGATAATGGACAATGAGGAGATGGCAGATGAATTGAACAGGTATTTTCCATCAGTTTTCACTATAGAGGTTACAAGTAACATCCCAGAAGCAGCTATAAACCAGGAAATAGATGTGGGGAAGGAAGTCAGGAAAATTTCAGTCACCAGAGAAGTGGTACTGAGTAAATGGTTGGACCTGCAGGCTGACAAGAGCCCGGATCCTGATGGCCTTCATCCTAGGGTCTTAAAAGAAGTGGCTAGTGAGATAGTTGATGCATTGGCTTTAATTTTCCAAAACACACTAGATTCTGGGAAAGTCCTATTAGATTGGAAGATAGCAAATGCATCCCCATTATTCAAAAAGGGAGGGAGACAGAAAGTGGGAAACTACAGGCCAGTTAGCTTAACATCTGTCATAGGGAAAATGTTAGAAGCTATTATTAAAGAAGTTATAGCAGGGCACTTGGATACACTCAAGGTCATCAGGCAGAGTCAACATGGTTTTGTGAAAAGGAAATAATGTTTAACCACTTATTGGAGTTCTTTGAGGAAGTAACATGTGCCGTGGATAAAGGGAAAGCGGTGGATGTACTGTACTTAGATTTCCAGAAGGCATTTGATAAAGTGCCACATCAAAGGTTATTGCGGAAAATAAAAGCTCATGGTGTGTGGGGTAACATACTGGCATGGATAGAAGATTGGCTGGCTAACAAGAAGCCAAGAGTTGGCATAATTGGGCCTTTTTCAGGTTGGCAAGATGTAACGAGTGGTGTGCCACATGGATCAGTGCTGGGACCTCAACTGTTTACAATTTGTATAAATGACTTGGATGAAGGGATTGAAGGAATGGTTGCCAAATTTGCTGATGACACAAAGGTAGGAAAGTAAGCCGTGAAGAGGACATAAGGAGGCTGCAAACAGATGCCACTGCATCTCTATTGACCTATCCCTTAATCTAATTTGCCAATTCATTTTAGCCAGCTCAGCTTTCATGCCCTCATAGTTGCCCTTATTTATGTTTAAAAACTTAATCTCAGACCCACTCCTCCCTCCTTCAAACTGAATGTAAAATTCAATCATGCTATGGTCGCTGCTATCTAGGGCAGTAGGTAGGTTAAGTGAGTGGGCAATGTTCTGGTAGATGGAGTTTAATGTGGGAAAATGTGAAATTGTCCATTTTGGCAGGAAGAATAAAAGAATCATATGATCTAAATGGTGAGAGATTGCAGAGCTCTGAGGTGCAGAGGGATCTGGGTGTCCTAGTGCATGAATCACAAGGCTAGTATGCAGGTACAGCAAGTAATTAGGAAAGCTAATAGAATGTTATCATTTATTGTGAGGGGAATTGAATACAAAAGTAGGGAGGTTATGCTTCAATTGTTGGTGAGACCACATTTGGAATACTGTGTACAGGTTTGGTCACTTTATTTAGGGAAAGATGTAAATGTATTGGAAGCAGTTCAGAGAAGGTTTACCAGACTAATACCTGGAATGGGTGGGTTGTCTTATAAGGAAAGGCTGGACAGTCTAGGCTTGTATCCACTGGAATTTAGAAGAGTAAGAGGTGACTTGATTGAAACATATAAGGTCCTGAGGGATCTTGTCAGGGTGGATGTGGAGAGGATGTTTCCGCTTGTGGGAGAGTCTAGAACTAGGGGTCACTGTTTAAAAATAAGAGGTCGCCCATTTAAAACAGAGATGAGGAGAAATATTTTCACTGAGGGATATGAGTATTTGGACCCCTCTTCCTGAAAAGGTGGTGGAAGCTGAGTCTTGAATATTTTTAAGGCTTAGGTGGATAGATTCTTGGTAAGCAAGGGGGTGATAGATTATCAGCGGTAAGTGGGATGCAGATTTCAGGTTACTATCAGATCAGCCAAGATCTTATTAAATGGCAGAGCAGAGTCGAGGGGCTGAATGGCCTACTCCTGCTCCATGTTCGTATGCCCCTTCCTGCTATTCTGACCCTCATTTCCCATATTACTATTATGGCCTCCAGGCCTTGAATCTACCCCATGATTTGCCATATCTACCCAAGCTTCATTCCTCAACCCCCTTGTTAAGTTTAATGCCCCCTCTACTTCCCTAATTCTGCGATTCGCAAGAATACACGTCCTAGCATGGTTCAAATGTAGACCATCCCAAAGGTACAGTCCCCACTTTCCCCAGTACTGGTGCCAGCATCTCACAAATTGGAACCCAGTTCTCCCACACCAGTCTTTGAGCTATGCATTCATTTCTCCAATCTTATTTGCCCTATGCCAGTTTGCACGTGGCTTAGGTAATTATCCAGAGTTTATTACATTTGAGATTCTGCTTCTTAATTTGGTGCCGAGCTTCTCATATGGACTATGCAGAACCTCCTTCCTTGCCTATGTCATTGGTACTTACATGAACCATGACAACTGGATTCACCCCCTCCCACTGCAAGTTCCTCTCCAGCCCTGAGCAGATGTCCCGAACCCTTCTGGACTCTCACTCTTTGCTGCAGAGAACAGTGTCAAGCCCCTACTACCACTACATCCCTGTTTGCTCCGCCCGCTTGAACGGCTTCCTGTACCATGGTGCAGTGGCCAGCCTGCTCATTTACCTTTCAGACCTCACTTTCCTTCACACAAGTTGTGAGCACCTCAAACCTGTTTGACAATTGCAAAGTCTCAGGCGACTCCACTACTGCCTGCTCGGTCCCACTACCTGCCTCACTCCCTCACATCCTCCTGCCCCTCACTGCTGACCAAAACGGACGACCCTTTTCTAAGAGGCGTGACTGTAATCTGGAACAAAGTGTCCAGGAATTTCTCCCCCTCATTTATGTTGCCCAGTGCCTCCCGTTCAGCTTCCAGATCAATAATCCTGATCCGGAATTCCTCTTGTTTCTTACTCTTTCTGCAAATGTGTTTGTTCTGGATCCCCTTCGCGTCCAAAAGATCCAATATTCCACAGCTTTAACATAACACCTATCCTGCCATTGTTACTTATGCTATTTAGTTAACTTAATTTAATTACTCAACTAACTTAGAATAATTCCTATGCAAGCCACACCTCTTCCATGACCCCCCCCCCCCCTCACCGCAACAAATTCCCAAGTGAACCTAATTCACCACTCACTCACTCTCTGTTTCACTCCAGTGTAGTCCCTGTCTCCATGCACACACCTTACTGGTGGGGACAGGTCTGTCACTGTATAACACTGGATACCTGTACTGGTGGGGACAGGTCTGTCACTGTATAACACTGGGGTACAGTACGGGTGGGGACAGGTCTGTCACTGTATAACACTGGGGTACAGTACTGGTGGGGACAGGTCTGTCACTATATAAAATGGGTGCAGCACTGGTGGAGATGGGTCTGTCACTGTATAACACTGGGATACAGTACTGGTGGGGACTAGTCTGTCACTGCATTACACTGGGGTGCAGTATTGGTGGGGACTAGTCTGTCACTGCATTACACTGGGGTGCAGTATTGGTTGGGATGGGTCTGTCAGTGTATAACACTGTGGCACAATACTGGTGGGGACTAGTCTGTCACTGCATAACACGGGTACAGTACTGGTGGGGATAGGTCTGTCACTGTATAACACTGGGGTACAGCACTGGTGGGGATGGGTCTGTCACTATAACACTGGTACAGTAGAGGTGTGGACAAGTCTGTCACTATATAGAACGGGTACAGGACTGGTGGGGACAGCTCTGTCACTGTGTATAACACTGGGGCACAGTACTGGTGGGGACAGACATGTCACTATAACATGGGTACATTACTGGTGGAGACAGGTCTGTCACTGTATAACACTGGGGTACAATACTGGTGGGGACAGGTCTGTCACTATAACACTGGGGTACAACACTGGTGGGGGCTGGTCTGTCACTATAACTCTGGGGTACAGTACAGGTGGGGACAGGTCTGTCACTGTGTAATACTGGGGTACAGTACTGGTGGGGACTGGTCTGTCACTGTGTAACTCTGGGGTACAGTACAGGTGGGGACAGGTCTGTCACTGTATAACACGGGTACAGTACTGGTGGGGATGGGTCTGTCACTGTATAACACTGGCACAGTAGAGGTGTGGACAGGTCTGTCACTATATAAAACGGGTACAGGACTGGTGGGGACAGGTCTGTCATTATAACACTGGGGCACAGTACTGGTGGGGACAGACATGTCACTATAACACGGGTACAGTACTGGTGGAGACAGGTCTGTCACTGTATGACACGAGTACAGTACTGGTGGGGACAGGTCCATCACTGTATAACACGAGTACAGAACTGGTGGGGACAGGTCTGACACTGTATAACACTGGGGCACAGTACTCGTGGGGACAGGTCTGTCACTGTAAACCACTGAGGCACAGCACTGGTGAGGACAGGTCCATCACTGTATAACACGGATACAGTACTGGTGGAGACAGGTCTGTCACTGTATAACACTGGGGTACAGTACTGGTGGGGACAGGCCTGTCCACACCAGTACTGTACCCCAGTGTTATACAGTCACTGTGTGTAACACTGAGGCACAGGACTGGTGGCAATGTAGCAGCGTGTTACACCGGCTAAGCTGGGTGTATTCTTTCTGAATCTAAAGTTTTTGGATTTGTGTCATGCTTCAGAACTTGAGCTAATTTCAGCCAATACTTCAGCAGCTAGGGAATGTTTTTTTGCTGCAGTATTTGTGCTGTTTATAAAATTTTGCATTGAGCCCTCTGGCCTGTTTGGATGCTAAAGCTTCCAAGTTACAGTTTGAAGCACAGCCGGAAGTTCTCCATGTGTCCTGGCCAAGATTCCTCCCTCCTCTAACACCATCAAATACAGCTTAACCAATCATTCATCAAACTGTCTGTGCAATATGCTCTGCTCCAATTGGCAACTCTCCCTTGGGCTTGTAGATTTTTAATCTGAGATCTGTTCGGTTTGAGTGAGCCTTGTTTTGTTCAGGGATTGTTCAGCATTACGTGCACTTTGACATGGTAGTGACTGAGTGCCGGGGGCTGTACCACTCAGCCAATCAAACTTCTCCTTTGGAATTTTCACATTTGTTTCTCCGCCCCCCACCCCCCCAGTAGCTCAGGATTGACATGGTAGTGTACAGAATACATACACAGTCACGCACACACACTGATGCATGCATGCACAAACAAACAGGAGCACACAGATTTTAATATACTATCTGCTTCCACTACCCTTTTAGGACGTGCTTTCTAGGTCACAACATTCTGCTGTGTAAAACAATAGCCTCATCTCCCTTCTGGTTCCTTTTTCAATCACCTTAAACCTGTGTCCTTGGTTACTGACCTACCTGCCACTGGAAACAATTTCTCCTTATTTATTCCATCAAAACTCTTCAATTTTGAATGCACGTATCAAGCATCCCCTTAATCTCTGCCCTAAGATCAACCCCAGCTTCTCCAGCCTCTTCACATAACTGAAGCCCCTCACTCCTCCTAGCATTCTGGTAAATCTCTGCGCCCTCTCTCAGGCCTTGATGAATTCATCCCAACCAGGAAGGTGGGTGTATCCCAGTCTACATCCGTGCCTCCTGCTCCTGATTGAAATAAGGACAGAGGACTCGGGCCTCTGCTGCTGAAATTGGGTGTGAGGGGCATGTGCAGAATAAAAGGAGAAATGTGGAGGGTGTGGAAATAGAGGCGCAGTGTTCTAGGGGGACAGGAGATTATGTAGGTTGGTGTTGAGGAGGCCCAAGGTGACTGATGCTTTGGGTTATGTTCTGGGACTGCGCTGAAGTGGACGGTATTGCTCTGCTTATTGCTGTTTCCACCTTCTGCAGGGGCTCGTACACTTTCCAAAGGGCAGACACCAGCACCTTCGTCGTTTCCATCCCGTCCTTTTCTCTCGAGAGCAGTACTGAGGACAACGGGCCCTTCGCTTCCCTGGTCTGAATATTTGCCTCTAGCACTTGATCGAATAACTAAACACAGTCTACACGCAGGATCTGACCTCACACCAGAGCAGCAGCGGTTCCATCTTCGAAGGGCAATGCTGGTGATGTCGGATAGCATTGAGGCACATCACGTTCCCACAGACAGGAACACATTATAACTAGCACCACCTTTCAACATAGGCTTACTCATGGTGTAGGGTCCCATTGTGAAGGTTTATATCTGTCAGATGAGTTGCATTTCTGTTTATTTTCATTACAAAGCTGTTCTTAGCTGACCAACCAGAGCCCTGAAGAGTAATTTGATCATGTTCTTAGCCTGCTCTGAGTGTTTGGGTTTGTGTTGTGCCAGTGATGTGAAGGACTGACTCTGTACCTCAGTGTTCGAATCTCCTGAAGAGAGGCTCCGTATTTCACCAAGTCAGTAATTGTGTTCCTACAGTCACTGGATTCTACATGTGAATTTGTGATCCTGTTGGGAGTGGTGCCATTTACTGTCTCCTTGCTCAGGTCGGTATAAAGTTGATCAGTGCTCCTGTGCAGCAACAGAACAGTGACTGCACTTGAGGGCTGAGAATAGTCGTAGCCTTGTTACTGGGAGTTTAGTATGGTTTAACAGTGTGACATCTGTGATAAACTCCCAGTGGTGCAGTTCTAGATTCTGAAAATCAAACTTGGTTTATTACTGGAGATGACGTTTTGAGTTTGATAACACTGGATTACAGTACTGGTCATTTGGGATAGCAGTAATGAGAGAGATTTGATTAAAGGTATCACTTGAGTTGATCCTGTCACATTCTAATATACTTATGTTCAATTATTAAATAACCTCAGAGCCAGGACTGGGTCTGGGCAGTTGAGATCAGATCGACATTGACCAGGCCCAGGCCAGGAAACCTTGTTTAAATACAGTGATGAGCAAAGCTGGTCACTCCTCACTGTGCTGAGTTAACACTTCATTAAAGTGCAGGGAATACACTGTCTGCAATGATACTGAGCCACACAAGACGGGTAGGTTACAAGGTCAGTGCTGCAGTAGAACCGCTATAGCCTAGTGCCCCTGGGTTAAGAAGAGGAGAATGGACCAGGTGTCCAGCTTCTAAGCGTTCCCGTGTGTGTGTGCCAGCATTGGCTGAGGACAGGGTTGACCATTGTGATGCTTCTCACAGTTGAATATCCTGCCAGTAGCCATTGTCTGGACTCGCACTTTAACAGTAGCCACTTGGCTGTGATATTCTGAATGTTGCACTCTGCATCCTGAACCTGTATTAGAAAGGTGTCTGTGAGCTGGTGTATCCCAGTGACCGAACGTTATTTGTTCCCTGTCAGTATTGCTAGTTTCTCCGTAAGTGCTGAGGTTTTGATATTTTTTGCGCCTATACCCATCAGGCTGCTGCTGATGTTCAATGACAGGCTTAATAAAAATTTTTGATGGATAATGTTTCCCTTATTTTATTTCAGTATATTGTTGTACATGTTACTCAGAATCCAACGCCGCTACCCCCTGCAGAGATCCCTGGCAGAGGGAGACTGGGTACAGCCTGTGTAAATCGTCAACAGTACTTACAATATGGATACTCTTGTCTCTCTAAACAGACTGTGACTGATTTTGTCACAGGATTACAATTATTTAACTTAGTCAAAGAATACTGCAGATACTGGAAATCTGAAATAAAAACAGCAAATGCTGGAAATATGCAGCAGCTCGAGCAGCACCCGTGGGGAGAGAAACAGGCCCAAGCATTGAACCCGATCACCGCTTGCCAGCTCTCCAACTCCCTTTACCTTTCATCATAATTGGGAAGAGTTGGAGAAGTACCAGGTTTTAAACAAATACAGAGGCAAGGCAAAAGGGGTGGTGGAGGGGGGAAGAAAAGAACCAAACGAGAGGTTTATGAAAGGGTAGAGGGGTGCAGGAATGCACCTATCACAGATTCTGCCTGACTCGCTTAGTATTTCCAGCATTTTCTGTTTTTTTTTCCAGTTATTAAACTATTGGCTGTGTTACTGGGAAATTGAATTGGGAAGTAAAGGCTGCATGACAGGGCACCACCCTGGGTAACTGGAGCGGGAGAGCTGACTAGCAGCAACGTGACACCATGCCTGAGTTGGAAAATCCTGTGGAGAATGCAGACACATAGGCCAGCTTTAATTCTCAAGTCACTGAGCCAGGGCTGCTGCCGGTTCAGAGGCAGCCTCCGAGCCCAACAGGGTCACATTACTCACCTTGACATACTTTTCATCTCCTTCTCTGCAGGGGAACGTTCCGCTTCGAGAGGCCGGAAGGTTCTCAGCTTGATGTCCGCATACCGCCCTTCTCCCTGGAGAGCAATAAAGATGACAAGGCCCCCCCTGCTGGGTACAGCTGGTAAAGCACCGTCTGCTGGAACCCTGGGCTGACTGGCTGCCAGTGGGAAGATTCTGCCTGGAACTTTGGTGGGGGTGGGGGTGGAGGTGTGAAATGAAGTAGAAAATCTTCCATTGCCAACCCTTTACAGATCTCCCTGGATCGCTGTATAAACACCGGTCACATTACGCCTGTTTTTGCTGAAGAAATTGTTTTGAAAGTGGAGCACAGACTGAATGATACTTGTATCATTGAAAGAGGGAATGGGTAGGAGTTGGGGGGGAGAATGGAGTTGTGTGGCCAGAGACTAAGGGAGGGGAAATGGGGCTTGTGTTCAACAATCAACACTTTCAAAATTTTTGTTTAATTATGTCAAAAAGGGTTGAGCAATGGGATAGGGCAAGTTGCCCAGCAGCCATCTGGGGCACTTGCCAGCTTGCGCAAGCTTAACAGTGGCTGTTTGGAGCTGGCTGGACTCTAACTGACCAGCCACGGCCTAGTGGTGTCTGTCATGCTGTGCTCCCTCCTCAATCCCACTGCTCTCCTGCCACAAGAGTTATTAATAGATCAGTAATGTCCGCCAGTGTGTTAATATGAAGATTAAATGAAATGAAAGGGTTAAAGCTGGAGCTCTGTCCTTTCAATTTTGAGGAAACTGCTAGAGTTTATACTGGAGTGAAATGACTTTCAACGCCCATAGATGGACAACCTCACTGTTATATTGCTACTGCTCACCCTCTGAAATTCTCAAAATGCTTTGTGTGCAATAAGTTACCTGGAAGTGTGCAGAGAAACATGGCAGCCAATTTGTACACAGTCGGATCCCACAGACATCAGAGAGATGCACATCCAGTTGATTTTATTTTAGTGACACAAAAGCAAATTGCCACAATGTTGGAACTCTGAAATATTCAGCTCAGACAAAGAGGCAAAGACAGGTCAATCTTTCATTAGGTTTCGGTCTAGATAAAAGGTAATCGGCCTGAAATGTTAACTCCCGCTCTCTCTCTTCGAATGCTGCCTGACTTGCTGGGTTTTCCCAGCATTTTCAGTTTTTTGATGACGCTGGTTAAGAGAGGATAATTGGCTCAGGAGAGTGGGGAGAAAACTCCTCTTTCTCAATAGTGTCATGAAATCTTGAACATCCACTTAAATGACTGGCAGACAGGCGTCAGTTCAACAGCTCCTGCACAAGGATGGCACTTTCGTTGATCTCTGCCAGTTTAAGGTCACATTCTGTCATTAAGGTGAGTCACAGGTTACCTTGTGCTGCTGCACTGTACATGGGATCTGTATCACCCTGCAACCTAGCTACAAGGTGGAATCAATTGTACTGTGATGCTGTAACTTGAGATTATATCTGTTACCTCCTCCAGCCTTACAAACCTGTGAGATCTCTGCAATTACTCCACCATTGGTGACTGCTTCTTCAGCTGCCAAGGCCCTAAGCTCTGGAATTCCCTCCCTAAACCCCTCTATCACCCTCTCCTTTAAAGACACTCCTTCAAACCACGTTTTTAGTGTTCTGCCCTTATATTTCCTTATGTGGTTCAGTGTCAGATTTTATTTGATAATGTTCCTGTGAAGAAGCTTCATTCTCCTAAAGGTGCTAAATAAATGCAAGTTGTTGTTTATCTACTTGCTACTGCATAAATTTATCTCATGGGAGACACTAGAACTAGGGGGCATAGTTTAAACAGAAGGGGGTCTCCTATTTAAGCCTGACATGAGAATTTTTTTTCTGAGAGTTGTGAATCTGTAGAATTCTCTTCCCAAGAGAGCAGTGGAGGCTGGGTCATTGAATACTTTTAAGGCTGAGTTAGATAGATTCTTGATTGGCAAAGGAGTCAAAGGGTTACAGGGGGTAGACAGGAAAGTAGAGTTGAGGCCACAATCAGATCAGCCATGATCTTATCAAATGGTGGAGTATGCTCGAGGGGCTGAATGGCCTACTCCTAATTCATATGTTCATATGTAAACTGTAGTAAGATTTAACTTAGCTTCCATCTCCCCTTGGAGTGGCCTATATTTCAGGCCAATATACCGTTGATTCTCTCAGCCTCAAATGAAACAATAACCATGGCAGCGGTATTGAACTAGCTCAGCATTGTGTCTGAATGTTGCAGCATCAATCCTCCCACTGTGGGACTTTATGGGTAGAAGCAGCCTGTTTCTGGAGAGGGTTGGTTGGGGAGAAAGACCTGGCCTCACACTCATTACCTTCCAGCGGTTAAAGTTGTGTTGCCTCAGTACCTGCTCTATGACTGGGAGTGATGTGGATTCGGGGACATTTTGCCGATTAGGAATGTGTATCAGATGGGCTGCTATTCCTGCAGTATTATTTTGAGATGGATTTTGTTGGGGGGAAGCTGCTGTTTTAATATTACTGTTGGTATTTGTCAAAGCCTTACTAGTATCTCCTGAACACTCCCTGTGCTCAAACCTAGCGCTGCAGTCTGCAAAGCTCTTCTCTCTGGTCAGTCTATATTTATTGGGGGTAGGAGGAAGTGGGGTGGTGGTCACTGTAATGCTTAAAATAAAAACTGTAGAAAAGGACATTTTTTGCAGTCAGGAGCTGTGCAAATAGCATTTTACTAAATGAAAATCAATTGTTCATGTTTGGCATTGAGGGCTTGTAATGGTCCATCCTTTAATGCAGGCCACATTTAAACACACATTCAGAATTACAGCTCTTGGAGAGAAGGCAGATCCAAGTTAGCACTATGCCCGTATATTCCTTTATTCACTGAAAACATTGTTTCATTGGTGTCTTCCTCCTACATAAGATATACAGCACAACAGGTGGATGCTGGGTTTATGCTCCACACAAGCCTCCTCCCATTCTCCTTTATCTAATCTATTGCTTTCTCCCTCTTGTACTTATCTTGCTTCCCCTTAAATGGATCATTAAATGGATAGCTTTTAAAGAGGGAATACTTTCAGTGCTGATTACGATACTGTGGCATTAGGTTTGGTGTCACTAACAGAATTATACATCAAATGAGGCCATTCAGTCCATCTTACCTGTGCCGGTTCTAGTCCCTCTCTGCTCTTTCCCCATAGCCCTGCAAATCTTTCCTCTTCAAGTATTTATCTTAAACCCTTATGAAAGTTACTTTGAACCTGCTTCCACTACCCTCTCTGGCATTGCATTTCAATTCACAACAACTTGCTATGTAAATAAAAGTCTTGGTGCTGGAATTGTGGCTTTTAATTGGTGTTAACGGTAATATACAAAGTCTGAATCTGTCTGAAAGCTGAATGACGAAAGAGAGCTGGAGGATGTTCCAGAATTTGTACCAGGCGAGAGATTGTTTCCAGCGGCGCAAATTCCAGGAATGTGCCCATGCAGAGACAGGCAGAAGGTTGGATTGTGGGCGAATGTGCTGTTTTTCCCAGAAGCAGCTGGTGAGTTTAGTGTTAAGGTCCAGGCCCCGAGTTAACCAGGTGATTGGCAGGACCCGTATCCACAAAATACTAAGAGAACCAATTGCACTCTGTTATCCCACCTTCACCTTGACCTGTTATTGTTCTGATCTGTTTAATTATTAATCTGTTTAATAATTGCTCTCAGATGCTGCAGGGTGAGGCTCGCCCCCAAAATCGTATGTTCCAGAATGCTCTGACAGTTTACAACAGCAGAATTCAATCTGTCTCCTGTGAGTCCTGGGATAGCTCCCCCAACTATCTCCTGGTTAACCCATCAAGTGCTGGGATAGCTCCCCAGTTAGCTCTCCTGGTTAACACCCAACTCCCTGTACCTCAGCCAAGTGACTGCTCAGTGTGTGAGCCTGGACAGGGAAAGCTGGCACATTCAGCCATGGGGATCGTCACAAATAAACCCGCTGCTGGACTCCCCTGAGACTCGGTCCCACAGGGTCACTGGATGGTGATCACAAGCAGGAACTCTGATCCTCCTCTTACTCCCCAGTTGTAGCATCCCCACCACTGCTGTGATTGGGATACCCCAGAAACAGGGCTAAGACTCTCTTGAATATTTCTTCCCCCACACACTAGCTCTTAATCATCACTGAGCATTTTGCTGTGTCAAAACAACTGAAAACAGGAATTGAAAGGTGAAAGATTGCAGGTATGTCTAATGCAGTTCGCCTCCACCTCCAACTTCCTTTTCCTCTCCACGTGTTGTTGCCTCCCAAATTCGTGTTCACCTTTTCCAGAGCCCCATGTTTGAATCCCTCCAATCAGGTTTCTACCCAAGGCATAGTACCGAAATGACTCTTATCAAAGTCACAAATGACACCCAATGTGACTGTGATGAGGGTAAATTTTCCCCCCTCGTCCTTCTTGACCTGTCTGCAGTATTTGACATGGTTGACCGCACCATCCTCCTTTGTCTTACAGCTGGGTGGGACTGCGTTCACCTGGTTCCATTCTTATCTATTGTAACCAGAGAATTTCCATCTCTTCCCATTCCCACACCATTACCTCTGGTGCACCCCAAGGACCTGTCCTTGGCCCCCTCCTAGATCTCATCTACCTGCTGCCACATAGTGACATGACCTGAAAACACAAGGTCACCTTCCATATTGTACACTGATGACACCCAGCTGTACCTCACCACCACCCCTCTCAACTTCCCCACCGTCTATAAATTGTCAGACTGTTTATTGGACATCCAGTACTGGTTGAGCTGAAACTTCCTCTAATTAAATATTGGGAAGACTGAAGCCAGTGGCTTTGGCGTCTGTCACAGACTCCGTTCCCTTGCCACCAACTCCATCCCTCTCTCTGCAAACTGCCTGAGACTAAAACAACTGCTCACAACCTTGGTGTCATATTTGACCTGAAGATGAGTTTCTGACTTCACATCCATGCAATCACAAAGACTGCCTATTTTCACCTGTAACCACATCCATTTCCACCGCAGCCTCAGGTCATCTGCTGAAACTCATTCATGCCTTTGAAACCTCCAAACTTGGTGTCATATTTTGTTTTGTAATGCATCTGTGAAGTATCTTGGGATATTTTATTGCGCTTGAGTTGCTGCATAATTGCAGATTGTTGTTGCTGCACAATTTATTTTAACATCCCACTTTCTGTCAGCAGCAGCTAGATATTGTTTCGATGTCCTCAGGGAATCATTCACGCTTGTTCCCAGCTGTCTCTCCTGATTTATCAGTAAATTAATCCTAGAATCACTTTTCTTATTTAGTAACCCCAAATTCAACCTTAAACTTATCCCCGTTAAACTATATCTGCTAACTGCCAGCCCACCTCCATACAGAGTCTAGAGCCTATGCATTTTCCCCATCTCCCTTGATTATTTGGTACAACCTTTGAGGTAATGCTGCTGACACCCAACCCTGAGCCAAAGGGATCGCTCCCCCCCCGCCCACCCCACCACCACCACTACAACAGATTCTGTTTTCCTTTGGCCACAATTCAACCCATCTTATAATACTGCTGCTAGCATCATGTCTACACATTGTCTCAACTGGTTCTCCGGGAGACCTCATCAAATGTAACTTGTAAATCCATCCAGTTTGCGTCTCTGTAAATGTCCCAACAATTTGATCTTGACAGTTAATTTGACAATCTTCCCTGATACTGAAGCTGCATCTCCGTTCTTTGTACGTGAGCCGAGAGAGTTAATAATGGCAGCTGTTTGACAGCATAAGGCATCGCATTGGAGAACCCCCTCCCTCTCCCCCACTGGGAACATGGAGAGTGAGAGGCCTTGCTGAAGCTGCTGCCCCCATTGAGGAGCTGGAATATTCCTGTTCTATACAGTTCAGTCCCACAGCAGTTGGATAGGGCGAGAGAGTGATAATTCAGCAAGTATTCAGTTCTCAAACTGACAGTTCCTGATGACAACCTAAAAATAACCCAATATATCTGGAGAAAAATGTCTTGAGTCCATATGACTTCTGAAGAAGAGTCATGTGGGACTCGAAACGTTAACTGTTTTTCTCTCCACAGATGCTCTTAGACCTGCTGAGTTTTTCCAGCATCTTCTGATTTTGTTTCAGCTTTCCAGCATCTGCAGTATTTTGCTTTTATCCCAATATATCTGGAAGTGGATGTATTTTACATCTTACTGGATTTGACCTTTCCAGTGCAGGCTCAATAAAAGATGTGGAGAAAGGGGAAACACTCCCATATTTTCTCACTAAACCTTGCTGTCTGATAGTCCTGATGATGACCCTAGCCCTCGGCCCAACCATCTTCAGCTGCTTCATCAATGAGCTTCCTTCCATCAAAAGGTCAGAAATGGGGATGTTCACTGATGATTTCACAATGTTCAGCACCATTTGCCACTCCTCAGATACTGAAGCAGTTCATGTCCAAATGCAGCAAGACCTGGACAATATCCAGGCTTGAGCTGACAAGTGGCAAGTAACATTCACGCCACACAAGTGTCAGGCAATGACCATCTCCAACAAGAGAGAGTCTAACCATTTCCCCATGACATTCAATGGCATTACCATCACTGAACCCTCCCCCCCCAATTATCAACATCCTGGGGGTTACCATTGATCAGAAATTGAACTTGACTAGCCATATAAATATTGTGGCTACAAGAGCAGGTCAGAGGGTGGGAATCCTGCAGCAAGTAACTCACTTCCTGACTCCCCAAAGCCTGTCTACCATCTACAAGGCACAATTCAGGAGTGTGATGGAATACTCCCCACTTGCCTGGATGAGTGCAGCTCCCACAACACTCAAGAAGCTTGACACAATCCAAGCCAAAGCAGCCCTCTTGATTGGCACCACATCCACAAACATTCACTCCCTCCACTGACACACAGTAGCAGCAGTATGTACCATCTACAAGATGCACTGTAGGAATTCACCAAGGTTCCTTCGACAGCACCTTCCAAACCCACAACCACTACCATCTAGAAGGACAAGGGCAGCAGACACGTGGGAACACCACCACCTGGAAGTTCCCCTCCAAGTCACCTACCATCCTGACTTGGAAATATATCACTGTTCCTTCACTGTCACTGGATCAAAATCCTGGAACCCCCTTCCTAACAGCACTGTGGATGTACCTACACCACACAGACTGCAGCAGTTCAAGAAGGCAGCTCACCACCACCTTCTCAAGGGCAACTAGGGATGGGCAATAAACACTGGCCCAGCCAAAGAAGCCCACATCCTGTAAATGAATTAAAAAAACCCTCACGCTTGTGCTAACCCATGCTGGGTTGCTTCCTGCTGCCTGTGTGCCTGTAGAAAGACAATGCCTGGGAGTGGGATTGAGGCAGATATGCAAAGCACAAACAACAGAACCACAAGAACTTGCTGTACTCTGACTCACTGTCATGTGTTGTTCCTGGACTCTGTCCATGTCAGTTACAACACAAGTGTTCTGCAGACTGGGAGGGGTAACTCTGCTCCATTGCTAGCAAAACAAGACCCTCTCTTCTTTGGAACTATGTGAAGCTGCAAATTTTAGCTCAAATCCACCTCGTCCATTCAGGAAATAACAACTCCAGGTAACAATGTCACTCACTATTTCAAATTTTCAATCTGAAACCCAACCACTCTCTCGAACTCAGTATACACCCCTACTCCAACCCAACCACATTCAACCTCACTTCCCAATTAAAACTCTCATGGCATGATCCCAAACTTTTCCTCACACCCACCCAAACTTAAACTCATTTCTATCTCCAGCTCAGCCTCATTTTCACCAAGTCAACTTTTACCAAACTCAACCTCACTCCAAATGCACCCACTCCCTTCACCCATTGTCTCATATGCATCCCCTCTTTATCTTTTTCACCAAACTCTACGTTGTTAAGAATGTCCCAAACTCATGTCACATCAGAATCTCAGTTAGTGAAAGCAAGGACTTTTATCTCATTCCTCTGAATGAACAGACAGATGATGAGAGTTTTTGAATTCGAGTGATTAATTTTCTCTCTACCACAGAGTCAGCAATCCCATCCTTCGTCCACCGAGATCAGCAAACACAACACAGAATAGAATCACAGCTTCTGGTGCAGGCTCATTATCGACCTGAAATGTTTCTCTCTGCAGATGCTGCCTGACTCACTGAGTATTTCCTGTAGAGTCAGAACATGGGCCATTTGATTTTCTACTCATAGCCTTTGGCAGTGTGCCAGTCCCCAATTAGATGCTGCTGAGTCCCAGCTCTACCCCTCTACCATATCCCTTGCCTGTCTCTGTCACTGTCACTCTGCTCTCGCCTTCAGTTGTGGCTATATCACAACTAGCTGCAGTCAATATTAGGCCTACGAAAATGATTGTCTTTACCCTGTCCCCATCCACTCTCTCAGACTTAACCATACTGCCCGTGAGCTCAGTGTTATATCTACCCTCAGATAAGTTTCTGACCACTTATCTGCTCCATACCTAAGACCACCTATTTCCAGCTCCGTTATTACCCATCTCCAGCCCTGTGGGGAAACGGAGTTGAAGCCCAAGATCAGCCATGATTGTACTGAATGGCAGAACAGGCTCGACGGGCCGAATGGTCGTATCCTCCTATTTCTTGTGTTCTGCATCAGCCCATTTGCTGCTGAACCCTCACCTATTCATTGTCACTTTCAGACTCGATTATTCTGGATCTCAACTTCTCGAAACCCTTCTCTAAACCTCTCCACCATCTCTCGCTCCGCTCCTTTCCCATCTCCTGTGAAACAAGCTTTGGTCACCTGGAACTGTGAAAGTGCCGTGTAAGATGTTGGCCCAGTCCATCTCCTTGTAGCAAGTGTCCATTTATTACCATATTTGGAACTGATTGTGTCTTTTACTGTTTTCATTGTTTCCAGAATCTTCCTAATTGTTCCTAATTTCTGTTTGTAGGAAAAATATCAGAAACAGACTCACAGGGGTGGAATGGCCTCCCCCTGTTCCTATGCAAGTTTATAGGCTGCATCGTTTACATAATTTAATAGGAAAATATATATTCAACATTCCACTTTGTGTTTTAAATAGAGATTAACTTGATAAAACTAATGCCTCTCCTCACTGTAAATTTATATAAATTGTCCCAGTACCTCCTCCTCCCACCCTAGATTATTTTGAAAACACATTTTAGAGCCAGCAGTTGGTTTCTTGGCTCAGTGGCCACTCCACATTCTTCCTCCTGGCTGTAGAGAGTGCACATGTGTCTCTGATAATGTCTCAGACCCTTTGCCTGCAACTTTTAAATTGGGACCTGACTTCAGTAAGTATCCAAATTCAATCTGAGGCCCAGGGCTGTGCTGTTGTTATTGAGCTGACGGGTTCTGGACTCGTTCCTGGCAGGAGAAGAGGAGGAGGGATCGGGAGGGACCAGACTAACTCAAACAAGCTCTGAGCTATTTATAGTGGGGTTAAAATCAGTCATTCTCGCTGTTAAAGGGCGGTTGCAGAACAGAGTGGTGCAAGAAGTCATTTAACCCAGAATCTCTCGTGGGATCAGCACAGCGGAGGGTGAAGAAAAGCTGTTTGTATCTGGAGCTCAGACAGAAGAAAGCCACCAAACCAGGAGTGGATCCAGATCCAGGGAAAATCCAGGTTGGTGCGGACCAGGTCTGGACTATCTACTCCTGATTCCCGGTCTCCCTGATTCCCGGTCTCCCTGATTCCCGGTCTCCCTGATTTCCTGATTCCCGGTCTCTCTGATTCCTGATCTCCCTGATTCCCGGTCTCTCTGATTCCCTGCCTCCCGGTCTTCCTGATTCCCTGTCTCTCAGATTCCCAGTCTCCCTTATTCCCAGTCCCCTTTATTCCCGGTCTCCCTGATTCCAGGTTTCCCTATTTTCTGGTCTCCCTGACTCCCAGTCTCCCTGACTCCCGGTCTCCCTGATTCCTGATTCCCTGTATCTCTGATCCCCGGTCTCCCTGATTTCCTGTCTCCCTGATTCCTGATCTCCCTGATTGCCTGTCTGTCGGATTCTTGCAGGAATTCTGTTGCCTGAATTGTTGTCGAGTTGGGTCTTTGGGTGATCTCCTATCTCCTGCTTGGTCTGAATTGATTCGAATACAGAATCCCTCCGTCTCCTCGGTCCCTCTCGGTCTCCTTCAGTCGGAGCACTGTCCAGGGCAGTGACATTAATCCTGGCTGCACAAAAGTTGGAACTGGACCAATTTCTGCAGGATGTGAGCAGAACGTGCCAGGGTCCATCCCGTGAGAAACTTCCCAACAACTCGATCGACATTGAGCAGGAACCCCATCTGCCAAGAATGTGACTGACCCACAACAACACCTGGCATTTAAATAGTGCCTTTTATGTGTATGTCAAGTGACCCAAGAGGTCAGCTTTTAGGAATATCTTATGAGTAAAGAGAGTAGGAGTTGTTCAAGAGGCCAGATATGAGAAGTGCAGATCCCCAGAGTGTTTGTGGGGCTGGAGGAGATTACAAAGGTAGGGAGGGGCTCAGCCATGGAGGGATTTGAAAACAAGGATGGAGCAGGAGTCAGTGGAGTTCAGCGAGCACAGGCGTGTTGGGTGAACAGGATTGGTGCGAATTAAGACATGCGCATCAGAGTTTTGGATAACCTCAAGTTTACAGAAGGGAGGACGTGGGAGACCAGCCCAGAATGTTGGAATAATCAAGTTTAATACTACAAAGACATGGCTCAGGGTTTCAGCAGCAGCTGAGCTGAGACACGGGCAAGTCGGCTAATGTTACGCAGGGGGAAATAAGTGATCGTAGAAATGGAGAGGATATGCAGCTCAGCTCGGGGTCAAATAGGACACTGACCTGGTTCGTGGCACGAGAACAGAGTTTGTGGTGGGAAATAAAGACAATATCTTCCGTCCTCCTAATATTTAGTTTTTGGAAATTTTGCTTTATCCAGAAATGGACATCAGACAAGCAGTGTGACCAATGATAACCAGTGGAACAATTGAGTGTGGAATTGTACAGCGACCCTGTACAGTTACACAGTGAGTGATACTTACCCTGAATAAACAGTGACTCCGTGCACTTACACAGTGAGTGATCCTTACCCTGAACATACAGTGACTGTACAGTTACACAGTGAGTGATGATTACCCTGAATAAAGAGTGACTCTGTACAGTTACACAGTGATCCTTACCCTGAATAAACAGTGACTCTGTACAGTTACACAGAGAGTGATGATTACCCTGAGTAAAGAGTGACTCTGTACAGTTACACAGTGAGTGATCCTTACCCTGAATAAACAGTGACTCTGTAAAGTTACACAGGAGTGATCCATACCCTGCTGAATAAGCAGTGACTCTGTACAGTTACACAGGGAGTGGTCATTTCACTGGATAAACAGTGACTTTCTAATGTTACACAGTGAGGGATTCTTGCTCTGAATAAACAGAAACTCTGTACAGTTACACCATGAGTGATCCTTACCCTGAACAAACAGTGACTCTGTACAGTTACATAGTGAGTGATCTTACACTGAATAAACAGTGAATTTGTATAGTTACACAGCGACTGATCCTTATCCTGAATAAACAGTGACTCTGTAAAGTTACACAGTGAGTGACCCTTACCCTGAATAAACAGTAACTCTGCAGTTACACCATGAATGATCCTTACCCTGAACAGTGACTCTGTAAGGTTACATAGTAAGTGATCCTTACCCTCAATAAACTGTCACTCTGTACAGTTACACAGAGAATGATCCTTACCCTGCTGAATAAACTGTGACACTGTACAGTTACACAGTGACTGATCCTTACCCTGAACAGTGACTCTGTACAGTTACACAGTGAGTGATCCTTACCCTGCACAAACAGTCACTCTGTTCAGTTACAGTGAGTGACCCTTACACTGAATAAACTGTGACTCTTCACAGCTGCACCGTGAGTGACCCTTATTCTAAATAAACAATGACTCTGTACAGTTACACAGTGACTGATCCATACCCTGCTGAATAAACAGTGACTACTTACAGTTACAGAGTGAGCGTCCCTTACCCTGATTAAACAGTTTCTCTGTGCAGTTAAACAGCGAGTAATCCCCAACCTGGATAAACAGCGACTCCTTTGATACCCTGAATAAGTGAATCTGTGCAGGAACGCTGTGAGTGATCCTTACTCTGAATAAACAGTGAAACTGTACAGTTACACAGTGAATGATTCTTACCCTGATAAACAGTGACTCTGTACAGTTACACAGAGAGTGATCCTTACCCTGATAAACAGTGACTCTGCACAGTTACACAGTGATTGATCCTTGGCATGAATAAACAGTGACTCTGTAAATTTACACAGTAAGTGATCCTTTCCCTGAATAAACAGTCACTCTCTACAGTTCCACATTGAGTGATCCTTACCCTGATAAACAGTCACTCTGTACAGTTACACAGTGAGTGATCCTTACCCTGCTGAATAAACAGTCACTCTGTACAGTTACACAGAGAGTGATCCTTACCCTGAATAAACAGTGAAACTGTACAGTTACACAGTGAGTGATCCTTACCCTGTTAAACAGTGACTCTGTACAGTTACACAGAGAGTGATCCTTACCCTGAATAAACAGTGACTCTGTACATTTACACAGTGAGTGATCCTTAGCCTGAATAAACGGTGACTCTGTACAGTTACATAGTGAGTGACCCTTACCCTGAATAGACAGTGACTCTGTACATTTACACAGTGAGTGATCCTTACCCTGAATAAACAGTCACTCTGTATAGTTACACAGAGAGTGATCCTTACCCTGATAAACAGTCACTCTGTACAGTTACACAGTGAGTGATCCTTACCCTGCTGAATAAACAGTCACTCTGTACAGTTACACAGAGAGTGATCCTTACCCTGAATAAACAGTGACTCTGTACATTTACATAGTGAGTGATCCTGTCCCTGAATTAACAGTCACTCTGTACATTTACACAGTGAGTGATCCCTACCCTGAATAAGCAGTGACTCTGGATGGTTACACAATGAGTGATCCTTACCCTGCTGAATAAACAGTGACTCTGTACAGTTACGAAGTGAGTGATCCTTACCCTGAACATGCAGTGACTCTCTACAGTTACACAGTGAGTGATCCTTACCCTGCTGAATAAATAGTCACTCTGTACAGTTACACAGTGAGTGATCCTTACCCTGAATACACAGTCACTCTCTACAGTTACACATTGAGTGATCCTTAGCATCCTGAATAAACAGTGACTCTACAGTTACACAGCAATTGATCCTTGGCATGTATAAAAATTTTCTCTGTACATTTACACAGCGAGTGATCCTTACCCTGATAAACAGTCACTCTGTACAGTTACACAGTGAGTGATCCTGTCCCTGAATTAACATTGACTCTGGACGGTTACACAGTGAGTGATCCTTACCCTGCAGAATAATCAGTGACTCTGTACAGTTACACAGTGAGTGATCCTTACCCTGATAAACAGTCACTCTGTACAGTTACACAGTGAGTGATCCTTACCCTGCTGAATAAACAGTCACTCTCTACAGTTACAGAGTGATCCTTGCCCAGCTGAATAAACAGTGACCCTCTACAGTTACACAGTGTGTGATCCTAACCCTGAATCAACAGTGCTTCTGTACAGTTACACAGTGAGTAATCCTTACCCTGCTGAATAACAGTGACTCTGTACAGTTACACACTGATTGATCCTTGGCATGAATAAACAGTGACTCTGTAAATTTACACAGTAAGTGATCCTTACCCTGAATAAACAGTCACTCTCTGCAGTTCCACATTGAGTGATCCTTAGCATCCTGAATAAACAGTGATTCTACAGTTACACAGCAATTGTTCTTTGGCATGTATAAACATTTTCTCTGTACAGTTACACAGTGAGTGATCCTTACCCTGAATAAACAGTGACCCTGTACAGTTACACAGTGAGTGATCCTTACCCTGAATAAACAGTGACTTTGTACAGTTGCACAGCAATTGTTCTTTGGCATGTATAAATATTTTCTCTGTGCAGTTACATAGTGAGTGACCTTTACCCTGTATAAACAGTGATTCTGTACAGTTACACAGTGACTGATCCATACCCTGCTGAATAAACAGTGACTACTTACAGTTACAGAGTGAGCGTCCCTTACCCTGATTAAACAGTTTCTCTGTGCAGTGATCCCCAAACTGAATAAACAGTGACTCCTTTGATACCCTGAATAAGTGAATCTGTGCAGGAACACCGTGAGTGATCTTTACTCTGAATAAACAGTCACTCAGTACAGTTACACAGTGAGTGATCCTTACGCTGCTGAATAAACAGTGACTCGGTACAGTTACACAGAGATTGATCCTTACCCTGATAAACAGTCACTCTGTACAGTTACACAGTGAGTGATCCTTATGTTGCTGAATAAACAGTCACTCTGTACAGTTACACAGTGAGTGAGCCTTACCCTGATAAACAGTAACTCTGTACAGTAACACAGTGAGTGATCCTTACCCTGATAAACAGTCACTCTGTACAGTTACACAGTGCGTGATCCTTATCCTGATAAACAGTAACTCTGTACAGTTACACAGTGAGTGATCCATACCCTGCTGAATAAACAGTCACTCTGTACAGTTACACAGTGAGTGATCCTCAGCGTGAATAAACAGTTATTCTGTAAAATTACAGAGTGAGTGATCCTTACCCTGAATTAACAGTCATTCTGTACAGTTACACTGTGAATGACCCTTACCCTGAATAAACAGTGCCTCTGTACAGTTACAGCATGACTGACCCCTCCCCTGCTGAATAAACAGTGACTCTGTACAGTAAAATATTGAGTGACCCTTACCCTCAATAAACAGTGATTCTGTGCAGTTACACAGAGAGTGATCCTTACCCTGAATTAACAGTCACTCTGTACAGTTACACAGAGAGTGACCCATACCCTGAATAAACACTCACTCTGTACAGTTACACAGTGAGTGATCCTTACCCTGAATTAACAGTCATTCTGTACAGTCACAAAGTGAGTGATCCTTACCCTAAATAAAAAGTCATTCTGTACAGTTACACAGTGAGTGATCCTTACCCTGAATAAACAGTGACTCTGGATGGTTACATAGTGAGTGATCCTTACCCTGAATAAACAGTCACTCTGTACAGTTACACAGTGAGTGATCCTTACCCTGAATAAACAGTTTCTCTGTACAGTTACACAGTGAGTGACCCTTACCCTGATAAACAGTCAGTCTGTACAGTTACACAGTGAGTGACACTTACCCTGATAAACAGTAACTCTGTACAGTAACACAGTGAATGATCCTTACCCTGATAAACAGTCACTCTGTACAGTTACACAGTGAGTGATCCATACCCTGCTGAATAAACAGTCATTCTGTACAGTTACACAGAGAGTGATCCTCAGCGTGAATAAACAGTTACTCTGTAAAATTACAGAGTGAGTGATCCTTACCCTGAATTAACAGTCATTCTGTACAGTTACACTGTGAATGAACCTTACCCTGAATAAACAGTGCCTCTGTACAGTTACAGCATGACTGACCCCTCCCTTGCTGAATAAACAGTGACTCCGTACAGTAACATATTGAGTGACCCTTACCCACAATAAACAGTGATTCTGTGCAGTTACACAAAGAGTGATCGTTACCCTGAATTAACAGTCACTCTGTACAGTTACACAGAGAGTGACCCATACCCTGAATAAACACCTACTCTGTACAGTTACACAGTGAGTGATCCTTACCCTGAATTAACAGTCATTCTGTACAGTCACAAAGTGAGTGATCCTTACCCTAAATAAAAAGTCATTCTGTACAATTACACAGTGAGTGATCCTTACCCTGAATAAACAGTGACTCTGGATGGTTACATAGTGAGTGATCCTTCCCCTGAATAAACAGTCACTCTGTACAGTTACACAGTGAGTGATCTTTATCCTGAATAAACAGTGACTCTGTACAGTTACACAGTGAGTGATCCTTACCCTGAATAAACAAAGAATCTGTACAGTTACAGTGAGTGATCCTTACCCTGAAGAAACAGTTACTCTGTACAGTTACATAGTGAGTGATCCTTACCCTGAATAAACAGTGACTCTGTACAGTTACATAGTGAGTGATCCTTACCCTGAATAAACAGTCACTCTGTACAGTTACACAGAGAGTGATCCTTACCCTGAGTTAACAGTCACTCTGTACAATTACACAGTGAGTGATCCTTACCCTGAATAAACAGTTTCTCTGTACAGTTACACAGTGAGTGATCTTTATCCTGAATAATCAGTGACTCTGTACAGTTACACAGTGAGTGATCCTTACCCTGAATAAACAGTGCATCTGTACAATCACACAGTGAGTGATCCATACCCTGAATAAACAGTGACTCTGTACAGTTACACAGTGAGTGATCCTTACCCTGAATAAACAGTGAAACTGTACATTTACACAGTGAATGACCCTTACACTGAATAAACAGTGACTCTGTACAGTTACACAGTGAATGACCCTTACACTGAATAAACAGTGACTCTGTACAGTTACACAGTGAATGACCCTTACACTGAATAAACAGTGACTCTGTACAGATACACAGTGAGTGATCCTTACCCTGCTGAATAAACAGTGACTCTGTACAGTTACACAGTGAGTGATCCTTACACTGAATAAACAGTCACTCTGTACAATTGCATAGAGAGTGGTCCTTACCCTGAATTAACAGTTACTCTGTACAGTTACACGTTGAGTGATCATTACCCTGAATACAGAGTGACCCTGTACAGTTACACAGTGATTGATCCTTAACCTCAATAAACAGTGACTCTGTACAGTTACACAGTGAGTGATTCTTACCCAGAATAAACAGTGACTCTGTACAGTTACACAGTGATTAATCCTTACCCTGAGTAAACAGTGACTCCGTATAGTTACACAGTGATTGATTCTTACCCTGAATAAACTGTGACTCTGTACAGTTACACAGTGAGTCATCCTTACACTGAATAAAAAGTCACTCTGTACGGTTACACAGTGAGTGATCCTTACCCTGAATAAACAGTGAATCTGTACAGTTACACAGTGAGTGATCCTTACCCTGAATAAACTGTGACTCTTTACAGTTACACAGTGAGTGATCCTTACCCTGAATAAACAGTTGCTCTGTACAATTACACAGAGAGTGATCCTTACCCTGAATAAACAGTTGCTCTGTACAGTTACACAGTGAGTGATCCTTAGCCTGAATAAACAGTGAATCTGTACAGTTACACAGTGAGTGATCTTTATCCTGAATAATCAGTGACTCTGTACAGTTACACAGTGAGTGATCCTTACCCTGAATAAACAGTGCATCTGTACAATCACACAGTGAGTGATCCATACCCTGAATAAACAGTGACTCTGTACAGTTGCACAGTGAGTGATCCTTAACCTCAATAAACAGTGACTCTGTACAATTACACAGTGAGTGATCCTTACCCTGAATAAACAGTTTCTCTGTACAGTTACACAGTGAGTGATCTTTATCCTGAATAATCAGTGACTCTGTACAGTTACACAGTGAGTGATCCTTACCCTGAATAAACAGTGCATCTGTACAATCACACAGTGAGTGATCCATACCCTGAATAAACAGTGACTCTGTACAGTTACACAGTGAGTGATCCTTACCCTGAATAAACAGTGAAACTGTACATTTACACAGTGAATGACCCTTACACTGAATAAACAGTGACTCTGTACAGTTACACAGTGAATGACCCTTACACTGAATAAACAGTGACTCTGTACAGTTACACAGTGAATGACCCTTACACTGAATAAACAGTGACTCTGTACAGATACACAGTGAGTGATCCTTACCCTGCTGAATAAACAGTGACTCTGTACAGTTACACAGTGAGTGATCCTTACACTGAATAAACAGTCACTCTGTACAATTGCATAGAGAGTGGTCCTTACCCTGAATTAACAGTTACTCTGTACAGTTACACGTTGAGTGATCATTACCCTGAATACAGAGTGACCCTGTACAGTTACACTGTGATTGATCCTTACCCTCAATAAACAGTGTCTCTGTACAGTTACACAGTGAGTGATTCTTACCCAGAATAAACAGTGACTCTGTACAGTTACACAGTGTGTGATTCTTACCCAGAATAAACAGTGATTCTGTACATTTACACAGTGAGTGATTCTTACCCAGAATAAACAGTGATTCTGTACAGTTACACAGAGAGTGACCCTTACCCTGAGTAAACAGTGACTCTGTACACTTACACAGAGAGTGACCCTTACCCTGAATAAACAGTGACTCTGTACAGTCACACAGTGAGTGATCCTTACCTTGAATAAACAGTGACTCTGTACAGTTACACAGTGAGTGATCCTTACCCTGAATAAACAGTCACTCTGTACAGTTACACAGAGAGTGATCCTTACCCTGAATAAACAGTCACTCTCTACAGTTACACAGAGAGTGATCCTTACCCTGAATAAACAGTGACTCTCTACAGTTACACAGTGAGTGATCCATACCCTGAATAAACAGTGACTCTGTACAGTTACACAGTGAGTGATCCTTACCCTGCATAAACAGTGAATCTGTACAGTTACACAGTGAGTGATCCTTACCCTGAACAAACAGTGACTCTGTACAGTTACACAGAGAGTGATCCTTACCCTGAATTAACAGTGACTCTGTGCAGTTACACAGTGAGTCATTCTTACCCTGAATAAACTGTCACTCTGTACAGTTACACTTTGAGTGATCTGCACCCTGCTGAATAAACAGTGACTCTGTACAGTTACACAGTGAGTGATCTTTACCCTGATAAACAGTGACTCTAGACAGTTAGACAGTGAGTGATCCTTACCCTGAATTAACAGTCATTCTGTACAGTCACAAAGTGAGTGATCCTTACCCTGAATAAACAGTGACTCTGTACAGTTACATAGTGAGTGATCCTTACCCTGAATAAACAGTCACTCTGTACAGTTACACAGAGAGTGATCCTTACCCTGAATAAACAGTCACTCTGTACAGTTACACAGTGAGTGATCCATACCCTGAATAAACAGTGACTCTGTACAGTTACACAGTGAGTGATCTTTACCCTGATAAACAGTCACTCGGGACAGTTACACAGAGAGTGATCCTTACCCTGAATAAACAGTCACTCTCTACAGTTACACAGTGAGTGACCCTTACCCTGAATTAACAGTCATTCTGTACAGTCACAAAGTGAGTGATCCTTAGCCTGAATAAACAGTGATTCTGTACAGTTACACAGTGAATGACCCTTACAATGAATAAACAGTGACTCTGTACAGTTACAGCATTAGTGACGCTTACCCTGAATAAACAGTGAATCTGTACAGTTACAAACTCAATGACCCTTATACTGAATAAACAGTGACTCTGTACAGTTACAGCATGAGTGACCTTTACCCTGCTGAATGAATAGCGACTCTGTACAGTTACACATTGAGTGACCCTTGCCCTGAATTAACAGTCATTCTGTACAGTTACACAGAGAGTGATCCTTAGCCTGAATAAACAGTGACTCTGGACAGTTACACAGTGAGTGATCTTTATCCTGAATCAAAAGTTTCTCTGTGCAGTTAAACAGTGAGTGATCCCCACCCTGAATAAATAGAGACTCCTTTGATTCCCTGAATAAGTGAATCTGTGCAGGAACGCTGTGAGTGATCCTTACTCTGAATAAACAGTGAAACTGTACAGTTACACAGTGAATGACCCTTACTCTGAATAAACAGTTACTCTGTACAGTTACAGCATGAGTGACGCTTACCCTGAATAAACAGTGAATCTGTACAGTTACAAACTCAATGACCCTTATACTGAATAAACAGTGACTCTGTATAATTACTGCATGAGTGACACTTACCCTGCTGAATGAACAGTGACTCTGTACAGTTACACAGTGAGTGATCCTTACCCTGATAAACAGTCACTCTGTACAGTTACACAGTGAGTGATCCTTACCCTGATAAACAGTGACTCTGTACAGTTACACAGAGAGTGATCCTTAGCCTGAATAAACAGTGACTCTGTACAGTTACACAGTGAGTGATCTTTACCCTGATAAACAGTCACTCTGGACAGTTACACAGAGAGTGATCCTTACCCTGAATAAACAGTCACTCTGTACAGTTTCACAGTGAGTGATCCATACCCTGAATAAACAGTGACTCTGTACAGTTACACAGTGAGTGATCTTTACCCTGATAAACAGTCAGTCTGGACAGTTACACAGAGAGTGATCCTTACCCTGAATAAACAGTCACTCTGTACAGTTTCACAGTGAGTGATCCATACCCTGAATAAACAGTGACTCTGTACAGTTACACAGTGAGTGATCTTTACCCTGATAAACAGTCACTCTGGACAGTTACACAGAGAGTGATCCTTACCCTGAATAAACAGTCACTCTCTACAGTTACGCAGTGAGTGACCCTTACCCTGAATTAACAGTCATTCTGTACAGTCACAAAGTGAGTGATCCTTAGCCTGAATAAACAGTCACTCTGGACAGTTACACAGTGAGTGATATTTATCCTGAATCAAAAGTTTCTCTTTGCAGTTAAACAGTGAGTGATCCCCACCCTGAACAAATAGAGACTCCTTTGATACCCTGAATAAGTGAATCTGTGCAGGAACGCTGTGAGTGATCCTTACTCTGAATAAACAGTGACTCTGTACAGTTACACAGTGAGTGATCTTTACTCTGAATAAACAGTGAAACTGTACATTTACACAGTGAATGACCCTTACACTGAATAAACAGTGAAACTGTACAGTCACACAGTGAGTGATCCTTACACTGAATAAACAGTGACTCTGTACAGATACAGCATGAGTGACGCTTACCCTGAATTAACAGTCATTCTGTACAGTTACACAGAGAGTGATCCTTAGCCTGAATAAACAGTGACTCTTTAGTTACACAGTGAGTGATCCTTACCCTGAATTAACAGTCATTCTGTACAGTTACACAGAGAGTGATCCTTAGCCTGAATAAACAGTGACTCTTTAGTTACACAGTGAGTGATCCTTACCCTGAATTAACAGTCATTCTGTACAGTTACACCGTGAGTGATCCTTACCCTGAATAAACAGTGACTCTGGACAGTTACATAGTGAGTGATCTTTATCCTGAATCAAAAGTTTCTCTGTGCAGTTAAACAGTGAGTGATCCCCACCCTGAACAAATAGAGACTCCTTTGATACCCTGAATAAGTGAATCTGTGCAGGAACGCTGTGAGTGATCCTTACTCTGAATAAACAGTGAAACTGTACATTTACACAGTGAATGACCCTTACTCTGAATAAACAGTTACTCTGTACAGTTACAGCATGAGTGACGCTTACCCTGAATAAACAGTGAAACTGTACAGTTACACAGTGAGTGATCCTTACTCTGAATAAACAGTGACTCTGTACAGTTACACAGGAGTGATCCTTACCATGAATTAACAGTGACTCTCGCACAGTTACACAGAGAGTGATCCTTACCATGAATTAACAGTGACTCTGTACAGTTACACAGTGAGTGACCCTTACCACTGCAGTGAGCAGTGGTACCATCCCTTCTTCTGTCACTTTCATGGACCGGAACACTGAGGTCAATTCTCTCATGTTACCCAAACAGAGCTGAGTTAATGTTGCACATACTGGAGCTGAAATCCAGACTCTCTGCTCCATAGACTGACTTCTAGCCTGAGTGATGGTCTCCCATTGTGGGCTTCTGTCCCACACAGTTTGCTACATTTGGAAAAGTCATTAAGCTATAGTAAACGTGGATGTTTGTGATGTGAGTAAGGGGAGAGTTCTTTGAATATCATTGTGAATAATCCCTGATATTACAATTGAATTTTCATATTGCGTCTGTTTGTAATTTAAGCCCAGGATTGGCACTGAGCTGCTCATTGCATGTTTCAGTGTGAGATTAAAGAGCTTTGGGATATTTGAGTTGTGGCCTGTGGGAAGTGAGGTTGGGTGGTGAGTTTGGAAGGTTTCTCACTCTTCCTGTTTTGTTGGACACTCTGTTCCCTTCAGCTGACGATTTGCTGCCAGGACCCAAACTGCAAACAAATCAAGCTCATCAACTTCTTCACATTCTCGACAGATTCAAGCTGCCTTGGTATCAGCTCCTGTCCACAGAGCTCTTACGCACTCAACCATTATTTGTTCTGAGGTTGTCTGGTTGAGATTTGTGGCCCGGCAGCCTCGCTGAGGTCAATCCATAGAGCTCAAAAAACAGTAAAAGCAGGAGCCAGAGTGGCTTTGAATTGAACTTGTGGGGTTAAGATGCTGGCTCAATAATGGCAGCTGGAACTGAAAGACAGTCTCTGTAACGGTGACCGTGAAACCAGTGTCGATTGTGGTAAAAACCCATCTGGTTCGCTAATGTCCTTTAGGGAAGGAAATCTGCCGTCCTTACCCGGTCCAGCCCACATGTGACTCCAGACCCACAGAAATGTGGTTGACTCTTAACTGCCCTCCTGAAATGGTCTAGCAAATTTAGGGCAACAAATGCTGGTCTTGGAAAGTTAGAAAGTTAAACAGATTTTATTTAAGTTAAATGTGGTGGGGTTGGCGGAGGTTGTAGAGAAAGAACAAAAGGGAAGATCTGTGATAGGGCAGAAGACAGGAGGGATTAAATTAGAATAAAGAGTTGGTGGGGCAGAACCAAAGTGAGTGGTAGCGGGACAAGTAAAGAAAAAAGAAATGTGTTCAGAAGAGGCGTGAATGGAAGGATGATGAACAGCCACCATTCCGAAAGCAAAGCGAGATAAACAAGATTAAAATCCAAACGTGCAAAGAAGGAGTCCTTTTAAACTCAGCAGGTCTGACAGCATCTGTGGAAAGACAGAGTTAGCGTTTCGAGTCCGTATGACTCTTCTTCAGACCCTTCTTCTGCTCTGAAGAAGAGACATACGGACTCGAAACTTTAACTCTGTTTCTCTCTCCACAGACGCTGCCAGACCTGCTGAGTTTTTCCAGCATTTTTTGTTTTTGTTTCAGATTTCCAGCATCTGCAGTATTTTGCCTTTGTCCTTTTAAATTTGTTTGATTTTACAGTTGAGCAACATTTGTCCTTTAAAAGGAGATTCTGCAAATTCCTAATGATGAAGGCAACAATCATCAATCTCCGAAACCAACATAAAAGATTAACTCAGATCTCTGCCCTGCAGATGGTGCTGAATTGCTGAGGAGTGTTTTCTGTTCTCACTGGCACGTGGAATTACTGCAATTCCCAGATGTGCCACACTGTGGCAGTGCAGGCTCACATTCTGCTGCTGCCTGGCTCTGCTGATCCCAAATGAAGAGCCAAGTGCAGAAATCGCAGCAAATCATCTCTCCAGTCATGAATACCCACTCAAAAATCAGTTTGGTAAATGATCCAATGCTCATCACAGTTTAAAACATTTGTACAGTGGAAAGAAACACAGTCGGCACATCCCACAGGTAATAAAATAACTCACCTTCCTCCCCTGAGGATTCCAGGCACAATGAAGCAATGAGACCCCCGCCCTCCCCACAGTCCCCACCCCCCCCACCGCCCCCCACCCTCCCCTCAGTCCCCACACCCCCCCCACGACCCCCCCACCCTCCCCCCAGTCCCCACCACCCCCACTCCCACCCCCACCCTCCCCCCAGTCCCCACACCCCCCCACCGCCCCCCCCACACGCCCCCCATCCCCCACATCCCCCCAACCCACCCCCCACCCCCACCCTCCCCCCAGTCCCCACCCCCCCACCCTCCCCCCAGTCCCCACACCGCCCCCACCACCCACATCCCCCCAACCCACCCCCCACCCCCACCCTCCCCCCAGTCCCCACCCCCCCACCCTCCCCCCAGTCCCCACACCGCCCCCACCACCCCCCCGACACCACCCCCCACCCCCACCCCCACCCCCCCCACACGCTCCTCCACCACACGCCCCCACCCCCCCCCACCCTCCCCCCAGTCCCCACAACCCTCCCCCACGACACCCCCACACGCTCCCCCCCACCACACGCCCACCACACCCCCCCCAACCGCCCCCCACCACCCCCCACCGCCCCCCACACACGCCCCACCCCCACCCTCCCCCCAATCCCCACACCCACCCCCCCCACCCCCACCCTCCCCCACCGCCCCCCACACACGCCCCACCCCCACCCTCCCCCCAATCCCCACACCCACCCCCCCCACCCCCACCACCCCCCACCGCCCCCCACACACGCCCCACCCCCACCCTCCCCCCAATCCCCACCCCCACCCTCCCCCACCGCCCACCCCCCCCCCCACCCCTGCTGACTATCCCTGATCAAACCTTGCCTCTCCAAGTGGAGATAGATTCTCTCCTTCAGAATTTTCTCCAATAGTTTTCCTACCACTGACGTGAGACTCACTGGCCTGTAGTTCCCTGGCTTATCTCTACAACCCTTCTTAAATAGCGGAACCACATTAGCTGTTCTCCAGTCCTCTGGCACCTCCCCCATGGCCAGAGAGGAATTAAAAATTTGGGTCAGAGCCCCTGTGATCCCCTCTCTTGCCTCCCTCAGCAGTCTGGGACACAAATCATCCGGACCTGGAGATTTGTCTACTTTTAAGCCTGCCAACACCTCCAATACCTTGTCACTCCCTGTATCAAATTGCTCAAGAACCTCGCAGTCTCTCTCCCCGAGTTCGATACCTTCATCCTCATTCTCTTGGGTGAAGACGGATGTGAAGTATTCATCCATCTGATTCCGGGGGATATTTAAAAGTTGATGCGGGAAAGATCTTTAAATAAAATCCGATTTTTGAGAGGCACCAGTTATTGGTGGAAATCCTGATCTGAGGGATTTAATTCCAGTACCTGATAGAGGATTCTCAAATCAGCAAGAGACTGTTATTAATAATTGATAGCTCATCAGCTGCTGGTTAATTAGTCTGGCTCTCACTCCATTGGCTGAGTGTTTTTTGGGTTGTTAATAATGTAATTTAGTTAATTATTAGAAGTTTGTCTGCTGCAGCACACGGAGAGTCAGGGAGCAGACCTGTTGCCTCTGTTGGTCATCATCAATGTCTCTCCCAATCGTGTGCAGGGTGAACCTAAAAACTGGGAGTGAGCCCTGCTGGGGAGTGAGTGTGGTTCTGGGGAAGGGAACCAGGGTGGGGTGAGCAGTACTAATGATCCTGTTGCTATGTGTTCCCAGGTAGCGAGGACGCGTCTTGGAGCCTGTACATCGAAGACTCGTTTCACAGAACAGTAAGACTTTATATGCTGTGAGATCTGGGTCAGCATCTAAACTCTTACAGTTGAGAGAGGCGAGTCGCACTGACACTGTAACAACCACAGAACCACTGGAATCACTGGATTCACTGGGAGCACTGCATCGAGCAAGGTCACAGGATGAGTAAGGGAATAACTCGATAAAGAGACTGACCCTCACTTTAGACAGAAACCATAGCAGCAACTGACTGACATCAATTTAAGGGGAATATTTGTCGGAACTATGAATCTGAAAGATTAAAAACTCCCTCAACACCACCAGCACCTCCCCCCCACCACCCCCCAGTGAGAGTCAGCACCTTCAGGAACTGTCCCCCAGCGAGAGTGAGCACCTTCAGGAACTGCCCCCCAGTGAGAGTCAGCACCTTCGGGAACTGTCCCCCAGTGAGAGTCAGCACCTTCAGGAACTGTCCCCCAGCGAGAGTCAGCACCTTCAGGTACTGTCCCCCAGTGAGAGTCAGCACCTTCAGGAACTGTCCCCCAGTGAGAGTCAGCACCTTCAGGTACTGTCCCCCAGTGAGAGTCAGCACCTTCAGGAACTGTCCCCCAGTGAGAGTCAGCACCTTCAGGAACTGTCCCCCAGTGAGAGTCAGCACCTTCAGGAACTGTCCCCCAGTGAGAGTCAGCACCTTCAGGGAGGATGGGATAGGATATGGAAGGAAAAACTGATTTGAAAGAGACTTCTTAGCTGGGGAGAGCAGTTTAACTTTCAGTGGGTGAAAGCTCTGTGTGTTGTGTTGAGGCGGGTGAATGGGGAGAGAAGAACTGGGTTCTGTGCAGCCTGAGATTCTCACTGTCTGATTGGCTGGGCCACCGTGGTCGATGTGGATGGGACAGGTGCAGGGTGTGGCTGACTGGACCATCCCAGATCTGCACTGATCCCCACTCTTGCTATGATTTGGAGGAGGTAAGGGCGATGTCCAAGGTCCTGAGTGTGGTTCAGTAAAAGGAGGAGAGTGTGTATGGGCTCTCAGGGTGTTTCTGGAGATGGTCACTGCAGTACAGTCAGGATCCAAAGGGCCAAAAAGCAGCATTGTGAATCCGGGTCAGAGGTCAGCGTGCAGTCACCATGTTAGGCAGCAAATCGTTACTGACCCCTGGGCTCCTCATTAACCAACAGTGAAATCCAGTGCTGGACACAGAGCCTGACACTGACCCAGACCTGTCTAGACCAGTCCCTCCCCAGGGAGTGGACACTGACTCACACAGCGACCCAGGCCATTCTGGACTGGTCATTCCCTGATGGACACAGAGCCTCAAACCTACCCAGGCAGGTCACTCCCTGAGGAGTGGACATAGCTTCAGGGATTTTTTTTTGTTCTTTTACAGGATGTGGGCTTCGCTGGCTGGGCCAGCATTTAGTGCCCATCCCTAGTTGCCCTTGAGAAGGTGGTGGTGAGCTGCTTTCTGAACCGCTGCAGTCCATGTGGTGTAGGTACACCCACAGTGCTGTTAAGAAGGGAGTTCCAGGATTTTGACCCAGCGACAGTGAAGGAACGGTGATATATTTCCAAGTCAGGATGGTGGGACTTTGAGGGGAACTTCCAGGTGGTGGTGTTCCCATCTATTTGCTGCCCTTGTCCTTCCAGATGGTAGCAGTCATAGGTTTGGAAGGTGCTGTCTAAGGAGCCTTGGTGAGTTCCTGCTGTGCATCTTGTAGATGGTACACACTGCTGCTACTGTGTGTCAGTGATGGGAGGTGTGAATGTTTGTGGATGTGGTGCCAATCAAGTGGGCTGCTTTGTCCTGGATGATGTCAAACTTCTTGAGTGTTGTGGGAGCTGCACTCATCCAGGCAAGTGGAGAGTATTCCATCACACTCCTGACTTGTGCCTTGTAGATGGTGGACAGACTTTGGAGAGTCAGGAGGTGAGTTACTTGTCGCAGGATTCCCAGCCTCTGACCTGCTCTTGTAGCCACAGTTTTTATATCACAGAATCACAGAATGCAGAAAAGGCCCTTCGGCCCATCGAGTCTGCACTGACACATGAGAAACACCTGACCTACCTACCTAATCCCATTTACCAGCACTTGGCCCATAGCCTTGAATGTTATGACGTGCCAAGTGCTCATCCAGGTACTTTTTAAAGGATGTGAGGCAACCCACCTCCACCACCCTCCCAGGCAGTGCATTCCAGACCGTTACCACCCTCTGGGTAAAAAAGTTTTTCCTCACATCCCCCCTAAACCTCCTGCCCCTCACCTTGAACTTATGCCCCCTTGTGACTGACCCTTCAACTAAGGGGAACAGCTGCTTCCTATCCACCCTGTCCATGCCCCTCATAATCTTGTACACCTCGATCAGGTCGCCCCTCAGTCTTCTCTGCTCCAACGAAAACAACCCAAGTCTATCCAACCTCTCTTCATAACTTAAATATTTCATCCCAGGCAACATCCTGGTGAATCTCCTCTGCACCCCCTCCAGTGCAATCACATCCTTCCTATAATGTGGCGACCAGAACTGCACACAGTACTCCAGCTGTGGCCTCACCAAGTTTCTATACAACTCCAACATGACCTCCCTACTTTTGTAATCTATGCCTCGATTGATAAAGGCAAGTGTCCCATATGCCTTTTTCACCACCCCATTAACATGCCCTTCCGCTTTCATAGATCTATGGACACACACACCAAGGTCCCTTTGTTCCTCAGAACTTCCTAGTGTCATGCCGTTCACTGAATACTTCCTTGTCAAATTACTCCTTCCAAAGTGTATCACCTCACACTTTTCAGGGTTAAATTCCATCTGCCACTTATCTGCCCATTTGACCATCCCGTCTATATCTTCCTGTAGTCCAAGACATTCAACCTCACTGTTAACCACCCGACCAATCTTTGTGTCATCCGTAAACTTACTAATCCTACCCCCCACATAGTCATCTATGTCGTTTATATAAATACAAATAATAGGGGACCCAGCACAGATCCCTGTGGTACGCCACTGGACACTGGCTTCCAGTCACTAAAGCAGCCTTCTGTCATCACCCTCTGCCTCCTACAACTAAGCCAATTTTGAATCCACTTTATCAAATTACCCCGTATCCCATATGCATTTGCCTTCTTTATAAGTCTCCCATGTGGGACCTTGTCAAAGGCTTTGCTGAAATCCATATAAACTACATCAACTACACTACCCTCATCTACACACCTGGTCACCTCCTCAAAAAATTCAATCAAATTTGTTAAGCATGACCTCCATGGTAATACTCCTGGCATTAAAATAGAGGCCATCCAGCCTTGCCTTACTCCCTTGAAACTTAATGCAGCTGTACTCCCTCTGACTTGATTGTTTTACTGTATTATGATGTGTCCCTATTCTGCTAACATTCTGTGTCTCCTCCCCCTGCTGAATTAGATTAAACTCCTCCCAACAGCACTAGCAAACCCGCCCGAAAGGATGTTAGTCCCGCTCTGGTTCAGATGTAGACCGTCCCGCTTGTACAGGTCCCACCTTCCCCAGAAACGGTCCCAGTGATCCAGGAATCTAAAACCCTCCCTCCTGCACCAACTCTTAAGCCACCTATTCATCTGCGCTATTCTCCTATTTCTGTGCTCACTAGCACGTGGCACTGGGAGTAATCCAGAGATTACAGCCCGAGAGGTCTTGCTTTTTAGTCTACTGCCTAATTCCCTGAATTCTTGATGCAAGACCTCATCCCTCTTTCTACCTATGTCATTGGTATCAACATGTACCATGACCTCTGCCTTATCACCCTCCCCCTTCAGGATGCCCTGCAGCCGTTCAGAGACATCCTGGACCCTGGCACCAGGGAGGCAACACACCATCCTGGAGTCACGTTGACGGTCACAGTAGCGCCTATCTGTTCCCCTAACTATAGAATCCCCTATTACTATTGCTCTTCTTCCCTTCCTCCCCTCCTGTACAGACAGGCTGCTTGTGGTGCCAAGCTTGGCTCTGTCTGCACTCCCTGGAGGAACCAGCGCCCTCATCAGCCTCCAAAATAGAATACCGATTTGCGAGCAGGACCCCAGGGGACTCCTGAACTACCTGCCTGTTTCTCTTGGACTGCCTGGTGGTAATCCATTCCCTTCCTTCCTCAAGCCCCTTCAGCTGCAGTGTGACCACCTCTCTAAACATGCTATCCACGATGGTCTCAGACTTGTGGATGCTCCACAGTGTCCCCAGCCGCCGTTCCAGCTCTGAAACCCGAGCTTCCAGGTGCTGCAGCTGGACACACTTCCTGCACACATGTTGGTCCCAGGCACTGGAAATGTCCCCAGCTTCCCACATGGAGCACGAGGAGCACACCATGGCTTTGAGCTCTCCTGCCATGACTTATCCCTTTAAATTAAACCTTTTAAATCAATTACTCTAGGGCCCTTCTTCCCTGATCTTCGTTACTATAGAATATACAAACTATAAACCACAAAAAGACCTTAAACTATAAGCGATTAAAGTAATAAATACTTACCCGAACTTACCCACTACTTACCAGTCACTCCTTTCCCATGTAGCCTCTACTGCCGCAGCAGGGCAAGACCATGCTCTGAAGGTTTAAGAAGTTGAATAGCAAGGAAAAAATGCAAAGAGCACCTCTTCCCCTCTGCATCGAATTCCCACTGTGCACCAAATTGCCAATACCCACACTCACTCTGGCTGTGTCTCACTCAGGATGAGCTGTCTCCCCTGTTCGTGTGCAAGCAACTGGCTAATCCAGTTCAGTTTCTGGTCAATGGTAACCCCCAAAATGTTGATAGTGGGGGATACAGTGATGGTAATGCCATTGAATGTCAAGAGGCAATGGTTAGATTCTCTCTTGTTGGAGATGGTCATTGCCTGGCACTTGTGTGGTTCGAATGTTACTTGCCACTTGTCAGCCCAAGTCTGGATATTGTCCAGGTCTTGCTGCATTTGGACATGGACTGCTTCAGTATCTGAGGAGTCGTGAATGATGCTGAACATTGTGCAATCATCAGCGAACATCCCCACTTCTGACCTTATGATGGAAGGAAGGTAATTGATGAAACAGTTGAAGATGGTTGGGCCTAGGACACTACCCTGAGGAACTCCTGCAGTGATGTCCTGGAGCTGAGATGACTGACCTCCAACAACCATAACTGTCTTCCTTTGTGCTAGGTATGACTCTGACCAGCAGAGAGCTTTCCCCTGATTTACATTGACTCCAGTTTTGCTAGGGCTCCTTGATGCCACACTCAGTCAAATCCGGCCTTGATGTCAAGGGCAGTCACTTTCACCTCACCTCGGGAGTTCAGCTCTTTTGTCCATGTTTGAACCAAGGTTGTAATGAGGTCAGGAGCTGAGTGACCCTGGTGGAACCCAAACTGGGTGTCAGTGAGCAAGTTATTGCTGAACAAGTGCCGCTTGACAGCACTGTTGATGACCCCTTCCATTACTTTACTGATGATGGAGAGTAGACTGATGGCGGTAATTGGCTGGGTTGGATTTGTCCTGCTTTTTGTGTACAGAACATACCTGGGCAATTTTCCACAAAGCCGGGTAGATGCCAGTGTTGTAGCTGTATTGGAACAGCTTGGCTAGGGGCGTGGCAAGTTCAGGAGCACAAGTCTTCAGTACTATTGCCGGAATATTGTCAGGGCCCCGTAGCCTTTGCAGTATCCAGTGCCTTCAACTGTTTCTTGATATCACGTAGAGTGAATCGAATTGGCTGAAGACTGGCATCTGTGATGCTGGAGGCCTCTGGAGGAGGCCGAGATGGATCATCCACTCGGCACTTCTGGCTGAAGATTGTTGCAAATGCTTCAGCCTTATCTTTTGCACTGATGTGCTGGGCTCCTCCATCACTGAAGACGGGGATATTTGTGGAGCCTCCACCTCCTCTAGTGAGTTGTTTAATTGTCCACCACCATTCACGACTGGATGTGGCAGGACTGCAGAGCTTAGAACTGATCCGTTGGTTGTGGGATCGCTTAGCCCTGCCTATCACTTGCTGATTATGCTGTTTGGCAGTTTGCCTGGTGCTGCTCACACACGCCTCAGGGAGAATCACACACGCCTCAGGAACACACACACACGCCTCAGGGAGAATCACACACGCCGCAGGGAGATTCACACACGCCTCAGGGAGAATCACACACGCCTCAGGAACACACACACGCCTCAGGGACACACACGCGCCTCAGGAACACACACACGCCTCAGGGAGAATCACACACGCCTCAGGAACACACACACACACCTCAGGAACACACACACATGCCTCAGGGAGAATCACACACGCCTCAGGAACACACACACGCCTCAGGGACACACACACGCCTCAGGAACACACACGCGCCACAGGGAGAATCACACACGCCTCAGGAACACACACACATGCCTCAGGAACACACACACGCGCCTCAGGAACACACACACATGCCTCAGGAACACACACACACGCCTCAGGAACACAGACACGCCTCAGGGAGAATCACACACGCCTCAGGAACACACACACACGCCTCAGGGAGAATCACACACGCCTCAGGGAGAATCACACACACGCCTCAGGAACACACACACACGCCTCAGGGAGAATCACACACGCCTCAGGAACACACACACGCCTCAGGGACACACACGCGCCTCAGGAACACACACACGCCTCAGGGAGAATCACACACGCCTCAGGAACACACACACACGCCTCAGGAACACACACACATGCCTCAGGGAGAATCACACACGCCTCAGGAACACACACACGCCTCAGGGACACACACGCGCCTCAGGAACACACACGCGCCACAGGGAGAATCACACACGCCTCAGGAACACACACACGTGCCTCAGGAACACACACACGCGCCTCAGGAACACACACACATGCCTCAGGAACACACACACACGCCTCAGGAACACAGACACGCCTCAGGGAGAATCACACACGCCTCAGGAACACACACACACGCCTCAGGGAGAATCACACACGCCTCAGGGAGAATCACACACACGCCTCAGGAACACACACACACGCCTCAGGGAGAATCACACACGCCTCAGGAACACACACACACGCCTCAGGGACACTCACACACGCCTCAGGGAGAATCACACACGCCTCAGGGAGAATCACACACGCCTCAGGGAGAATCACACACGCCTCAGGGAGAATCACACACGACTCAGGGAGAATCACACACGCCTCAGGAACACACACACGCCTCAGGGAGAATCACACACGCCTCAGGAACACACACACGCCTCAGGGAGAATCACACACGCCTCAGGGAGAATCACACACGCCTCAGGAACACACACACACGCCTCAGGGCGAATCACACACGCCTCAGGAACACACACACGCCTCAGGAACACACACACACGCCTCAGGGAGAATCACACACGCCTCAGGAACACACACACACGCCTCAGGAACACACACACACGCCTCAGGAACACACACACACACCTCAGGGAGAATCACACACACGCCTCAGGAACACACACACATGCCTCAGGGAGAATCACACACGCCTCAGGGACACACACACACGCCTCAGGGAGAATCACACACGCCTCAGGAACACACACACACGCCTCAGGGAGAATCACACACACACCTCAGGAACACACACACGCCTCAGGGAGAATCACACACGCCTCAGGGAGAATCACACACACACCTCAGGGAGAATCACACACACGCCTCAGGAACACACACACGCCTCAGGGAGAATCACACACGCCTCAGGGAGAATCACACACGCCTCAGGAACACACACACGCCTCAGGAACACACACACACCTCAGGAACACACACACGCCTCAGGAACACACACACACGCCTCAGGAACACACACACACGCCTCAGGGAGAATCACACACGCCTCAGGGAGAATCACACACACGCTTCAGGAACACACACACACCTCAGGAACACACACACACGCCTCAGGGAGAATCACACACGCCTCAGGAACACACACACACGCCTCAGGGAGAATCACACACGCGCCTCAGGAACACACACGCGCCTCAGGAACACACACACACGCCTCAGGAACACACACACACGCCTCAGGGAGAATCACACACGTGCCTCAGGAACACACACACGCCTCAGGGACACACACACGCCTCAAGAACACACACACGCCTCAGGGAGAATCACACACGCCTCAGGAACACACACACACGCCTCAGGAACACACACACACGCCTCAGGAACACACACACACGCCTCAGGAACACACACACGCTTCAGGAACACACACACACGCCTCAGGAACACACACACGCCTCAGGGAGAATCACACATGCCTCAGGAACACACACACACGCCTCAGGGAGAATCACACACGCCTCAGGGAGAATCACACACGCCTCAGGGAGAATCACACACGCCTCAGGGAGAATCACACACACGCCTCAGGGAGAATCACACACACCTCAGGAACACACACGCGCCTCAGGAACACACAGACGCCTCAGGGAGAATCACACACACGCCTCAGGGAGAATCACACACGCCTCAGGAACACACACGCGCCTCAGGAACACACACACGCCTCAGGGAGAATCACACGCGCCTCAGGAACACACACGCGCCTCAGGAACACACACGCGCCTCAGGAACACACACACACGCCTCAGGAACACACACGCGCCTCAGGAACACACACACATGCCTCAGGAACACACACGCGCCTCAGGAACACACACACGCCTCAGGAACACACACACACGCCTCAGGAACACACACGCGCCTCAGGAACACACACACACGCCTCAGAAACACACACGCGCCTCAGGAACACACACACACCTCAGGGAGAATCACACACGCCTCAGGAACACACACGCGCCTCAGGAACACACACACATGCCTCAGGAACACACACGCGCCTCAGGAACACACACACGCCTCAGGAACACACACGCGCCTCAGGAACACACACACGCCTCAGGAACACACACGCGCCTCAGGAACACACACACGCCTCAGGGAGAATCACACACGCCTCAGGAACACACACACAGGCCTCAGGAACACACACACACGCCTCAGGGAGAATCACACACGCCTCAGGAACACACACACACGCCTCAGGAACACACACACGCCTCAGGAACACACATACGCCTCAGGAACACACACACACGCCTCAGGGAGAATCACACACGCCTCAGGAACACACACACACGCCTCAGGAACACACACACGCCTCAGGAACACACACACGCCTCAGGAACACACACACACGCCTCAGGGAGAATCACACAGGCCTCAGGGAGAATCACACACGCCTCAGGAACACACACACGCCTCAGGGAGAATCACACACGCCTCAGGAACACACACACACCTCAGGGAGAATCACACACGCCTCAGGAACACACACACGCCTCAGGAACACACACACGCCTCAGGGAGAATCACACACGCCTCAGGGAGAATCACACACGCCTCAGGAACACACACACGCCTCAGGAACACACACGCGCCTCAGGAACACACACACACGCCTCAGGAACACACACACATGCCTCAGGGAGAATCACACACGCCTCAGGAACACACACGCGCCTCAGGAACACACACACGCGCCTCAGGAACACACACGCGCCTCAGGAACACACACACACGCCTCAGGAACACACACACACGCCTCAGGAACACACACACGCCTCAGGGAGAATCACACACGCCTCAGGAACACACACACACGCCTCAGGGAGAATCACACACGCCTCAGGGAGAATCACACACGCCTCAGGGAGAATCACACACACGCCTCAGGGAGAATCACACACGCCTCAGGGAGAATCACACACGCCTCAGTAACACACACGCCTCAGGGAGAATCACACACACGCCTCAGGAACACACACACGCCTCAGGGAGAATCACACACGCCTCAGGAACACACACACGCCTCAGGAACACACACACGCCTCAGGAACACACACACACGCCTCAGGAACACACACACGCCTCAGGGAGAATCACACATGCCTCAGGAACACACACACACGCCTCAGGGAGAATCACACACGCCTCAGGGAGAATCACACACGCCTCAGGGAGAATCACACACGCCTCAGGGAGAATCACACACACGCCTCAGGGAGAATCACACACGCCTCAGGAACACACACGCGCCTCAGGAACACACACACGCCTCAGGGAGAATCACACACACGCCTCAGGGAGAATCACACACGCCTCAGGAACACACACGCGCCTCAGGAACACACACACGCCTCAGGGAGAATCACACGCGCCTCAGGAACACACACGCGCCTCAGGAACACACACGCGCCTCAGGAACACACACACACACGCCTCAGGAACACACACGCGTCTCAGGAACACACACACACGCCTCAGGAACACACACACACCTCAGGAACACACACACGCCTCAGGAACACACACACACGCCTCAGGAACACACACGCGCCTCAGGAACACACACGCCTCAGAAACACACACGCGCCTCAGGAACACACACACACCTCAGGGAGAATCACACACGCCTCAGGAACACACACACGCCTCAGGAACACACACACATGCCTCAGGAACACACACGCGCCTCAGGAACACACACACGCCTCAGGAACACACACGCGCCTCAGGAACACACACACGCCTCAGGAACACACACGCGCCTCAGGAACACACACACGCCTCAGGGAGAATCACACACGCCTCAGGAACACACACACACGCCTCAGGAACACACACACACGCCTCAGGGAGAATCACACACGCCTCAGGAACACACACACACACCTCAGGAACACACACACACGCCTCAGGAACACACACACGCCTCAGGATCACACACACATGCCTCAGGAAAACACGCGCGCCTCAGGAACACACACACGCCTCAGGAACACACACACGCCTCAGGAACACACACACGCCTCAGGAACACACACACGCCTCAGGGACACACACACACGCCTCAGGGAGAATCACACACGCCTCAGGGACACACACACACGCCTCAGGAACACACACACGCCTCAGGAACACACACACGCCTCAGGAACACACACACGCCTCAGGGAGAATCACACACGCCTCAGGGAGAATCACACACGCCTCAGGAACACACACACGCCTCAGGGAGAATCACACACGCCTCAGGAACACACACACACGCCTCAGGAACACACACACGCCTCAGGAACACACACACACGCCTCAGGAACACACACACACGCCTCAGGAACACACACACACGCCTCAGGAACACACACACACGCGTCAGGAACACACACACGCCTCAGGGAGAATCTCACACGACTCAGGAACACACACACGCGCCTCAGGAACACACACACGCCTCAGGAACACACACACACCTCAGGAACACACACACGCCTCAGGAACACACACATGCCTCAGGGAGAATCACACACGCCTCAGGAACACACACACGCCTCAGGAACACACACACGCCTCAGGGAGAATCACACACGCCTCAGGGAGAATCACACACGCCTCAGCAACACACACACGCCTCAGGAACACACACACACGCCTCAGGAACACACACACACGCCTCAGGGAGAATCACACACGCCTCAGGGAGAATCTCACACGCCTCAGGGAGAATCACACACGCCTCAGGAACACACACACACGCCTCAGGAACACACACACGCCTCAGGAACACACACACACGCCTCAGGAACACACACACACGCCTCAGGAACACACACACGCGCCTCAGGAACACACACACACGCCTCAGGGAGAATCACACACACGCCTCAGGAACACACACACACGCCTCAGGGAGAATCACACACACGCGCCTCAGTAACACACACGCCTCAGGGAGAATCACACATGCCTCAGGAACACACACACGCCTCAGGAACACACACACGCCTCAGGAACACACACACACGCCTCAGGAACACACACACACGTCTCAGGAACACACACGCGCCTCAGGAACACTCACACGCCTCAGGGAGAATCACACACGCCTCAGGGAGAATCACACACGCCTCAGGAACACACACACACGCCTCAGGGAGAATCACACACGCCTCAGGAACACACACACGCCTCAGGAACACACACACACGCCTCAGGGAGAATCACACACGCCTCAGGGAGAATCACACACGCCTCAGGAACACACACACGCCTCAGGAACACACACACACGCCTCAGGGAGAATCACACACGCCTCAGGAACACACACACGCCTCAGGAACACACACGCCTCAGGAACACACACACACGCCTCAGGGAGAATCACACACGCCTCAGGAACACACACACACGCCTCAGGAACACACACACACGCCTCAGGGAGAATCACACACGCCTCAGGGAGAATCACACGCTCCTCAGGAACACACACACACGCCTCAGGAACACACACACGCGCCTCAGGAACACACACACGCGCCTCAGGGAGAATCACACACGCCTCAGGGAGAATCACACATGCCTCAGGAACACACACACGCCTCAGGGAGAATCACACACGCCTCAGGGAGAATCACACACGCCTCAGGAACACACACACGCCTCAGGGAGAATCACACATGCCTCAGGGAGAATCACACACACGCGCCTCAGGAACACACACACGCCTCAGGGAGAATCACACACGCCTCAGGAACACACACACGCCTCAGGAACACACACACACGCCTCAGGAACACACACACACGCCTCAGGAACACACACACGCCTCAGGGAGAATCACACACGCCTCAGGGAGAATCACACACGCGCGCCTCAGGAACACACACGCCTCAGGGAGAATCAAACACGCCTCAGGAACACACACACACGCCTCCGGAACACACACACGCCTCAGGAACACACACACGCCTCAGGAACACACACACACGCCTCAGGAACATGCACACATCTCAGGAACACACACGCGCCTCAGGAACACTCACACGCCTCAGGGAGAATCACACACGCCTCAGGAACACACACACACGCCTCAGGGAGAATCACACACGCCTCAGGAACACACACACGCCTCAGGGAGAATCACACACGCCTCAGGGAGAATCACACACGCCTCAGGGAGAATCACACACGCCTCAGGAACACACACCCACGCCTCAGGAACACACACACGCCTCAGGGAGAATCACACACGCCTCAGGGAGAATCACACACGCCTCAGGGAGAATCACACACACACCTCAGGAACACACACACACGCCTCAGGAACACACACACGCCTGAGGAACACACACACACGCCTCAGGAACACACACACGCCTCAGGAACACACACACACCTCAGGAACACACACACACGCCTCAGGAACACACACACACGCCTCAGGAACACACACGCGCCTCAGGAACATTCACACACGCCTCACGAACACACACACGCCTCAGGAACACACACACGCCTCAGGAACACACACACGCCTCAGGGAGAATCACACACGCCTCAAGAACACACACACACGCCTCAGGAACACATACGCGCCTCAGGAACACACACACACCTCAGGAACACACACACGCCTCAGGAACACACACACGCCTCAGGAACACACACACGCCTCAGGGAGAATCACACACGCCTCAGGAACACACACACACGCCTCAGGAACACACACACACGCCTCAGGAACACACACGCGCCTCAGGAACACACACACGCCTCAGGAACACACGCACGCCTCAGGAACACACACACGCCTCAGGAACACACACACACGCCTCAGGGAGAATCACACACGCCTCAGGAACACACACACACGCCTCAGGAACACACACACACGCCTCAGGGAGAATCACACACGCCTCAGGAACACACACACACGCCTCAGGAAAACACACACACACCTCAGGAACACACACACACGCCTCAGGAAAACACACGCGCCTCAGGAACACTCACACACGCCTCAGGAACACACACACACGCCTCAGGAACACACACACGCCTCAGGAACACACACACGCCTCAGGGAGAATCACACACGCCTCAGGAACACACACACACGCCTCAGGAACACACACACACGCCTCAGGAACACACACGCGCCTCAGGAACACTCACACACGCCTCAGGAACACACACACGCCTCAGGAACACACACGCGCCTCAGGAATACACACGCGCCTCAGGAACACACACACACGCCTCAGGAACACACACGCGCCTCAGGAACACTCACACACGCCTCAGGGAGAATCACACACGCCTCAGGAACACACATACACGCCTCAGGAACACACACACACGCCTCAGGAACACACACACACGCCTCAGGGAGAATCACACACGCCTCAGGGAGAATCACACACGCCTCAGGGAGAATCACACACGCCTCAGGAACACACACACACGCCTCGGGGAGAATCACACACGCCTCAGAAACACACACACACGCCTCAGGAACACACACGCGCCTCAGGGACAATCACACGCGCCTCAGGAACACACACACGCCTCAGGGAGAATCACACACGCCTCAGGAACACACACACGCCTCAGGAACACACACACGCCTCAGGAACACACACACGCCTCAGGGAGAATCACACACGCCTCAGGAACACACACACGCCTCAGGGAGAATCACACACGCCTCAGGAACACACACACACGCCTCAGGAACACACACACGCCTCAGGAACACACACACACGCCTCAGGAACACACACACACGCCTCAGGAACACACACACACGCCTCAGGAACACACACACACGCGTCAGGAACACAGACACGCCTCAGGGAGAATCTCACACGCCTCAGGAACACACACACGCGCCTCAGGAACACACACACGCCTCAGGAACACACACACACCTCAGGAACACACACACGCCTCAGGAACACACACATGCCTCAGGGAGAATCACACACGCCTCAGGGAGAATCACACACGCCTCAGGAACACACACACACGCCTCAGGAACACACACACACGCCTCAGGAACACACACACGCCTCAGGAACACACACGCCTCAGGAACACACACACACGCCTCAGGAACACACACACGCCTCAGGGAGAATCACACACGCCTCAGGGAGAATCACACACACGCGCCTCAGGAACACACACGCCTCAGGGAGAATCACACACGCCTCAGGAACACACACACACGCCTCAGGAACACACACACGCCTCAGGAACACACACACGCCTCAGGAACACACACACACGCCTCAGGAACATGCACACGCCTCAGGAACACACACGCGCCTCAGGAACACTCACACGCCTCAGGGAGAATCACACACGCCTCAGGAACACACACACACGCCTCAGGGAGAATCACACACGCCTCAGGAACACACACACGCCTCAGGGAGAATCACACACGCCTCAGGGAGAATCACACACGCCTCAGGGAGAATCACACACGCCTCAGGAACACACACCCACGCCTCAGGAACACACACACGCCTCAGGGAGAATCACACACACACCTCAGGAACACACACACACGCCTCAGGAACACACACACGCCTGAGGAACACACACACACGCCTCAGGAACACACACACGCCTCAGGAACACACACACACCTCAGGAACACACACACACGCCTCAGGAACACACACACACGCCTCAGGAACACACACGCGCCTCAGGAACACTCACACACGCCTCACGAACACACACACGCCTCAGGAACACACACACGCCTCAGGAACACACACACGCCTCAGGGAGAATCACACACGCCTCAAGAACACACACACACGCCTCAGGAACACATACGCACCTCAGGAACACTCACACACGCCTCAGGAACACACACACGCCTCAGGAACACACACACGCCTCAGGAACACACACACGCCTCAGGGAGAATCACACACGCCTCAGGAACACACACACACGCCTCAGGAACACACACACATGCCTCAGGAACACACACGCGCCTCAGGAACACACACACGCCTCAGGAACACACGCACGCCTCAGGAACACACACACGCCTCAGGAACACACACACACGCCTCAGGGAGAATCACACACGCCTCAGGAACACACACACACGCCTCAGGAACACACACACACGCCTCAGGGAGAATCACACACGCCTCAGGAACACACACACACGCCTCAGGAACACACACACACACCTCAGGAACACACACACACGCCTCAGGAAAACACACGCGCCTCAGGAACACTCACACACGCCTCAGGAACACACACACACGCCTCAGGAACACACACACGCCTCAGGAACACACACACGCCTCAGGGAGAATCACACACGCCTCAGGAACACACACACATGCCTCAGGAACACACACACACGCCTCAGGAACACACACACACGCCTCAGGAACACACACGCGCCTCAGGAACACTCACACACGCCTCAGGAACACACACATGCCTCAGGAACACACACGCGCCTCAGGAACACACACGCGCCTCAGGAACACACACACACGCCTCAGGAACACACACACACGCTTCAGGAACACACACACACGCCTCAGGGAGAATCACACACGCCTCAGGAACACACATACACGCCTCAGGAACACACACACACGCCTCAGGAACACACACACACGCCTCAGGGAGAATCACACACGCCTCAGGGAGAATCACACACGCCTCAGGAACACACACACACGCCTCAGGGAGAATCACACACGCCTCAGAAACACACACACACGCCTCAGGAACACACACGCACCTCAGGGACAATCACACGCGCCTCAGGAACACACACACGCCTCAGGGAGAATCACACACGCCTCAGGAACACACACACGCCTCAGGAACACACACACGCCTCAGGAACACACACACGCCTCAGGGAGAATCACACACGCCTCAGGAACACACACACGCCTCAGGGAGAATCACACACGCCTCAGGGAGAATCACACACACTTCAGGGAGAATCACACACGCCTCAGGAACACACACACGCGCCTCAGGAACACACACACGCCTCAGGAACACACACACACGCCTCAGGAACACACACACGCCTAAGGAACACACACACGCCTCAGGAACACACACACGCCTCAGGGAGAATCACACACGCCTCAGGAACACACACACACGCCTCAGGAACACGCACGCACCTCAGGAACACACACACACGCCTCAGGAACACACACGCCTCAGGAACACACACACACGTCTCAGGAACACACACACGCCTCAGGAACAGACACACATGCCTCAGGAACACACACGCGCCTCAGGAACACACACACGCCTCAGGAACACACACACGCCTCAGGAACACACACACGCCTCAGGAACACACACACGCCTCAGGGACACACACACACGCCTCAGGGAGAATCACACACGCCTCAGGGACACACACACACGCCTCAGGAACACACACACGCCTCAGGAACACACACACGCCTCAGGAACACACACACGCCTCAGGGAGAATCACACACGCCTCAGGGAGAATCACACACGCCTCAGGAACACACACACGCCTCAGGGAGAATCACACACGCCTCAGGAACACACACACACGCCTCAGGAACACACACACGCCTCAGGAACACACACACACGCCTCAGGGAGAATCACACACGCCTCAGGGAGAATCACACACGCCTCAGGAACACACACACACGCCTCAGGAACACACACACGCCTCAGGAACACACACACGCCTCAGGGAGAATCACACACGCCTCAGGAACACACACACACGCCTCAGGAACACACACACACGCCTCAGGAACACACACGCGCCTCAGGAACACTCACACACGCCTCAGGAACACACACACGCCTCAGGAACACACACGCGCCTCAGGAATACACACGCGCCTCAGGAACACACACACACGCCTCAGGAACACACACGCGCCTCAGGAACACTCACACACGCCTCAGGGAGAATCACACACGCCTCAGGAACACACATACACGCCTCAGGAACACACACACACGCCTCAGGAACACACACACACGCCTCAGGGAGAATCACACACGCCTCAGGGAGAATCACACACGCCTCAGGGAGAATCACACACGCCTCAGGAACACACACACACGCCTCAGGGAGAATCACACACGCCTCAGAAACACACACACACGCCTCAGGAACACACACGCGCCTCAGGGACAATCACACGCGCCTCAGGAACACACACACGCCTCAGGGAGAATCACACACGCCTCAGGAACACACACACGCCTCAGGAACACACACACGCCTCAGGAACACACACACGCCTCAGGAACACACACACGCCTCAGGGAGAATCACACACGCCTCAGGAACACACACGCCTCAGGAACACACACACACGTCTCAGGAACACACACACGCCTCAGGAACAGACACACATGCCTCAGGAACACACACGCGCCTCAGGAACACACACACGCCTCAGGAACACACACACGCCTCAGGAACACACACACGCCTCAGGGACACACACACACGCCTCAGGGAGAATCACACACGCCTCAGGGACACACACACACGCCTCAGGAACACACACACGCCTCAGGAACACACACACGCCTCAGGAACACACACACGCCTCAGGGAGAATCACACACGCCTCAGGGAGAATCACACACGCCTCAGGAACACACACACGCCTCAGGGAGAATCACACACGCCTCAGGAACACACACACACGCCTCAGGAACACACACACGCCTCAGGAACACACACACACGCCTCAGGAACACACACACACGCCTCAGGAACACACACACACGCCTCAGGAACACACACACACGCGTCAGGAACACAGACACGCCTCAGGGAGAATCTCACACGCCTCAGGAACACACACACGCGCCTCAGGAACACACACATGCCTCAGGGAGAATCACACACGCCTCAGGGAGAATCACACACGCCTCAGGAACACACACACACGCCTCAGGAACACACACACACGCCTCAGGAACACACACACACGCCTCAGGGAGAATCACACACGCCTCAGGGAGAATCTCACACGCCTCAGGGAGAATCACACACGCCTCAGGAACACACACACACGCCTCAGGAACACACACACGCCTCAGGAACACACATACACGCCTCAGGAACACACACACACGCCTCAGGAACACACACACGCCTCAGGAACACACACACACGCCTCAGGAATACACACACACGCCTCAGGGAGAATCACACACGCCTCAGGAACACACACACACGCCTCAGGAACACACACACACGCCTCAGGAACACACACACATGCCTCAGGAACACACACACACGCCTCAGGGAGAATCACACACACGCCTCAGGAACACACACACACGCCTCAGGAACACACACACTCGCCTCAGGGAGAATCACACACACGCCTCAGGAACACACACATACACCTCAGGGAGAATCACACACACGCCTCAGGAACACACACACACGCCTCAGGAACACACACACGCCTCAGTAACACACACGCCTCAGGGAGAATCACACATGCCTCAGGGAGAATCACACACGCCTCAGGGAGAATCACACACGCCTCAGGGAGAATCACACACACGCCTCAGGAACACACACACACGCCTCAGGGAGAATCACACACGCCTCAGGAACACACACACACGCCTCAGGAACACACACACACGCCTCAGGAACACACACACGCCTCAGGAACACACACACACGCCTCAGGAACACATACACATGCCTCAGGGAGAATCACACATGCCTCAGGAACACACACACACCTCAGGAACACACACACGCCTCAGGAACACACACATGCCTCAGGGAGAATCACACACGCCTCAGGGAGAATCACACACGCCTCAGGAACACACACACACGCCTCAGGAACACACACACACGCCTCAGGAACACACACACGCCTCAGGAACACACACACACGCCTCAGGAACACACACACACGCCTCAGGAACACACACACGCCTCAGGGAGAATCACACACGCCTCAGGGAGAATCACACACACGCGCCTCAGGAACACACACGCCTCAGGGAGAATCACACACGCCTCAGGAACACACACACGCCTCAGGGAGAATCACACACGCCTCAGGAACACACACACGCCTCAGGAACACACACACGCCTCAGGAACACACACACGCCTCAGGAACACACACACGCCTCAGGGAGAATCACACACGCCTCAGGAACACACACACGCATCAGGGAGAATCACACACGCCTCAGGAACACACACACACGCCTCAGGAACACACACACGCCTCAGGAACACACACACACGCCTCAGGAACACACACACACGCCTCAGGAACACACACACGCCTCAGGAACACACACACACGCGTCAGGAACACAGACACGCCTCAGGGAGAATCTCACACGCCTCAGGAACACACACACGCGCCTCAGGAACACACACACGCCTCAGGAACACACACACACCTCAGGAACACACACACGCCTCAGGAACACACACATGCCTCAGGGAGAATCACACACGCCTCAGGGAGAATCACACACGCCTCAGGAACACACACACACGCCTCAGGAACACACACACACGCCTCAGGAACACACACACGCCTCAGGAACACACACACACGCCTCAGGAACACACACACACGCCTCAGGAACACACACACGCCTCAGGGAGAATCACACACGCCTCAGGGAGAATCACACACACGCGCCTCAGGAACACACACGCCTCAGGGAGAATCACACACGCCTCAGGAACACACACACACGCCTCAGGAACACACACACGCCTCAGGAACACACACACGCCTCAGGAACACACACACACGCCTCAGGAACATGCACACGCCTCAGGAACACACACGCGCCTCAGGAACACTCACACGCCTCAGGGAGAATCACACACGCCTCAGGAACACACACACACGCCTCAGGGAGAATCACACACGCCTCAGGAACACACACACGCCTCAGGGAGAATCACACACGCCTCAGGGAGAATCACACACGCCTCAGGGAGAATCACACACGCCTCAGGAACACACACCCACGCCTCAGGAACACACACACGCCTCAGGGAGAATCACACACGCCTCAGGGAGAATCACACACGCCTCAGGGAGAATCACACACACACCTCAGGAACACACACACACGCCTCAGGAACACACACACGCCTGAGGAACACACACACACGCCTCAGGAACACACACACGCCTCAGGAACACACACACACCTCAGGAACACACACACACGCCTCAGGAACACACACACACGCCTCAGGAACACACACGCGCCTCAGGAACACTCACACACGCCTCACGAACACACACACGCCTCAGGAACACACACACGCCTCAGGAACACACACACGCCTCAGGGAGAATCACACACGCCTCAAGAACACACACACACGCCTCAGGAACACATACGCACCTCAGGAACACTCACACACGCCTCAGGAACACACACACGCCTCAGGAACACACACACGCCTCAGGAACACACACACGCCTCAGGGAGAATCACACACGCCTCAGGAACACACACACACGCCTCAGGAACACACACACACGCCTCAGGAACACACACGCGCCTCAGGAACACACACACGCCTCAGGAACACACGCACGCCTCAGGAACACACACACGCCTCAGGAACACACACACACGCCTCAGGGAGAATCACACACGCCTCAGGAACACACACACACGCCTCAGGAACACACACACACGCCTCAGGGAGAATCACACACGCCTCAGGAACACACACACACGCCTCAGGAACACACACACACACCTCAGGAACACACACACACGCCTCAGGAAAACACACGCGCCTCAGGAACACTCACACACGCCTCAGGAACACACACACACGCCTCAGGAACACACACACGCCTCAGGAACACACACACGCCTCAGGGAGAATCACACACACCTCAGGAACACACACACATGCCTCAGGAACACACACACACGCCTCAGGAACACACACACACGCCTCAGGAACACACACGCGCCTCAGGAACACTCACACACGCCTCAGGAACACACACATGCCTCAGGAACACACACGCGCCTCAGGAACACACACGCGCCTCAGGAACACACACACACGCCTCAGGAACACACACACACGCTTCAGGAACACACACACACGCCTCAGGGAGAATCACACACGCCTCAGGAACACACATACACGCCTCAGGAACACACACACACGCCTCAGGAACACACACACACGCCTCAGGGAGAATCACACACGCCTCAGGGAGAATCACACACGCCTCAGGGAGAATCACACACGCCTCAGGAACACACACACACGCCTCAGGGAGAATCACACACGCCTCAGAAACACACACACACGCCTCAGGAACACACACGCGCCTCAGGGACAATCACACGCGCCTCAGGAACACACACACGCCTCAGGGAGAATCACACACGCCTCAGGAACACACACACGCCTCAGGAACACACACACGCCTCAGGAACACACACACGCCTCAGGGAGAATCACACACGCCTCAGGAACACACACACGCCTCAGGGAGAATCACACACGCCTCAGGGAGAATCACACACACTTCAGGGAGAATCACACACGCCTCAGGAACACACACACGCGCCTCAGGAACACACACACGCCTCAGGAACACACACACACGCCTCAGGAACACACACACGCCTAAGGAACACACACACGCCTCAGGAACACACACACGCCTCAGGGAGAATCACACACGCCTCAGGAACACACACACACGCCTCAGGAACATGCACGCACCTCAGGAACACACACACACGCCTCAGGAACACACACGCCTCAGGAACACACACACACGTCTCAGGAACACACACACGCCTCAGGAACAGACACACATGCCTCAGGAACACACACGCGCCTCAGGAACACACACACGCCTCAGGAACACACACACGCCTCAGGAACACACACACGCCTCAGGAACACACACACGCCTCAGGGACACACACACACGCCTCAGGGAGAATCACACACGCCTCAGGGACACACACACACGCCTCAGGAACACACACACGCCTCAGGAACACACACACGCCTCAGGAACACACACACGCCTCAGGGAGAATCACACACGCCTCAGGGAGAATCACACACGCCTCAGGAACACACACACGCCTCAGGGAGAATCACACACGCCTCAGGAACACACACACACGCCTCAGGAACACACACACGCCTCAGGAACACACACACACGCCTCAGGAACACACACACACGCCTCAGGAACACACACACACGCCTCAGGAACACACACACACGCGTCAGGAACACAGACACGCCTCAGGGAGAATCTCACACGCCTCAGGAACACACACACGCGCCTCAGGAACACACACATGCCTCAGGGAGAATCACACACGCCTCAGGGAGAATCACACACGCCTCAGGAACACACACACACGCCTCAGGAACACACACACACGCCTCAGGAACACACACACACGCCTCAGGGAGAATCACACACGCCTCAGGGAGAATCTCACACGCCTCAGGGAGAATCACACACGCCTCAGGAACACACACACACGCCTCAGGAACACACACACGCCTCAGGAACACACATACACGCCTCAGGAACACACACACACGCCTCAGGAACACACACACGCCTCAGGAACACACACACACGCCTCAGGAATACACACACACGCCTCAGGGAGAATCACACACGCCTCAGGAACACACACACACGCCTCAGGAACACACACACACGCCTCAGGAACACACACACATGCCTCAGGAACACACACACACGCCTCAGGGAGAATCACACACACGCCTCAGGAACACACACACACGCCTCAGGAACACACACACTCGCCTCAGGGAGAATCACACACACGCCTCAGGAACACACACACACACCTCAGGGAGAATCACACACACGCCTCAGGAACACACACACACGCCTCAGGAACACACACACGCCTCAGTAACACACACGCCTCAGGGAGAATCACACATGCCTCAGGGAGAATCACACACGCCTCAGGGAGAATCACACACGCCTCAGGGAGAATCACACACACGCCTCAGGAACACACACACACGCCTCAGGGAGAATCACACACGCCTCAGGAACACACACACACGCCTCAGGAACACACACACACGCCTCAGGAACACACACACGCCTCAGGAACACACACACACGCCTCAGGAACACATACACATGCCTCAGGGAGAATCACACATGCCTCAGGAACACACACACACCTCAGGAACACACACACGCCTCAGGAACACACACATGCCTCAGGGAGAATCACACACGCCTCAGGGAGAATCACACACGCCTCAGGAACACACACACACGCCTCAGGAACACACACACACGCCTCAGGAACACACACACGCCTCAGGAACACACACACACGCCTCAGGAACACACACACACGCCTCAGGAACACACACACGCCTCAGGGAGAATCACACACGCCTCAGGGAGAATCACACACACGCGCCTCAGGAACACACACGCCTCAGGGAGAATCACACACGCCTCAGGAACACACACACACGCCTCAGGAACACACACACGCCTCAGGAACACACACACGCCTCAGGAACACACACACACGCCTCAGGAACATGCACACGCCTCAGGAACACACACACGCCTCAGGAACACTCACACGCCTCAGGGAGAATCACACACGCCTCAGGAACACACACACACGCCTCAGGGAGAATCACACACGCCTCAGGAACACACACACGCCTCAGGGAGAATCACACACGCCTCAGGGAGAATCACACACGCCTCAGGGAGAATCACACACGCCTCAGGAACACACACCCACGCCTCAGGAACACACATACGCCTCAGGGAGAATCACACACGCCTCAGGGAGAATCACACACGCCTCAGGGAGAATCACACACACACCTCAGGAACACACACACACGCCTCAGGAACACACACACGCCTGAGGAACACACACACACGCCTCAGGAACACACACACGCCTCAGGAACACACACACACCTCAGGAACACACACACACGCCTCAGGAACACACACACACGCCTCAGGAACACACACGCGCCTCAGGAACACTCACACACGCCTCACGAACACACACACGCCTCAGGAACACACACACGCCTCAGGAACACACACACGCCTCAGGGAGAATCACACACACCTCAAGAACACACACACACGCCTCAGGAACACATACGCACCTCAGGAACACTCACACACGCCTCAGGAACACACACACGCCTCAGGAACACACACACGCCTCAGGAACACACACACGCCTCAGGGAGAATCACACACGCCTCAGGAACACACACACACGCCTCAGGAACACACACACACGCCTCAGGAACACACACGCGCCTCAGGAACACACACACGCCTCAGGAACACACGCACGCCTCAGGAACACACACACGCCTCAGGAACACACACACACGCCTCAGGGAGAATCATACACGCCTCAGGAACACACACACACGCCTCAGGAACACACACACACGCCTCAGGGAGAATCACACACGCCTCAGGAACACACACACACACCTCAGGAACACACACACACGCCTCAGGAAAACACACGCGCCTCAGGAACACTCACACACGCCTCAGGAACACACACACACGCCTCAGGAACACACACACACCTCAGGAACACACACACGCCTCAGGGAGAATCACACACACCTCAGGAACACACACACATGCCTCAGGAACACACACACACGCCTCAGGAACACACACACACGCCTCAGGAACACACACGCGCCTCAGGAACACTCACACACGCCTCAGGAACACACACATGCCTCAGGAACACACACGCGCCTCAGGAACACACACGCGCCTCAGGAACACACACACACGCCTCAGGAACACACACACACGCTTCAGGAACACACACACACGCCTCAGGGAGAATCACACACGCCTCAGGAACACACATACACGCCTCAGGAACACACACACACGCCTCAGGAACACACACACACGCCTCAGGGAGAATCACACACGCCTCAGGGAGAATCACACACGCCTCAGGGAGAATCACACACGCCTCAGGAACACACACACACGCCTCAGGGAGAATCACACACGCCTCAGAAACACACACACACGCCTCAGGAACACACACGCGCCTCAGGGACAATCACACGCGCCTCAGGAACACACACACGCCTCAGGGAGAATCACACACGCCTCAGGAACACACACACGCCTCAGGAACACACACACGCCTCAGGAACACACACACGCCTCAGGGAGAATCACACACGCCTCAGGAACACACACACGCCTCAGGGAGAATCACACACGCCTCAGGGAGAATCACACACACTTCAGGGAGAATCACACACGCCTCAGGAACACACACACGCGCCTCAGGAACACACACACGCCTCAGGAACACACACACACGCCTCAGGAACACACACACGCCTAAGGAACACACACACGCCTCAGGAACACACACACGCCTCAGGGAGAATCACACACGCCTCAGGAACACACACACACGCCTCAGGAACACGCACGCACCTCAGGAACACACACACACGCCTCAGGAACACACACGCCTCAGGAACACACACACACGTCTCAGGAACACACACACGCCTCAGGAACAGACACACATGCCTCAGGAACACACACGCGCCTCAGGAACACACACACGCCTCAGGAACACACACACGCCTCAGGAACACACACACGCCTCAGGAACACACACACGCCTCAGGGACACACACACACGCCTCAGGGAGAATCACACACGCCTCAGGGACACACACACACGCCTCAGGAACACACACACGCCTCAGGAACACACACACGCCTCAGGAACACACACACGCCTCAGGGAGAATCACACACGCCTCAGGGAGAATCACACACGCCTCAGGAACACACACACGCCTCAGGGAGAATCACACACGCCTCAGGAACACACACACACGCCTCAGGAACACACACACGCCTCAGGAACACACACACACGCCTCAGGAACACACACACACGCCTCAGGAACACACACACACGCCTCAGGAACACACACACACGCGTCAGGAACACAGACACGCCTCAGGGAGAATCTCACACGCCTCAGGAACACACACACGCGCCTCAGGAACACACACATGCCTCAGGGAGAATCACACACGCCTCAGGGAGAATCACACACGCCTCAGGAACACACACACACGCCTCAGGAACACACACACACGCCTCAGGAACACACACACACGCCTCATGGAGAATCACACACGCCTCAGGGAGAATCTCACACGCCTCAGGGAGAATCACACACGCCTCAGGAACACACACACACGCCTCAGGAACACACACACGCCTCAGGAACACACATACACGCCTCAGGAACACACACACACGCCTCAGGAACACACACACGCCTCAGGAACACACACACACGCCTCAGGAATACACACACACGCCTCAGGGAGAATCACACACGCCTCAGGAACACACACACACGCCTCAGGAACACACACACACGCCTCAGGAACACACACACATGCCTCAGGAACACACACACACGCCTCAGGGAGAATCACACACACGCCTCAGGAACACACACACACGCCTCAGGAACACACACACTCGCCTCAGGGAGAATCACACACACGCCTCAGGAACACACACACACGCCTCAGGGAGAATCACACACACGCCTCAGGAACACACACACACGCCTCAGGAACACACACACGCCTCAGTAACACACACGCCTCAGGGAGAATCACACATGCCTCAGGGAGAATCACACACGCCTCAGGGAGAATCACACACGCCTCAGGGAGAATCACACACACGCCTCAGGAACACACACACACGCCTCAGGGAGAATCACACACGCCTCAGGAACACACACACACGCCTCAGGAACACACACACACGCCTCAGGAACACACACACGCCTCAGGAACACACACACACGCCTCAGGAACACATACACATGCCTCAGGGAGAATCACACATGCCTCAGGAACACACACACGCCTCAGGGAGAATCACACACGCCTCAGGGAGAATCACACAAGCCTCAGGGAGAATCACACACGCCTCAGGAACACACACACACGCCTCAGGAACACACACACACGCCTCAGGGAGAATCACACACGCCTCAGGAAGAATCACACACACGCCTCAGGAACACACACACGCCTCAGGAACACACACACACGCCTCAGGAACACACACACACGCCTCAGGGAGAATCACACACGCCTCAGGGAGAATCACACACATGCCTCAGGAACACACACACGCCTCAGGAACACACACACACGCCTCAGGAACACACACACGCCTCAGGAACACACACACACGCCTCAGGAACACACACACATGCCTCAGGAACACACACACACGCCTCAGGAACACACACACACGCCTCAGGAACACACACACACGCCTCAGGAACACACACACACGCCTCAGGAACACACACACACGCCTCAGGAACACACACACACGCCTCAGGAACACACACACACGCCTCAGGAACACACACACACGCCTCAGGAACACACACACGCCTCAGGGAGAATCACACACGCGCCTCAGGAACACACACACACGCCTCAGGGAGAATCACACACGCGCCTCAGGAACACACACACACGCCTCAGGGAGAATCACACACGCCTCAGGAGCACACACACACGCCTCAGGAACACACACACACGCCTCAGGAACACACACACCCGCCTCAGGAACACACACACACGCCCAGGGAGAATCACACACGCCTCAGGGAGAATCACACACGCCTCAGGGAGAATCACACACGCCTCAGGAACACACACACGCCTCAGGAACACACACACACGCCTCAGGGAGAATCACACACGCCTCAGGAACACACACACGCCTCAGGAACACACACACGCCTCAGGAACACACACACACGCCTCAGGGAGAATCACACACGCCTCAGGAACACACACACACGCCTCAGGGAGAATCACACACGCCTCAGGAACACACACACACGCCTCAGGAACACACACACACGCCTCAGGGAGAATCACACACGCCTCAGGGAGAATCACACACGCCTCAGGGAGAATCACACACGCCTCAGGAACACACACACATGCCTCAGGGAGAATCACATACGCCTCAGGAACACACACACACGCCTCAGGAACACACACGCGCCTCAGGAACACACACACACGCCTCAGGAACACACACACGCCTCAGGGAGAATCACACACGCCTCAGGAACACACACACGCCTCAGGAACACACACACGCCTCAGGAACACACACACGCCTCAGGAACACACACGCGCCTCAGGGAGAATCACACATGCCTCAGGAACACACACACGCCTCAGGGAGAATCACACACGCCTCAGGGAGAATCACACACGCCTCTGGGAGAATCACACACGCCTCAGGAACACACACACGCGCCTCAGGAACACACACACGCCTCAGGAACACACACACATGCCTCAGGAACACACACACGCCTCAGGAACACACACACGCCTCAGGAACACACACACGCCTCAGGGAGAATCACACATGCCTCAGGAACACACACACACGCCTCAGGAACACACACGCGCCTCAGGAACACACACACACGCCTCAGGAACACACACACGCCTCAGGAACACACACACGCCTCAGGAACACACACACGCCTCAGGAACACACACACACGCCTCAGGAACACACACGCGCCTCAGGAACACACACACGCCTCAGGAACACAGACACGCCTCAGGAACACACACACGCCTCAGGAACACACACACGCCTCAGGGACACACACACACGCCTCAGGGAGAATCACACACGCCTCAGGGACACACACACACGCCTCAGGAACACACACACGCCTCAGGAACAGACACACGCCTCAGGGAGAATCACACATGCCTCAGGAACACACACACGTGCCTCAGGAACACACACACACGCCTCAGGAACACACACGCGCCTCAGGAGCACACACACGTGCCTCAGGAACACACATGCACCTCAGGAACACACACACATGCCTCAGGAACACACACGCGCCTCAGGAACACACACACACGCCTCAGGAACACTCACACGCCTCAGGGAGAATCACACACGCCTCAGGGAGAATCACACACGCCTCAGGGAGAATCACACACGCCTCAGGAACACACACACATGCCTCAGGGAGAATCACACATGCCTCAGGAACACACACACACGCCTCAGGAACACACACGCGCCTCAGGAACACACACACACGCCTCAGGAACACACACACGCCTCAGGAACACACACACGCCTCAGGAACACACACACGCCTCAGGAACACACACACACGCCTCAGGAACACACACGCGCCTCAGGAACACACACACGCCTCAGGAACACAGACACGCCTCAGGAACACACACACGCCTCAGGAACACACACACGCCTCAGGGACACACACACACGCCTCAGGGAGAATCACACACGCCTCAGGGACACACACACACGCCTCAGGAACACACACACGCCTCAGGAACACACACACGCCTCAGGGAGAATCACACATGCCTCAGGAACACACACACGTGCCTCAGGAACACACACACACGCCTCAGGAACACACACGCGCCTCAGGAGCACACACACACGCCTCAGGAACACACACGTGCCTCAGGAACACACATGCACCTCAGGAACACACACACACGCCTCAGGAACACACACGCGCCTCAGGAACACACACACACGCCTCAGGAACACTCACACGCCTCAGGGAGAATCACACACGCCTCAGGGAGAATCACACACGCCTCAGGGAGAATCACACACGCCTCAGGAACACACACACACGCCTCAGGAACACACACACACGCCTCAGGAACACACACACGCCTCAGTGAGAATCACACACGCCTCAGGGAGAATCACACACGCCTCAGGAACACACACACATGCCTCAGGGAGAATCACACATGCCTCAGGGAGAATCACACACGCCTCAGGAACACACACACGCCTCAGGGAAAATCACACACGCCTCAGGAACACACACACACACCTCAGGAACACACACACGCCTCAGGAACACACACACACGCCTCAGGAACACACACACACGCCTCAGGAACACACACACACGCCTGAGGAACACACACACACGCCTCAGGAACACACACACACGCCTCAGGAACACACACACACGCCTCAGGAACACACACACACGCCTCAGGAACACACACACACGCCTCAGCGAAAATCACACACGCCTCAGGGAGAATCACACACGCCTCAGGAACACACACACACGCCTCAGGAACACACACACACGCCTCAGGAACACACACACATGCCTCAGGGAGAATCACACATGCCTCAGGAACACACACACACGCCTCAGGAACACACACACACGCCTCAGGAACACACACACACGCCTCAGGAACACACACACACGCCTCAGGAACACACACACACGCCTCAGGAACACACACACACACCTCAGGAACACACACACGCCTCAGGGAGAATCTCACACGCCTCAGGAACACACACACGCGCCTCAGGAACACACACACGCCTCAGGACCACACACACGCCTCAGGAACACACACACGCCTCAGGAACACACACACGCCTCAGGGAGAATCACACACGCCTCAGGAACACACACACGCCTCAGGAACACACACACGCCTCAGGGAGAATCACACACGCCTCAGGGAGAATCACACATGCCTCAGGAACACACACACACGCCTCAGGAACACACACACACGCCTCAGGAACACACACACACGCCTCAGGGAGAATCACACATGCCTCAGGGAGAATCTCACACGCCTCAGGGAGAATCACACACGCCTCAGGAACACACACACACGCCTCAGGAACACACACACGCCTCAGGAACACACACACATGCCTCAGGAACACACACACACGCCTCAGGAACACACACACGCCTCAGGAACACACACACACGCCTCAGGAACACACACACACGCCTCAGGGAGAATCACACATGCCTCAGGAACACACACACACGCCTCAGGAACACACACACGCGCCTCAGGAACACTCACACACCTCAGGAACACACACACACGCCTCAGGGAGAATCACACACACACCTCAGGAACACACACACACGCCTCAGGAACACACACACACGCCTCAGGGAGAATCACACACACGCCTCAGGAACACACACACACGCCTCAGGGAGAATCACACACACCTCAGGGAGAATCACACACGCCTCAGGAACACACACACGCGCCTCAGGGAGAATCACACACGCCTCAGGAACACACACACGCCTCAGGAACACACACACGCCTCAGGAACACACACACACGCCTCAGGAACACACACACACGCCTCAGGAACACACACACACGCCTCAGGAACACACACACATGCCTCAGGAACACACACACGCCTCAGGGAGAATCACACACGCCTCAGGAACACACACACGCCTCAGGGAGAATAACACACGCCTCAGGAACACACACACGCCTCAGGGAGAATCACACACGCCCCAGGAACACACACACGCCTCAGGGAGAATCACACACGCCTCAGGAACTCACACACGCCTCAGGGAGAATCACACACGCCTCAGGGAGAATCACACACGCGCCTCAGGAACACACACACACGCCTCAGGAACACACACACACGCCTCAGGGAGAATCACACACGCCTCAGGGAGAATCACACACACGCCTCAGGAACACACACACGCCTCAGGAACACACACACACGCCTCAGGAACACACACACGCCTCAGGAACACACACACACGCCTCAGGAACACACACACGCCTCAGGAACACACAGACACGCCTCAGGAACACACACACACGCCTCAGGAACACACACACACGCCTCAGGAACACACACACACGCCTCAGGAACACACACACACGCCTCAGGAACACACACACACGCCTCAGGAACACACACACACGCCTCAGGAACACACACACATGCCTCAGGAACACACACACACGCCTCAGGGAGAATCACACACGCCTCAGGAGCACACACACACGCCTCAGGAACACACACACGCCTCAGGAACACACACACGCCTCAGGAACACACACACGCCTCAGGAACACACACACACGCCTCAGGAATACACACACGCCTCAGGAACACACACATGCCTCAGGGAGAATCACACACGCCTCAGGAACACACACACACGCCTCAGGGAGAATCACACACGCCTCAGGAACACACACACATGCCTCAGGGAGAATCACACACGCCTCAGGAACACACACACACACCTCAGGGAGAATCACACACGCCTCAGGAACACACACACACGCCTCAGGAACACACACACACGCCTCAGGGAGAATCACACACGCCTCAGGGAGAATCACACACGCCTCAGGAACACACACACGCCTCAGGAACACACACACGCCTCAGGAACACACACACACGCCTCAGGAACACACACACATGCCTCAGGAACACACACACACGCCTCAGGAACACACACACGCCTCAGGAACACACACACACGCCTCAGGAACACACACACACGCCTCAGGGAGAATCACACACGCCTGAGGAACACACACACACGCCTCAGGGAGAATCACACACGCCTCAGGGAGAATCACACACGCCTCAGGAACACACACACGCCTCAGGAACACAGATGCGCCTCAGGAACACACACGCGCCTCAGGAACACACACACGCCTCAGGAACACACACACGCCTCAGGAACACACACACGCCTCAGGAACACACACACACGCCTCAGGAACACACACACGCCTCAGGAACACACACACACGCCTCAGGAACACACACACACGCCTCAGGGAGAATCACACACGCCTGAGGAACACACACACACGCCTCAGGGAGAATCACACACGCCTCAGGGAGAATCACACACGCCTCAGGAACACACACACGCCTCAGGAACACACACGCGCCTCAGGAACACACACACGCCTCAGGAACACACGCACACGCCTCAGGAACACACACACACGCCTCAGGGAGAATCACACACGCCTGAGGAACACACACACACGCCTCAGGGAGAATCACACACGCCTCAGGCACACACACACGCCTCAGGAACACACACACACGCCTCAGGAACACACACACACGCCTCAGGGAGAATCACACACGCCTCAGGGAGAATCACACACGCCTCAGGGAGAATCACACACGCCTCAGGAACACACACACACGCCTCAGGAACACACACACACGCCTCAGGAACACACACACACGCCTCAGGAACACACACACACGCCTCAGGGAGAATCACACACGCCTCAGGGAGAATCACACACGCCTCAGGGAGAATCACACACGCCTCAGGAACACACACACGCCTCAGGGACACACACACGCCTCAGGAACACACACACACGCCTCAGGGAGAATCACACACGCCTCAGGAACACACACACACGCCTCAGGAACACACACACACGCCTCAGGAACACACACACATGCCTCAGGAACACACACACACGCCTCAGGAACACACACACGCGCCTCAGGGAGAATCACACACGCCTCAGGGAGAATCACACACGCCTCAGGAACACACACACGCCTCAGGAACAGACACACACGCCTCAGGAACACACACACACGCCTCAGGAACACACACATGCCTCAGGAACACACACACACGCCTCAGGAACACACACACACGCCTCAGGAACACACACACGCGCCTCAGGAACACACACACACGCCTCAGGAACACACACACACGCCTCAGGAACACACACACACGCCTCAGGAACACACACACACGCCTCAGGAACACACACACACGCCTCAGGGAGAATCACACACGCCTCAGGAACACACACACACGCCTCAGGAACACACACACACGCCTCAGGAACACACACACGCCTCAGGAACACACACACACGCCTCAGGAACACACACACGCCTCAGGAACACACACACACGCCTCAGGAACATGCACATACCTCCAGGACACATGCATGCCTCCGGGACACACACACGTGTCCCATCATCCCATCTGTAGGGGGATAACACAGCTGAGAGCCTCGCTATCTCTCACATGGGCGATTAGAGAGGTGTTTAAAATAGAAAGAAAATAGTGGGTTAAACAGGTGATTTTATTTACAGTAAACCAAAGGTATAAGTCCACAATCTCAATAAACACAATAGATAAAGTGAGTGGACAATTTCAACACTTCCTGGGGAAGAGTTCTCAGAATGTGGAACAGCCACAAGGAGTGATTGATTGTGAGTGACTTCACAATTTAGGGTCGGAAAGTACAGATTAAGAAAATTATCTAAAGGTGCAGAGAGGAGACATTTTTCACATGCGGTGCTAGAGTGTGCTGCCTGAAAGGGAAAGTGGAAGTAGATTCAACAGGAACTTTCAAAAGGGGAATTGGAGAAATACTTGAATAAAGATTTACAGGGCTGAGGGGAAAGAGCAGGGATTGAGGTTAACTGGATAAATCTTTCAAAGAGTTGGCACAGGCACAATGGAACAAGTGGCTCAGAACATAGGAGCAGGAGTAGGCCATTCAGCCTTTAGACCCTGCTACGCCATTCGATAAGATCTGGTTGTGATCTCAATTCCACTTTCCTGTCTGCCCCCCATAACCCTTGACTCCCTTGTCTATTAAAAATTTGTCTAACTCAGCCATGAATAAATTTAATGACCCAGCCTCCACCGCTCTCTGGGGAAGAGAATTCCACAGACTAACGACCCTTTGAAAGAAAACATTTCTCCTCAGCTCCGTCTTAAAAGGGAGCCCTCTTATTCTTAAACTGTGTCCCCTGGTTCTAGTCTCACCCTCAAGAGGAAACACCCTCCCGGTATCCACCCTATCAAATCCCCTCAGGATCTTCTATGTTTCAATAAGATCACCTTTCATTCTTCTAAACTCCAATGGGTAAAGGCCCAACCTGTCCAACCTTTCTTCATTGAATAAGCACCTCATTCCAGGAATGAGTCGAGTGAACTTTCTCTGAACTGATTCTAACACAGTTATATTTTCAAATAAGGAGGCCAAAACTGTACACAGTATTCCAGATGTGGTTTCACCAAGGCCCTGCACAGCTGCAGTAAAACTTCCCTACTTTTATATTCCATTCCCCTTGCAATAAGTGGCAACATTCTATTTGCCTTCCTAATCTCTTGCTGTACCTGCATATTAACTTTTTGTGATTCATGTACCAGGACACCCAGATCCCTCTGTACTGTAGAGTTCTGCAACCTCTCGCCATCTAAATAATTTGCTGCTTTTCTATTCTTCCTGCCAAAGTGGACAAGCTCACATTTTCCCACATTATCCTCCATCTGCAAAATTGCTCACTCGCTTAACCTGTCTATATGCCTTTGCAGACTCTTTACCTCCTCTTGACAACTTACTTTCCTACCTATCTTGGTGTCATCGGCAAATTTAGCTACCATACATTCGCTCCCTTTATCCAAATCATTGATGTACATTGTAAATAGTTGAGGCTCCAGCACTGATCCCTGTGGCACTCCACTAGTTCCAGCTTGCCGACCTGAAAAAGATTCCTTTATCCCTACTCTCTGCTTCCTGTTGGCTAACCAATCCTTCATCCATGCTAATATGTTACCCCATACGCCATCTTATCTTCTGTAGTAACTAATGATGTGGCACCTAAATGCCTTTGGAAATCCAAGTTCACCATATCTACAAGTTCCCCTTTATCCATCTTGCTTGTTATTTCTTCAAAAAACTCTAATTAATTAATTAAACACATTTCCCTTTCACAAAGCCATGTTGACTCTACCTGATCACATTATGATTTTCTAAGTATCCTGCTGTAGCCTCCTTAATAATGGATTCTAGCAATTGACCTATGACAGATGTTAGGCTAACTGGCCTGTAGCTTCCTACTTTCTGTCTCCTTTCCTCCTTGAATAAAGGTGTTACATTAGCTATTTTCCAACATGCTCGGACCCTTTCAGAATCTAAGGAATTATGGAAGATTCAAACCATTGCCTCTGCTGTCTCTTCAGCCACTTATTTTAAGACCATAGGATACAGGCCATCAGGTCCTAGGGACTTGTCAGTTTTTAGGTGTAATAGTTTTTCCAGCACCTTTTCCCTAGTGATGGTGATTGTTTTCAGTTCCTCCCTCCCATTTACCTTTTGATTTTCAAGTATCTTTGGGAAATTTTCTAAGTCCTCTACTGTGAAGACAGACGCAAAATACATGTTCAATGCCTCCATCATTATTTTGTTTTCCATTATCAATTCCTCAAACTCTTTCTCTAGAGGACACTAACTAAAGCACTAGTTTTAGTTACTCTTTTCCTTTTTAGATACTTGTAGAAACTCTTACTATCTGTTTTCATATTACTAGCTAACTTTTCTCTCATACTCAACTTTCTCCCTGTTTTTTAAGTCATTCTTTGCTGGTTCTTAAAATTTGACCAATCTTCTGACCTACCATTAATCTTTGCAGATTTGTTCAGTGTTTCTTTCAATTTGATACTATCCTTTCCTTCTTTATTCAGCCACGGATGATGCTTCCTTCTCAAATAGTTTTAATTTACTGGGATACATCTTTGCTGAGTGTTATTAAGTATTTCCTTAAAAGTCTGCCCCTGCACCTGTCCTGCCCTACCTTTTAACATAGCTTCCCAGTTCACTTTAGCTAGCTCTGCCTACATACACTTATAATTACCCTTATTCAGGTTTGAAACGCTAGTCTTAGACCCGCACTTCCTCCCTTCAAACTGAATGTGAAGTTCGATCGTGTGGTGATCGTTGTCACCTAAAGTCTCCTTTACCGTGAGGTTATTGATCAATCCTATCTCATTGCACATTCCCAAGTCTAGAATAACCTGCTCCCTGGTTGGCTCTAGAACATGCCGCTTTAAGAAACTCTCCTGAATTCACTCTATGAACTCATTATCCAGGCTACCTTTGCCAATCTGATTCATCTAGTCTACATGTAGATTAAAGTCATCTATGATTATTACGGTACCTTTCTACATGCCCCATTTATTTCTTCCTGTATAACCTGTCCTACTGTGTAGCTACTGTTAGGGAGCCAATAAACTACTCCCACAAGTGACCTTTTACTTTCCTATTTCTTATCTCTACCCACACTGATTCTCTATCAAGCTAAGGTCATCACTCAGTACTGTACTAATGACATCCTTAGTTAACTCTTTCAGTGCTATGCGATTCTCTGATTATAGTGTTGCAAATTTGTTTAGGAATTAAATGCAATGTACAACATTTAAAAACTTTTGGCACCAGTTGTATTGTATTATGGAGAACGTGAACTACAGTGAAAAATGTTCTAGAAATGGGAATTCTGTTTGAAGTGATTGTTCCGATATATCCCATTTCGCTGGGATTACACTGCACAAAGAGGAAAGGACAGCACTGAGCTCCATCAGGGTCTCTGCAGATTGATCTTTTTGCAGAGGATGTTTCTCCCTATGGATCAGTAGAATATTCAACTAGTGAGGGCATCACAGCTGACTCTACCATAGCCCAGTGCCCACACTGAGCAGCAAGGGTCATGGCACAGTGATCAGGAACTGGGGCTCTGCTGATTGAAGATGTACCTTGTAAATCGGTTGGCCTATGAGACTATTTATTTATTCTTTCATGGGATGCGGGCGTCACTGACAAGGCCAGCACTGTGCCCTTGAGGCAAGTGTTTTCCCCACCATTTCAGAGAGCAGTTAAGAGTTGCTGTGGGTCTGGAACCACATGTAGGCCAGTTGAGGATGACAGATTTCCTTCCCTAAAGGACATTAGTGAACCAGATGGGTTTTTACAACAATCGACAATGGTTTCATGATCACCATTATTGAAACTAGCTACTTACTTATTTATTTAGAGACTCTGCCTCTTCTTCCGTGTCCTGCTACCATCATCCTCAAAGTCTCATCTCGTTTCTCAAAAACACCAATGAATCAGTTCTATTTGTAATGCAAGGCTCCAAAATAGCCAGTGCTCAAAGCACTAACCCAATAGCGGGGGTGCTTGTGGGATCTGGTGGGTTGTATATGACTCCCTGTCCCAGCGACCATGGCTGTAGACTGTTACTAAGGTCAGATTTACAGTAACAATCTAAAGCCACGGTCACCGTGGAAACAGGGCTGAGCTGGGATTCCCACGGCCCAGTCACAGTCGCTGATCCCTTTCCCCTAGACTGTGATCAGGGCAGCTCACACCCCCATCTTCCACTTCCTCATCCCGTTCCCTCTCAGGAGGAGGCTGTTGCAAGCAAGGCTGTCCAACCCCGTATAACTGAGCAGCAGTTAACAGCCAACCACATTGCTGTGGGTCTGGAGTCACATGTAGGCCAGACCAGGTAAGGATGGCAGATTTCCTTCCCTAAAGGACATTAACGAACCAGGTGGGTTTTTACGACAATCCGGTAGCTTCATGGCCACTGTCACTGAGACCAGCTTTTTATTTTTAACTCTGAGACTGGCTTAGCGGGATTTGAACCCATATTGTGCGGTTCCAGGATTCGGGAAAACTACTCCAATATTGCTGCCACTGACTTAACATCAGGTACAGTTTCATTTACAGATCAATGTGTTCAGTGATTGAGGCCCCCAGTGGATATGAGAAGTCTGACTATCTGCTTGAGCTTCTCCCCAATGTCACCCAAACTCCCCCCTCAGCTTTCCACAACCCCCCGCCACAACCCCCACAGAGGGGGCTGTAAAAGGACAAGCACATGTCCACAGCTGGAGTTACTAAAAGCTGTGCCGCAGCTTCAAAGTGAGACTTTGGGTTTGAGCGCATCACCTGGATCAGGCGACACCTGGAGTCATCATGAACTCCTCATTCCTCAGAGGCAACCATGTCCCAGAGCCTATGATCCTCAGAACCCCAGACTGCAGACCCTGTAATCCCCGGGACCCCAGACTGCAGACCCTGTAATCCCCGGGACCCCAGACTGCAGACTCTGTAATCCCCGGGACCGCAGACTGCAGACCCTGTAATCCCCGGGACCCCAGACTGCAGACCCTGTAATCCCCGGGACCCCAGACTGCAGACTCTGTAATCCCCGGGACCGCAGACTGCAGACCCTGTAATCCCCGGGACCCCAGACTGCAGACCCTGTAATCCCCGGGACCCCAGACTGCAGACTCTGTAATCCCCGGGACCGCAGACTGCAGACCCTGTAATCCCCGGGACCCCAGACTGCAGACTCTGTAATCCCCGGGACCCCAGACTGCAGACCCTGTAATCCCCGGGACCCCAGACTGCAGACCCTGTAATCCCCGGGACCCCAGACTGCAGACCCTGTAATCACGGGGACCCCAGACTGCAGACCCTGTAACAACCGGGACCCCAGACTGCAGACCCTGTAATCACCGGGACCCCAGACTGCAGACCCTGTAATCACCGGGACCCCAGACCTCAAACCCTGTAATCACCAGGACCCCAGACTGCAGACCCTGTAATCCCCAGGACCCTAGACTGCAGACCCTGTAATCACTGGGACCCCAGACTGCAGACCCTGTAATCACCGGGACCCCAGACTGCAAACCCTGTAATCACTGGGACTCCAGACTGCAGACCCTGTAATCCCCGGGACCCCAGACTGCAGACTCTGTAATTCCCGGGACCCCAGACTGCAGACCCTTACTCCCCGGTACCCAGACTGCAGACCCTGTAATCCCCAGGACCCCAGACTGTAGAACCTGTAATCCCCAGGAGCCCAGACTGCAAACCATGTAATCTCTGGGACCCTAGACTGCAGACCTTTACTCCCCGGTACCCAGACTGCTTACAATTATTATGGTCTCAGTGGATTTATTCTGGGCACTGCTCTGTGACTGAGATTGCTAAATGTGCCAAAATTGATTGGCACTGACTTTGCTCAACTGAGGCAGAATCTTTAGCGATTGATGTATTTGCGCTCCCAGATCTCTTAGTTCCTTTTCCACACCCAGATTTACACCTTCCAAGTTAAAAGTGACCTCCCTATTCTTTCTATCAAAATGAAGCACTTCACATTTATCTGTGTTGAAGTGTTTTTGCCAATTATTTCCCCATTCCGCAGGTTTATTCATGGCCTCCATAATTTGTTGCAATCCTCCTCAGCATTGACTATCCCCCAATTTGGTGTCATCCACAAATTTAGAAATTGTATTTTTTATTCCAAATTCCAAAGTCCAAATCGTTAATGTAAATTGTGAACAGCAGTGTTCCCAGCACTGATCCTTGTGGAACTCCACTTCTCACCTTCTGCCACTCTGAATAATGACCCTTTATTCCCACTCTCTGCTTCCTGTCTTAAAGCCGGCTAGCGATCCAGTCTGCCACTTGTCCCCTGACTCCACATTCTCTGACCTCGTTTGTTAATCTATTATGGCACACCTTATCAAAGGCCTTTTGAACATCCAGATAAATTACATCTACTGCATTATCATTGTCCACTCGCTGTTACCTCCTCAAAAATTCAGTTTGTTTGGTTGAACAAGATTTTCCCTTTTAAAATCCATGCTGACTATTCATTATTATATTTCTTATTTCTAGAACAACACAGAATTACTGACCTATTCCCCTTACCGACAAACAGGACATTGTTAATCAACAATCAGAAAGAAATTTATCAGAAGTCATTCTTATTAAAGCACAATTGACACATTAAAGACATTGCTAAATGTTCAGGTGATGGTTATATTCACAACCCTACTCCTGGGTCAGTGTGTGTGTGTGTGTGTGTGTGAGACTGTGTGTGAGTGTGAGTGTGTGTGAGTGTGAGTGTGTGAGGTGTACACACTCTCAGGTCAGTGTGCGTGTGTGTCTGTGTTTGAGACTGTGTCTGTGTGTGTGTGTGAATGTGTGTGTGTGGTGTACACACTCTCAGGTCAGTGTGTGTGTGTGTGAGAGACTGTGTGTGTGTGAGTGTGTGTGTGTGAGACTGTGTGTGACTGTATGTGTGTGTATGTGTGAGACTGTGTGTGACTGTATGTATGTGTGTGTGTGACTGTGTGTATGTGTGAGTGTGTGTGTGTGTGGTGTACACACTCTTGGGTCAGTGTGTGTGTGTGAGACTGTGTGAATCTGTGTGTGTATGTGTGTGTATGGTGTACACACTCTACACCTCACACACACACTGACCCGAGAGTGCGTACACCACAAATACAATGGAAAGACTCAGCAGATCTGACAGCATCTGTGCAGAGAGAAGCAGAGTTAACATTTTAAGTTCTGTCTTCCACGCTATCACAAATCTTCCCTTCTTAACCGTTTTTTTTTCACCATGCCCCTTTCACTTGCTTGAAACCTGTTACATTTCTAACTTCTCCCAGTTCTGATGAAAGGTCACAGACCTGAAACGTTAACTTTGTTTTTCTCTCCACAGACGCTGCCAGACCAGCTGAGTTTTTTCAGCATTTTCTGTTTTTATTTCAGATTTCCAGCATCTGCAGAACTTTGCTTTTGGCTGACTGTCTAACTACAGAATGGAATGCATTGTTAAACCTGAGAGCACTGCAGAATCCCAATTTTATCCCTTAATCTGTTGCTGATGTTAGAAGAGCAGCTGAGAGGGCTCTACACCAGAATTCAATGTCCTGTGTCACAACAAGACCCAACGCCCATTGAATGCCGACCCCAATGGGAGTCAGCGCCATCGCGTTCAAAACAAGAACAAAAACTGCTGGAAAAACATCTGTGGAGAGAGAAGCAGAGTTAATGCCTCGAGTCCAGATGATCCTTCCTCTGTTTCTCTCTCCACAGACGCTGTCAGACCTGCTGAGCTTTTCCAGCAGTTTTTGTTTTTGTTTCAGATTTCCAGCATCTGCAGTATTTTTCCATTACATTCGAAATGTGTGCATCAGATCATCGACCCGACATGTTTCCATATGTGTGCAACCTGGCTGGGGAAGTACTCAGACCAGCATCAGGCTGGCAGCACAGAGGGAATGTCACTGACAGAGTAACCCAGATTCCCCAATTAATATTCCAGGGTCATGAGTTCAAATGGCGGCTGGTGGGATTTAAATTCAATTAATTAATAATACTGCAATAACAAACCTACCTCAGTAATGGTGACCACAACAACGATTAGATTGTTGTAAAAAACGCATCTGGTTTACAAGGGACAGGCATTTGCCATCCTTAGCCGACATGAGACTCCAGACACACACACAAATGTGTGGTTGACTCTTAAGGGTCCTCTGAAAAGGCCGAACAAGCCTCTCAGTCCCAGGTCCGACAGAAAAGTCAATAAAGAATAAAAATGGATGGACACCTGGCATCGGCCCAGGCAGCAGAAACAACAAAGGCACACGCAGCCCTGTCAACCCTGGGAATCCCCCCTCACTAATATCTGCTGGCTTATGCCAGAATTGAGAGAGCTGTTCCACAGACATTTTTTTTTATTCATTCACAGGATGTGGGCTTCGTTGGCTGGGCCAGCATTTATTGCCCATCCCTAAGTGCCCTTGAGAAGGTGGCGGTGAGCTGCCTTCTTGAACCGCTGCAGCCCATGTGGCGTAGGTACACCCACAGTGCTGTTAGGGAGGGAGTTCCAGGATTTTGACCCAGTGACAGTGAAGGAACGGTGATATATTTCCAAGTCAGGATGGTGAGTGGCTTGGAGGGGAACTTCCAGGTGGTGGTGTTCCCATTTATCTGCTGCCCTTGTCCTTCCAGATGGTAGTGGTTGTGGGTTTGGAAGGTGCTGTCTAAGGAGCCTTGGTGAATTCCTGCAGTGCATCTTGTAGATGGTACACACTGCTGCTACTGTGCGTCAGTGGTGGAGGGAGTAAAGGTTTGTGGATGTGATGCCAATCAAGCGGGCTGCTTTGTCCTGGATGGTGTCAAGCTTCTTGAGTGTTGTGGGAACTGCACTCACCCAGGGCAAGTGGGGAGTATTCCATCACACTCCTGACTTGTGCCTTGGTGGACAGGCTTTGGGGAGTCAGGTGATGAGTTACTCATCGCAGGATTCCTAGCCTCTGACCCGCTCTTGTAGCTATAGTATTTATATGGCTAGTCCAGTTCAGTTTCTGGTCAATGGTAATCCCCAGGATGTTGATAATGGGGGATTCACTGATGGTAATGCCATTGAACGTCAAGGGGTGATGGTCAGATTCTCTCTTTTTGGAGATGGTCATTGTCTGGCACTTGTGTGGCTTGAATGTTACTTGCCACTTGTCAGCCCAAACGTGGATATTGTCCAGGTCTTGCTGCATTTGGATATGGACTGCTTCAGTATCTGAGGAGTTATGAATGGTGCTGAACATTGTGCAATCATCAGTGAACATCCCCACTTTGACCTTATGATGGAAGGAAGGTCATTGATGAAGCAGCTGAAGATGGTTGGGCCGAGGACACTACCCTGAGGAACTCCTGCAGTGATGTCCTGGAGCTGAGATGACTGACCTCCAGCAACCACAACCATCTTCCTCTGTGGTAAGTATGACTCCAACCTGTGGAGAGTTTCCCCCCGATTCCCATTGACTCCAGTTTTGTTAGGGGTCCTTGATGACACACTCGGTCAAATGCTGCCTTGATGTCAAGGGTAGTCACTCTCACCTCATCTCAGGATTCAGCTCTATTGTCCATGTTTGAACCAAGGCTGAAATGAGGTCAGGAGCTGACTGGCCCTGGCGGAACCCAAACTGGGTGTCAGTGAGCAGGTTATTGCTGAGCAAGTGCCGCTTGATAGCACTGTTGATGACTCCTTCCATTACTTTACTGATGATGGAGAGTAGACTGATGGGGCAATATTTGGCCGGGTTGGATTTGTCCTGCTTTTTGTGTACAGGACATACCTGGGCAATTTTCCACATAACCGATGCCAGTGTTGTAGCTGTACTGGAACAGCTTGGCTAGGGGCACGGCAAGTTCTGAAGCACAAGTCTTCAGCACTATTGCTGGAATATTGTCAGGGCCCATAGTCATGAAACAGCCTGATATAATCATACTCATGGAATCATACAATGTCCCAGATCCCACCATCACCATCCCTGGGGCCTGTCCTATGTCCTGTCCCACCAGCAAGACAAACCCACCAGAGGTGGCAGCACAGTGGTATAGAGTTGAGAGTTACCTCAACATCAATTCCAGACCCAATGAAGTCTTATAGCATCAGGCTAAACATGGGAAAGGAAACCTCCTGCTGATTACCATGTACCACCACCACGCACCCCACCTCAGCATTTCTGAATCAGAACTCCTCCAGTGCTTGGGAGAAGTACTGAGGGTGGCAAGGGCACAGAATGTATTCTGGTTGGGGCTGGTACAGACACAATGGGCTCAATGGCTTCCTTCTGTGCTGTAACCATTCTATGGTTTCAATGTCCATCACTAAGAGTGGCTCGGTAGCACCAGTACTGACTGAGCTGGCCGAGTCCTAAATGACATAGCTGCTAGACTGGGTCTGTGGAAGGTGGTGAGGGAACCAACAAGAGGGAAAAACATACCTGACCTCATCCTCACCAACCTGCCTGCCGCAGATGTATCTGTCCATGACAGTATCAGTAGGAGTGACCACTGCACAGTCCCTGTGGAGACAAAGTCCTGCCTTCACATTGCGGATACCCTCCATTGTGTCGTGTGGCACTACCAACGTGCTAAATGGGATAGATTTTGAATAGATCTAGCAGTTCAAGACTGGGCATCCATGAGGTGTTGTGGACCATCAGCAGCAGCAGAATTGTACTCAAACACAGCCTGTAACCTCGTGGCCTGGCATTTCCCCACTCTACCATTACCATCAAGCCAGGGGATCAATCCTGGTTCAACGAAGAGTGCAGGAGGGCATGCTAGGAGCAGCACCAGGCATACCTAAACATGAGGTGTCAACCTGGTGAAGATACAACACAGGACTACTTGTGTGCCAAACAATATAAGCAGCAAGTGATAGACAGAGCTAAGCGATCGCATAACCAACGGATCAGAGTTAAGCTCTGCAGTCCTGCTACATACAGTCGTGAATGGTGGTGGATTATTAAACAACTCACTGGAGGAGGAGGCTCCATAAATATCCCCATCCTCAATGATGGAGGAGACCAGCACATCAGTGCAAAAGATAAGACATTTGCGACAATCTTCAGCTAGAGTGCCGAGTGGATGTTCCATCTCAACCTCCTCCTGAGGCCCCCAGCATCACAGATGCCAGTCTTCAGCCAATTCGATTCACTCCATGTGATATCAAGAAACGGTTGAAGGCACTGGATAATGCAAAGGCTATGGGCCCTGACAATATTCCGGCAATAGTACTGAACACTTGTGCTCCAGAACTTGCCATGTCCCTAGCCAAGCTGTTCCAGTACAGCTACAACGCTGGCATCTACACAGTTATGTGGAAAATAGCAGGCCAGAGGTTAGGAATCCTGCAGCAAGTAACTCACCTCCTGACTCCCCAAAGCCTGTCCACCATCTACAAGGCACAAGTCGGAAATGTGATGGAATATTCTCCACTTGCCTGGATGAGTGCAGCTCCCACAACACTCAAGAGATTGACACTGTACAGGACAAAGCAGCTCATTTGATTAGCGCCACATCCACAAACATTCACTCCCTCCACCACCGACGCACAGTACCAGCAGTGTGTACCATCTACAAGATACACTGTAGAACCTCACCAAGGCTCCAGAGAAAGCACCTTCCAAACCCACGACCACTTCCGTACCCCGTACCCCAATGAGAGTCAGTATGTGTGGAACCCATACCCCAGTGAGAGTCAGTGTAATGGAACCCATACCCCAGTGAGAGTCAGTGTGATGGAACCCATACCCCAGTGAAAGTCAGTGTGTGTGGAACCCATACCCCAATGACAGTCACTGTGTGTGGAACCCGTACCCCAGTAAGAGTCAGTTTGTGTGGGACCCGTACCCCAGTGAGAGTCAGTGTGTGTGGGACCCGTACCCCAGTGAGAGTCAGTGGCTGTGGAACCCGTACCCCGGTGAGAGTCAATGTGTGTGGAACCTGTGCTCCTTTGCAGAATAGCCTGTAGCTGCGGCTCTGATCGTCTAGTACCTGCAGTTCTGGGTGTGGAGTGGAATTAAAGGAGGCCTCATTTTCCCCCCTGGACACTTCCAGGCACCTGCCAGGCAGTGGCCTCAATGGGTGCCCATCTTCCACTGCAAAGATCCTAGTGGTGTCACAAGTTTGCCCCTTTTTAAAAATCTTTCATGGGGTGTGGGCGTCGCTGGCTGGGCCAGCATTTATTGCCCATTCTTAGTTGCCCTTGAGAAGGTGGTAGTGAGCTGCCTTTTTGAACCACTGCAGCCCATCTGGTGTAGGTACACCCACAGTGCTGTTAGGGAGGGAGTTCCAGGATTTTGACTCAGTGACAGTGAAGGAACGGCGATATATTTCCAAGTCAGGATGGTGAGTGGCTTGGAGTGGAACTTTGAGGTGGCGGTGTTCCCATCTATGCGCTGCCCTTGTTCTCCTAGACGGAGGTGGTCGTTCCCCTTCATGATGATGGTCCAGCAGCTGTGGCCACAGTTTGTTTTTAGCATTTAAAAGTCATCAGAGGACACCTCCATCTGGAGGCGCTCTTACCTGTCCCCCACCTACGATGGCAGCGTCCACCTCTCCCAGTGAGGCTGCCGACTGCTCACAGCCTCGAGCGCTCCTATTGGCCCTCCCATCTGTGCAGCCCACCCATTGTCCTTAATTGGACAGGACACCGAGAGGCAGCCTGTTATTGGCCACCTCCAGGACGATCGCACAGGCAGGTGGACCTCAGAACCCATCATGGTTGGAACCCAGAAATGGTCACAACAGGACGTGTTCAAAATCTAAAGCAGTGAGATTCTGCCCGCGGTGTTTATGTTGGGGCTCGTACCCCAGTGAGAGTCAGTGTGTGTGGGACCCATACCCCAGTGAGAGTCAGTGTGTGTGGGACCCGTACCCCAGGAGAGTCAGTGTGTGTGGGACCCATACCCCAGGAGAGTCAGTGTGTGTGGGACCCATACCCCAGTGAGAGTCAGTGTGTGTGGGACCCGTACCCCAGGAGAGTCAGTGTGTGTGGGACCCATACCCCAGGAGAATCAGTGTGTGTGGGACCCATACCCCAGTGAGAGTCAGTGTGTGTGGGACCCGTACCCCAGGAGAGTCAGTGTGTGTGGGACCCATACCCCAGGAGAGTCAGTGTGTGTGGGACCCATACCCCAGTGAGAGTCAGTGTGTGTGGGACACGTACCCCAGGAGAGTCAGTGTGTGTGGGACCCATACCCCAGGAAAGTCAGTGTGTGTGGGACCCATACCCCAGTGAGAGTCAGTGTGTGCGGGACCCGTACCCCAGGATAGTCAGTGTGTGTGGGACCCATACCCCAGTGAGAGTCAGTGTGTGTGGGACCCATACCCCAGTGAGAGTCAGTATGTGTGGGACCCGTACCCCAGTGAGAGTCAGTGTGTGTGGAACCCATACCCCAGTGAGAGTCAGCATGTGTGGGACCCGTACCCCAGTGAGAGTCAGTGTGTGTGGAACCCGTACCCCAGTGAGAGTCAGTATGTGTGGGACCCGTACCCCAGTGAGAGTCAGTGTGTGTGGAACCCATACCCCAGTTAGAGTCAGTGTGTGTGGAACCTGTAGACCAGTGAGAGTCAGTGTGTGTGGAACCTGTAGACCAGTGAGAGTCAGCATGTGTGGAACCCGTACCCCAGTGAGAGTCAGTGTGTGTCGGACCAGTACCACAGTGAGAGTAAGTGTGTGCGGGACCCGTACCCCAGTGAGAGTCAGTGTGTGTGGGGCCCGTACCCCAGTGAGAGTCAGTGTGTGTGGAACCCGTACCCCAGTGAGAGTCAGTGTGTGCGGGACCCGTACCCCAGTGAGAGTCAGTGTATGTGGAACCCGTACCCCAGTGAAAGTCAGTGTGCGTGGGACCTGTACCCCAGTGAGAGTCAGTGTGTGTGGGACCCGTACCCCAGTGAGAGTCAGTGTGTGTGGGACCCGTACGTACCCCAGTGAGTGTCAGTATGTGTGGGACCCGTACCCGAGTGAGAGACAGGGTGTGTGGGACCCGTACCCCAGTGAGAAACAGGGTGTGTGGGACACGTACCCCAGTGAGAGTCATTGTGTGTGAACCTGTACACCAGTGAAAGTCAGTGTTTGTGGAGCCCGTTTCCGGTAGAGTCGGTGTGTATGGAACCTGTAACCAATGAAACTCCGTGTTTGTGGAACCCATACTCCGGTGAGAGTCAGTTTGTGTGAAACCCGTACCCCAGTTAGAGTCAGTGTGTGTGGGACCTGTACCCCAGTGAGAGTCAGTGTGTGTGGAACCCGTACCACAGTGAGAGTCAGTGTGTGTGGAACCCGTACCCCAATGAGAGTCAGTGTGTGTGGAACCCGTACCCCAGTGAGAGTCAGTTTGTGTGGAACCCGTACACCAGTTAGAGTCAGTGTGTGTGGAACGCATACCCCAGTGAAACTCAGTGTCTGTGGAACCCGTACTCCGGTGAGAGTCAGTGTGTGTGCGACCTGTACCCCAGTGAAACTCAGTGTCTGCAGAACCCGTACACCAGTGAGAGTCAGCGTGTGTGAACCTGTACCCCTGTGAGACTCAGGGTGTGTAGAACCCAAACCCCAGTGAGAGTCAGTGTGTGTGGAGCCCGTACCCCAGTGAGAGCCAGTGTCTCTGGGGTCCATACCTCAGTGAGAGTCAGTGTGTGTGGAGCCCATACCCCGGTGAGAGTCAGTGTGTGTGGAACCCATACCCCAGTGAAAGTCAGTGTTTGTGGAACCATTACTACGATGAGAGTCAGTGTGTGTGGGATCCGTACCCCAGTGAGAGTCAGTGAGTGTGCAACCCGTACACCAGTGAAAGTCAGTGTTTGTGGAACCCGTGCTCCGGTGAGAGTCAGTGTGAATGGAACCTGTGGAGAAGTGAGAGTCAGTGTGTGTGGAACCTGTAGACCAGTGAGAGTCAGTGTGTGTGGAACCTGTAGACCAGTGAGAGTCAGTGTGTGTGGAACCTGTAGACCAGTGAGAGTCAGCGTGTTTGGAACCCGTACTCTAGTGAGAGTCAGTGTGTGTGTGAAACCCATACCCCAGTGAGAGTCAGTGTGTGTGGGACCCGTACCCCAGTGAGTCAGTGCGTGTGGAACCCGTACGCCAGTGAGAGACAGTGTGTGTGGAGCCCGTACCCCAGTGAGAGTCAGTGTGTGTGGAGCCCGTACCCCAATGAGAATCAGTGTGTGTGGAGCTCATACCCCAGTGAGAGTCAGTGTGTGTGGTGTCCGAACCCCAATGAGAGACAGTGTGTGTGGAAGCCGTACGCCAGTGAGAGTCAGTGTGTGTGGAACCCGTACCTCAATGAGAGTCAGTGTGTGTGGAGCCCATACCCCAGTGAGAGTCAGTGTGTGTGGAGCCCATACCCCAGTGAGAGTCAGTGTGTGTGGAACCTGTACCCCTGTGAGAGTCAGTGTGTGTGGAGCCCATACACCAGTGAGAGTCAGTGTGTGTGGAACCTGTACCCCAATGAGAGTCAGTGTGTGTGGGACCCGTACCCCAATGAGAGTCCGTGTGTGTGGGACCCGTACCCCAATGAGAGTCAGTGTGTGTGGGACCCGTACCCCAGTGAGAGTCATTGTGTGTGAGATACATACCCCAGTGAGAGTCGGTGCGTTTGTGGGACCCGTACACCAGGGAGAGCCAGTGTGTGTGAACCTGTACACCATTGAGAATCAGTGTGTGTGGAACATGTACCCTAGTGAGAGTCAGTGGGTGTGGAACACGTACCCCAGTGAGAGTCAGTGAGTATGAACCTGTAGCCCATTGAGAATCTGTGTGTGTGGAACATGTACCCTAGAGAGAGTCAGTGTGTGTGAGACCCGTACCCCAGTGAAACTCAGTGTTTGTGGAGCTCGTTTCCGGTAGAGTCAGTGTGTGTGGATCATGTACACCAGTGAGAGTCAGATTATGTGGAACCTGTACCCCAGTGAAACTCAGTGTTTGTGGGACCCATACTCCGGTGAGAGTCAGTATGTGTGGCACCCGTATCCCAGTGAGAGTCAGTGTGTGTGCAACCCGTACCCCAGTGAGAGTCAGTGTGTGTGGAACCCATACCCCAGTGAGAGTCAGTGTGTGTGGGATCCGTACCTCAATGAGAGTCAGTGTCTGTGGAACCCATACCCCAGTGAGAGTCAGTGTGTGTGGAACCCGTACCCCAGTGAGAGTCAGTGCGTGTGGAACCCGTACCCCAGTGAGAGTCAGTGTGTGTGGGACACACACCCCAGTGACAGTCGGTGTGTGTGGGACCCGTACACCAGTGAGAGTCAATGTGTGTGCAAGCGTACCCTAGTGAGAGTCAGTGTGTGTGGGATCCGTACTCCAGTGAGAGTCAGTGTGTGGGACCCGTACCCCAGAGAGAGACAGTGTGTATGGGACTCGTACCCAAGTGAGAGTCAGTGTGTGTGGGACCCGTACCCCAGTGAGAGTCATTGTGTGTGAACCTGTACACCATTGAGAATCAGTGTGTGTGGAACATGTACCCTAGTGAGAGTCAGTGGGTGTGGAACGCATACCCCAGTGAGAGTCAGTGAGTGTGAACCTGTAGCCCATTGAGAATCAGTGTGTGTGGAACATGTACCCTAGAGAGAGTCAGTGTGTGTGGGACCTGTACACCAGTGAAAGTCAGTGTGTGTGGAGCTCGTTTCCGGTAGAGTCAGTGTGTGTAGAACCTGTACACCAGTGAGAGTCAGAGTATGTGGAACCAGTACCCCAGTGAAGCTCAGTGTTTGTGGGACCCATACTCCGGTGAGAGTCAGTGTGTGTGGCACCCGTATCCCAGTGAGAGTCAGTGTGTGTGCAACCCGTACCCCAGTGAGAGTCAGTGTGTGTGGAACCCATACCCCAGTGAGAGTCAGTGTGTGTGGGACACACACCCCAGTGAGAGTCGGTGTGTGTGGAACCCATACCCCAGTGAGAGTCAATGTGTGTGCAAGCGTACCCTAGTGAGAGTCAGTGTGTGTGAGATCTGTACTCCAGTGAGAGTCAGTGTGTGGGACCCGTACCCCAGTGAGAGACAGTGTGTATGGGACCCGTACCCCAGTGAGAGTCAGTGTGTGGGACCCGTACCCCAGCGAGAGTCAGTGTGGGACCCGTACACCAGTGAGAGTCAGTGTGTGTGAACCTGTACCCCAGTGAGTATCAGTGAGTGTGGAACATGTACCCTAGTGAGATTCAATGTGTGAGGATCCAGAACCCCAGTGAGAGTCAGCGTGTGTGCGACCTGTACACCAGTGAAAGTCAGTGTTTGTGGAGCCCGTTTCCGGTAGATTCAGTGTGTGTGGAACCTGTACACCAGTGAGAGTCAGCGTATGTGGAACCTGTACCCCAGTGAAACTCTGTGTTTGTGGAACCCATATTCCAGTGAGAGTCATTGTCTGTGGGACCTGTATACAGTGAGAGTCAGTGCGTGTGGAACCTGTTCCCCAATGAGAGTCAGTGTGTGTGGAACCCGTACCCCTGTGAGACTCATTGTGTGTGGAACCCGTACCCCATTGAGAATCAGTGTGTGTGGAACATGTACCCTAGTGAGAGTCAGTGTGTGTGGGACCCGTACCCCAGTGAGAGTCAGTGTGTGTGGAACCCGTACCCCAGTGAGAGTCAGTGTGTGTGCGACCCGCACCCCAGTGAGAGGCAGTATGTGTGGAAGCCGTACCCCAGTGAGAGTCAGTGTGTGCGGGACCCGTACCCCAGTGAGAGTCAGTGTGTGCGGGACCCGTACCCCAGTGAGAGTCAGTGTGTGTGGGACCCGTACCCCAATGAGAGTCAGTGTGTGTGGAACCCGTACCCCAGTTAGAGTCAGTGTGTGTGGAACCCATACCCCTGTGAGACTCATTGTGTGTGGAACCCGTACCCCATTGAGAATCAGTGTGTGTGGAACATGTACCCTAGTGAGAGTCAGTGTGTGTGGGACCCGTACCCCAGTGAGAGTCAGTGTGTGTGGAACCCGTACCCCAGTGAGAGTCAGTGTGTGCGGGACCCGTACCCCAGTGAGAGTCAGTGTATGTGGAACCCGTACCCCAGTGAAAGTCAGTGTGCGTGGGACCTGTACCCCAGTGAGAGTCAGTGTGTGTGGGACCCGTACCCCAGTGAGAGTCAGTGTGTGTGGGACCCGTACGTACCCCAGTGAGTGTCAGTATGTGTGGGACCCGTACACGAGTGAGAGACAGGGTGTGTGGGACCCGTACCCCAGTGAGAGACAGGGTGTGTGGGACACGTACCCCAGTGAGAGTCATTGTGTGTGAACCTGTACACCAGTGAAAGTCAGTGTTTGTGGAGCCCGTTTCCGGTAGAGTCGGTGTGTATGGAACCTGTAACCAATGAAACTCCATGTTTGTGGAACCCATACTCCGGTGAGAGTCAGTTTGTGTGAAACCCGTAACCCAGTTAGAGTCAGTGTGTGTGGGACCTGCACCCCAGTGAGAGTCAGTGTGTGTGGAACCCGTACCCCAGTGAGAGTCAGTGTGTGTGGAACCCGTACCCCAATGAGAGTCAGTGTGTGTGGAACCCGTACCCCAGCGAGAGTCAGTTTGTGTGGAACCCGTACACCAGTTAGAGTCAGTGTGTGTGGAACGCATACCCCAGTGAAACTCAGTGTCTGCAGAACCCGTACACCAGTGAGAGTCAGCGTGTGTGAACCTGTACCCCTGTGAGACTCAGGGTGTGTAGAACCCAAACCCCAGTGAGAGTCAGTGTGTGTGGAACATGTACCCTAGTGAGAGTCAGTGGGTGTGGAACGCGTACCCCAGTGAGAGTCAGTGAGTGTGAACCTGTAGCCCATTGAGAATCAGTGTGTGTGGAACATGTACCCTAGAGAGAGTCAGTGTGTGTGAGACCCGTACCCCAGTGAAACTCAGTGTTTGTGGAGCTCGTTTCCGGTAGAGTCAGTGTGTGTGGAACATGTACACCAGTGAGAGTCAGATTATGTGGAACCTGTACCCCAGTGAAACACAGTGTTTGTGGGACCCATACTCCGGTGAGAGTCAGTGTGTGTGGCACCCGTATCCCAGTGAGAGTCAGTGTGTGTGCAACCCGTACCCCAGTGAGAGTCAGTGTGTGTGGATCCCATACCCCAGTGAGAGTCAGTGTGTGTGGGATCCGTACCTCAATGAGAGTCAGTGTCTGTGGAACCCATACCCCAGTGAGAGTCAGTGTGTGTGGAACCCGTACCCCAGTGAGAGTCAGTGCGTGTGGAACCCGTACCCCAGTGAGAGTCAGTGTGTGTGGGACACACACCCCAGTGAGAGTCGGTGTGCGTGGGACCCGTACACCAGTGAGAGTCAATGTGTGTGCAAGCGTACCCTAGTGAGAGTCAGTGTGTGTGGGATCCGTACTCCAGTGAGAGTCAGTGTGTGGGACCCGTACCCCAGAGAGAGACAGTGTGTATGGGACCCGTACCCAAGTGAGAGTCAGTGTGTGGGACCCGTACCCCAGCGAGAGTCAGTGTGTGTGGGACCCGTACCCCAGTGAGAGTCATTGTGTGTGAGACACATACCCCAGTGAGTGTCGGTGCGTTTGTGGGACCCGTACACCAGTGAGAGCCAGTGTGTGTGAACCTGTACACCATTGAGAATCAGTGTGTGTGGAACATGTACCCTAGTGAGAGTCAGTGGGTGTGGAACGCATACCCCAGTGAGAGTCAGTTAGTGTGAACCTGTAGCCCATTGAGAATCAGTGTGTATGGAACATGTACCCCAGAGAGAGTCAGTGTGTGTGGGACCTGTACACCAGTGAAAGTCAGTGTTTGTGGAGCTCGTTTCCGGTAGAGTCAGTGTGTGTAGAACCTGTACACCAGTGAGAGTCAGAGTATGTGGAACCTGTACCCCAGTGAAGCTCAGTGTTTGTGGGACCCATACTCCGGTGAGAGTCAGTGTGTGTGGCACCCGTATCCCAGTGAGAGTCAGTGTGTGTGGGACACACACCCCAGTGAGAGTCGGTGTGTGTGGGATCCGTACCTCAATGAGAGTCAGTGTCTGTGGAACCCATACCCCAGTGAGAGTCAGTGTGTGTGGAACCCGTACCCCAGTGAGAGTCAGTGCGTGTGGAACCCGTACCCCAGTGAGAGTCAGTGTGTGTGGGACACACACCCCAGTGAGAGTCGGTGTGCGTGGCACCCGTATCCCAGTGAGAGTCAGTGTGTGTGCAACCCGTACCCCAGTGAGAGTCAGTGTGTGTGGAACCCATACCCCAGTGAGAGTCAGTGTGTGTGGGATCCGTACCTCAATGAGAGTCAGTGTCTGTGGAACCCATACCCCAGTGAGAGTCAGTGTGTGTGGAACCCGTACTCCAGTGAGAGTCAGTGCGTGTGGAACCCGTACCCCAGTGAGAGTCAGTGTGTGTGGGACACACACCCCAGTGAGAGTCGGTGTGCGTGGGACCCGTACACCAGTGAGAGTCAATGTGTGTGCAAGCGTACCCTAGTGAGAGTCAGTGTGTGTGGGATCCGTACTCCAGTGAGAGTCAGTGTGTGGGACCCGCACCCCAGAGAGAGACAGTGTGTATGGGACCCGTACCCAAGTGAGAGTCAGTGTGTGGGACCCGTACCCCAGCGAGAGTCAGTGTGTGTGGGACCCGTACCCCAGTGAGAGTCATTGTGTGTGAGACACATACCCCAGGAGAGTCAGTGTGTGTGGCACCCGTACCCCAGTGAGAGTCAGTGTGTGTGGAACCCATACCCCAGTGAGAGTCAGTGTGTGTGGGACACACACCCCAGTGAGAATCGGTGTGTGTGGAACCCATACCCCAGTGAGAGTCAGTGTGTGTGCAAGCGTACCCTAGTGAGAGTCAGTGTGTGGGACCCGTACCCCAGTGAGAGACAGTGTGTATGGGACCCGTACCCCAGTGAGAGTCAGTGTGTGGGACCCGTACCCCAGCGAGAGTCAATGCGTGTGGGACCCGTACACCAGTGAGAGTCAGTGTGTGTGAACCTGTACCCCAGTGAGTATCAGTGAGTGTGGAACATGTACCCTAGTGAGATTCAATGTGTGAGGACCCAGAACCCCAGTGAGAGTCAGCGTGTGTGCGACCTGTACACCAGTGAAAGTCAGTGTTTGTGGAGCCCGTTTCCGGTAGATTCAGTGTGTGTGGAACCTGTACACCAGTGAGAGTCAGCGTATGTGGAACATGTACCCCAGTGAAACTCTGTGTTTGTGGAACCCATATTCCAGTGAGAGTCATTGTCTGTGGGACCCGTATACAGTGAGAGTCAGTGTGTGTGGAACCTGTTCCCCAGTGAGAGTCAGTGTGTGTGGAACCCATACCCCTGTGAGACTCATTGTGTGTGGAACCCGTACCCCATTGAGAATCAGTGTGTGTGGAACATGTACCCTAGTGAGAGTCAGTGTGTGTGGAACCCGTAGCCCAGTGAGAGTCAGTATGTGTGGAACCCGTACCCCAGTGAGAGTCAGTGTGTGTGCGACCCGTACCCCAGTGAGAGTCAGTGTGTGTGGAACCCGTACCCCAGTGAGAGTCAGTGTGTGCGGGACCCGTACCCCAGTGAGAGGCAGTATGTGTGGAAGCCGTACCACAGTGAGAGTCAGTGTGTGCGGGACCCGTACCCCAGTGAGAGTCAGTGTGTGCGGGACCCGTACCCCAGTGAGAGTCAGTGTGTGTGGGACCCGTACCCCAATGAGAGTCAGTGTGTGTGGAACCCATACTCCAGTGAGAGACAGTTTGTGTGGAACCCATACCCCAATGAGAGTCAGTGTGTGTGGAACCCATACCCCAGTGAGAGTCAGTTTGTGTGGAACCCGTACCCCAGTTAGAGTCAGTGTGTGTGGAACGCATACCCCAGTGAAACTCAGTGTCTGTGGAACCCGTACTCCGGTGAGAGTCAGTGTGTGTGAGACCTGTACCCCAGTGAAACTCAGTGTCTGCAGAACCCGTACACCAGTGAGTGTCAGCGAGTGTGAACCTGTACCCCTGTGAGACTCAGGGTGTGTAGAACCCAAACCCCAGTGAGAGTCAGTGTGTGTGGAGCCCGTACCCCAGTGAGAGCCAGTGTCTCTGGGGTCCGTACCTCAGAGAGAGTCAGTGTGTGTGGAGCCCATACCCCGGTGAGAGTCAGTGTGTGTGGAACCCATACGCCAGTGAAAGTCAGTGTTTGTGGAACCATTACTACAATGAGAGTCAGTGTGTGTGGGATCTGTACCCCAGTGAGAGTCAGTGTGTGTGCAACCCGTACACCAGTGAAAGTCAGTGTTTGTGGAGCCCGTGCTCCGGTGAGAGTCAGTGTGAATGGAACCTGTGGAGAAGTGAGAGTCAGTATGTGTGGAACCTGTAGACCAGTGAGAGTCAGTGTGTGTGGAACCTGTAGACCAGTGAGAGTCAGCGTGTGTGGAACCCATGCCCCAGTGAGAGTCATTGTGTGTGGGACCCGTACCCCAGTGAGAGTCAGTGTGTGCGGGACCCGTACCCCAGTGAGAGGCAGTGTGTGTGGAACCCGTACACCAGTGAGAGTCAGTGTGTGTGGGACCCGTACCCCAGTGAGTGTCAGTGTGTGTGGGACCCGTACCCCAGTGAAAGTCAGTGTGCGTGGGACCTGTTCCCCAGTGAGAGTCAGTGTGTGTGGGACCCGTACCCCAGTGAGAGTCAGTGTGTGTGGTACCCGTACCCCAGTGAGAGTCAGTGTGTGTGGGACCCGTACGTACCCCAGTGAGTGTCAGTATGTGTGGGACCCGTACCCGAGTGAGAGACAGGGTGTGTGGGACCCGTACCCCAGTGAGAGACAGGGTGTGTGGGACACGTACCCCAGTGAGAGTCATTGTGTGTGAACCTGTACACCAGTGAAAGTCAGTGTTTGTGGAACCCGTTTCCGGTACAGTCAGTGTGTATGGAACCTGTACACCAATGAAACTCTGTGTTTGTGGAACACATACTCCGGTGAGAGTCAGTTTGTGTGGAACCCGTACCCCAGTTAGAGACAGTGTGTGTGGGACCTGTACCCCAGTGAGAGTCAGTGTGTGTGGAACCCGTACCCCAGTGAGTATCAGTGTGTGTGGAACCCGTACCCCAGTGAGAGTCAGTGTGTGTGGAACCCGTACCCCAATGAGAGTCAGTGTGTGGAACCCATACCCCTGTGAGAGTCTGTTTGTGTGGAACCCGTACCCCAATTAGAGTCAGTGTGTGTGGAACGCATACCCCAGTGAAACTCAGTGTCTGTGGAACCCGTACTCCGGTGAGAGTCAGTGTGTGTGCGACCTGTACCCCAGTGAAACTCAGTGTCTGCAGAACCTGTACATCAGTGAGAGTCAGCATGTGTGAACCTGTACCCCTGTGAGAGTCAGGGTGTGTAGAACCCAAACCCCAGTGAGAGTCAGTGTGTGTGGAGCCCGTACCCCAGTGAGAGCCAGTGTCTTTGTGGTCCATACCTCAGTGAGAGTCAGTGTGTGTGGCACACACACCCTAGTGAGAGTCGGTGTGTGTGGGACCCGTGCACTAGTGAAAGTCAATGTGTGTGCAAGCGTACCCTAATAAGAGTCAGTGTGTGTGCAAGCGTACCCTAGTGTGAGTCAGTGTGTGTGGGATCCGTACTCCAGTGAGAGTCACTGTGTATGGGACCCGTACCCCAGCGAGAGTCAGTGTTTGTAGGACCCGTACACCAGTGAGAGTCAGTGTGTGCGAACCTGTACCCCAGTGCGAATCAGTGTGTGTGGAACATGTACCCTAGTGAGATTCAATGTGTGTGGAACCCGAACCCCAGTGACAGTCAGCGTGTGTGCGACCTGTACACCAGTGAAAGTCAGTTTTTGTGGAGGCCGTTTCCGGTAGAGTCAGTGTGTGTGGAACCTGTGCACCAGTGAGAGTCATGTGTGTGAACCTGTACCCCAGTGAAACTCAGTGTGTGTGAAACTGTACCCTAGTGAGGATCAATGTGTGTGGAACCCGAACCCCAGTGAGAGTCAGCGTGTTTGCGACCCGTACAGCAGTGAAAGTCAGTGTTTGTGGAGCCCGTTTGCAGTAGAGTCAGTGTGTGTGGAACCTGTACCCCAGTGAGAGTCAGTGTGTGTGGAACCCATACCCCTGTGAGAGTCAGTGTGTGTGGGACCCGTACCCCAATGAAACTCAGTGTGTGTGGAACCCGTACCCCAATTAGAGTCAGTGTGTGTGGAGTCGGTACCCCAGTGAGAGTCAGTGTGTGTGCAACCCGTACCCCAGTGAGAGTCAGTGTGTGTGGAACCCGAACCCCGGTGAGAGTCAGCGTGTGTGCAACCTGTACATCAGTGAAAGTCAGTGTTTGTGGAGCCCGTGGTCCAGTTGAGAGTCAGTTTGTGTGGAACCTGTACCCCAGTGAGAGTCAGTGTGTGTGTGACCCGTACCGCAATGAGAGTCAGTGTGTGTGGAACCCGTAGCCCAGTGAGCGTTAGCGTGTGTGGAACCTGTACCCCAGTGAGAGTCAGTGTGTGTGTGACCCATACTGCAATGAGAGTCAGTGTTTGTGGAACCCGTAGTCCAGTGAGAGTTAGCGTGTGTGGCACCTGTAACCCAGTGAGAGTCAATGTGTGTGGGAACCCGTAACCCAGTTGGAGTCAGTGTGTGTGGGACCCGTACCCCAGTGAGAGTCAGTGGGTGTGGGACCCGTACCCTAATGAGAGTCAGTGTGTGTGGGACCCGTACCCCAGTGAGAGTCAGTGTGTGTGGGACCCGTACCCCAGTGAGAGTCAGTGTGTGTGGGACCCGTACCCCAGTGAGAGTCGGTGTGTGTGGGACCCGTACCCCAGTGAGAGTCAGTGTGTGTGGGACCCACACCCCAGTGAGAGTTGATGTGTGTGGGACCTGTACCCCAGTGAGAACAGTGTGTGTGGGACCCACACCCCAGTGAGAGTCGATGTGTGTGGGACCCGTACATCAGTGAGAGTCAGTGTGTGTGCAACCCATACGCACCCCGGTGAGTGTCAGTGTGTGTGGGACCTGTACACCAGTGAGAGTCAGTGTGTGTGGGACCCACACCCCAGTGAGAATTAGTGTGTGGGACACACACCCCAGTGAGAGTCGGTGTGTGTGGGACCCGTACACCAGTGAGAGTCAGTGTGTGTGCAACCCATACGCACCCCGGTGAGTGTCAGTGTGTGTGGGATCCGTACTCCAGTGAGAGTCAGTGTGTGGGACCCGTACACCAGTGAGAGTCTGTGTGTGTAAGACCCATCCCCCAGTGAGAGTCAGTGTGTGTGGAACCCGTACCCCATTGAGAGTCAGTGTGTGTGGCACCCATACCCATGTGAGAGTCAATGTGTGTGGAACCCGTACCCCAGTGAGAGTCAGTGTGTGTGGAACCCGGAGCCCAGTGAGTGTCAGCGTGTGTGGAACCTGTAACCCAGTGAGAGTCAGTGTGTGGGGAACCCGGAGCCCAGTGAGAGTCAGCGTGTGTGGAACCTGTAACCCAGTGAGAGTCAGTGTGTGTGGGACCCGGAGCCCAGTTGGAGTCAGGGTGTGTGGGACCCATACCCCAATGAAAGTTAGTGTGTGTGGCACCCATACCCCAAAATGTGGCGCATTGAGGGGAGGAGTCCTAAACTGCTCCCTGTCTAATATCAAATGATTGGTTTCGCCTAAGTGCACAGGCGAGGCTGATGGATACATCCGAGCTCAAAATCTTCACCTCCTCTGGCTCCCTCTATTGCCATCACACTGGGTCCTGCCTCTCCTGTATTAGACCATCATCTAGTGCCAGCTCACAACTAGCCACTCACCCCCTCTCTCTGCAGCTCTCTGGAACCGGACTCCAGCTGCTGATGTGCACAGTTGGTGCTTGCCACCTGTTGTGTGCAGCAACTCTTGAGTTTACACCCTGGAGGACGGGGTTCCAGTCTCACCCGGGGCAGAGAGCCGGTACTTCAGCTCCGGGAGTGTTCAATGAGGCTGATAGAGAATGGGATCGGACTGTGCCCTCCCGGAGCCTGGGTTGTGTGTGTGTGTGTGTGTGTGTGAGCGGCTGCAGATGTTGCTGCTGTGAGCAGTCTGTGTCAGCCCTCAGTAGCCATGACTGTAGACTGTTACCCAGCTCACACACAGTAATCAGTCTGAAGCCAAGGTTCCGGGGACTGACGCGCTTTGACTGCTTTACGCAGTTTCTTGACGCACTTTCACTTGGAGGCGGTTCCAATCCGGAATCAGCAGTTTGTGACGTTCAAAATTCCGCATTTCCCAACTCCATCACTGCTCCCCGTCTCTCCCTCCGCGCTCTAATTTTAAATCTTTCATTAGTGATTTCTTGCCTCTGTTATTAACCCCCAATGCCCCGCTGTTAACCCACTTTCTACCATTAAAAACCCCCCTCCCCAAGGGAACTTTTCTTCCATATTTGCCTCCATCGATACCTCATTCCTCCCTGGTTCTGTTCTCACTCCCTCAGTCGATCCCTCCTCTTTGCTCACTCTCATCTGAGTCGCAAGACCCTGAGTTCAAATCCCACTCCAGCTACTGGAGCACATAATCCAGTCTGACACTCGCAGTGCAGTATTCGGGGAGTGCCGCACTGTCGGAGGGTCAGTGCTGAGGGAGCGCCGCACTGTCGGAGGGTCAGTATTGAGGGAGTGCTGCACTGTCGGAGGGTCAGTACTGAGGGAGTGCTGCACTGTCGGAGGGTCAGTACTGAGGGAGTGCTGCACTGTCAGAGGGTCAGTACTGAGGGAGTGCTGCACTGTCGGAGGGTCAGTACTGAGGGAGTGCTGCACTGTCGGAGGGTCAGTACTGAGGGAGTGCTGCACTGTCGGAGTGTCAGTACAGGGGGAGTGCTGCACTGTCGGAGGGTCAGTACTGAGAGAGTGCTGCACTGTCGGAGGGTCAGTACTGAGGGAGTGCCGCACTGTCGGAGGGTCAGTACTGAGGGAGTGCCGCACTGTCGGAGGGTCAGTACTGAGGGAGTGCCGCACTGTCGGAGGGTCAGTACTGAGGGAGTGCTGCACTGTCAGAGGGTCAGTACTGAGGGAGTGCTGCACTGTCAGAGGGTCAGTACAGGGGGAGTGCTGCACTGTCGGAGGGTCAGTACTGAGGGAGTGCTGCACTGTCGGAGGGTCAGTACTGAGGGAGTGCTGCACTGTCGGAGGGTCAGTACTGAGGGAGTGCCGCACTGTCGGAGGGTCAGTACTGAGGGAGTGCTGCACTGTCAGAGGGTCAGTACAGGGGAAGTGCTGCACTGTCGGAGGGTCAGTACTGAGGGAGTGCTGCACTGTCGGAGGGTCAGTACTGAGGGAGTGCTGCACTGTCGGAGGGTCAGTACTGAGGGAGTGCTGCACTGTCGGAGGGTCAGTACTGAGGGAGTGCCGCACTGTCGGAGGGTCAGTACTGAGGGAGTGCCGCACTGTCGGAGGGTCAGTACTGAGGGAGTGCTGCACTGTCGGAGGGTCAGTACAGGGGGAGTGCTGCACTGTCGGAGGGTCAGTACTGAGGGAGTGCTGCACTGTCGGAGGGTCAATACTGAGGGAGTGCCGCACTGTCGGAGGGTCAGTACTGAGGGAGTGCTGCACTGTCAGAGGGTCAGTACAGGGGAAGTGCTGCACTGTCGGAGGGTCAGTACTGAGGGAGTGCTGCACTGTCGGAGGGTCAGTACTGAGGGAGTGCCGCACTGTCGGAGGGTCAGTACTGAGGGAGTGCTGCACTGTCAGAGGGTCAGTACAGGGGGAGTGCTGCACTGTCGGAGGGTCAGTACTGAGGGAGTGCTGCACTGTCGGAGGGTCAGTACTGAGGGAGTGCTGCACTGTCGGAGGGTCAGTACTGAGGGAGTGCTGCACTGTCGGAGGGTCAGTACTGAGGGAGTGCTGCACTGTCGGAGGGCCAGTACTGAGGGAGTGCTGCACTGTCGGAGGGTCACGACTGAGGGAGTGCTGCACTGTTGGAGGGTCACGACTGAGGGCGCACGGCACTGTCAAAGGGTTAGTACTAAGGCAGTGCTGCACTGTTAGCAGGTCAGTACTGTGGGAGCGACGCAGTGTCGGAGGGTCAGTGCTGTCGGAGCACTACACTGTTGGAGAGTCAGTGCTGCGGGAGTGCTGCACTGTCGGAGGCTCAGTACTGAGGTAGCAGTGCACTGTCAAAGGGTCAGTACTGAGGAGAGCCACAATACTGGAGGGTGAGCATTGAGGGAGTAGTGCACTGTCGGAGGGACAGTACTGAGGGAGTGCTGCACTGTCGGAGGGTCTGTGCTGAGGGAACGTTGAACTGTCGGAGGGTCAGTACTGAGGGAGCACTGCACTGTCAGAGAGTCAGTACTGAGGGAGCGCAGCACTGCCGTAGGGTTAGTACTGAGGTAGCAGTGCATTGTCGGAGAGTCAGTACAAACGGAGTGCCACACTGTCGAAGAGTCAGTACTGAGTTAGCACTACACTGTCGGAGAGTTACTACTGATTTAGCACTACACTGTCGGAGAGTCAGTACTGAGGGAGCACTGCACTTTCAGAGGCTCAGTACTGAAGGAGCGGTGCACTGTCAAAGAAGAGAGCCGCAATGTTGGAGCGTGAGTACTGAGGGAGTGCTGCACTGTCGGAGGGTCAGTACTGAGGCAGTGCTGCACTGTTGGAGGGCCAGTACTGAGGGAGTGCTGCACTGTCGGAGGGTCAGTACTGAGGGAGTGCTGTACTGTCGGAGGTCAGTACTGAGGGAGTGCTGCACTGTCAGAGAGTCAGTACTGAGGGAGCGCAGCACTGTCGTAGGGTCAGTACTGAGGTAGCAGTGCACTGTCGGAGGGTCAGTACTGAGGGAGTGCTGCACTGTCAGAGAGTCAGTACTGAGGGAGCGCAGCACTGTCGTAGGGTCAGTACTGAGGTAGCAGTGCACTGTCGGAGGGTCAGTACTGACGGAGTGCCACACTGTCGGAGAGTCAGCACTGAGGGAGCATTGCACTGTCGGAGGGTCAGTACTGAAGGAGCGGTGTACTGTCAAAGAAGAGAGCTGCAATATTGGAGGGCGAGTATTGAGGGAGTGCTGCACTGTCGGAGGGTCAGTACTGAGGGAGTGCTGCATTGTCGGAGGTCAGTACTGAGGGAGTGCTGCACTGTTGGAGGGTCAGTACTGAGGGAGTGCTGCACTGTCAGAGAGTCAGTACTGAGGGAGCGCAGCACTGTCGCAGGGTCAGTACTGAGGGAGTGCTGCACTGTTGGAGGGTCACGACTGAGGGCGCACGGCACTGTCAAAGGGTTAGTACTAAGACAGTGCTGCACTGTTAGCAGGTCAGTACTGTGGGAGCGACGCAGTGTCGGAGGGTCAGTGCTGTCGGAGCACTACACTGTTGGAGAGTCAGTGCTGCGGGAGTGCTGCACTGTCGGAGGCTCAGTACTGAGGTAGCAGTGCACTGTCAAAGGGTCAGTACTGAGGAGAGCCACAATACTGGAGGGTGAGCATTGAGGGAGTAGTGCACTGTCGGAGGGACAGTACTGAGGGAGTGCTGCACTGTCGGAGGGTCTGTGCTGAGGGAACGTTGAACTGTCGGAGGGTCAGTACTGAGGGAGCACTGCACTGTCAGAGAGTCAGTACTGAGGGAGTGCAGCACTGTCGTAGGGTTAGTACTGAGGTAGCAGTGCATTGTCGGAGAGTCAGTACAAACGGAGTGCCACACTGTCGGAGAGTTACTACTGATTTAGCACTACATTGTCGGAGAGTCAGTACTGAGGGAGCACTGCATTGTCGGAGGGTCAGTACTGAGGGTGCACTGCACTTTCAGAGGCTCAGTACTGAAGGAGCGGTGCACTGTCAAAGAAGAGAGCCGCAATGTTGGAGCGTGAGTACTGAGGGAGTGCTGCACTGCCGGAGGGTCAGTACTGAGGGAGTGCTGCACTGTTGGAGGGCCAGTACTGAGGGAGTGCTGCACTGTCGGAGGGTCAGTACTGAGGGAGTGCTGCACTGTCAGAGAGTCAGTACTGAGGGAGCGCAGCACTGTCGCAGGGTCAGTACTGAGGTAGCAGTGCACTGTCGGAGGGTCAGTACTGATGGAGTGCCACACTGTCGGAGAGTCAGCACTGAGGGAGCATTGCACTGTCGGAGGGTCAGTACTGAAGGAGTGGTGTACTGTCAAAGAAGAGAGCTGCAATATTGGAGGGTGAGTATTGAGGGAGTGCTGCACTGTCGGAGGGTCAGTACTGAGGGAGTGCTGCACTGTCGGAGGGTCAGTACTGAGGGAGTGCTGCATTGTCGGAGGGCCAGTACTGAGGGAGTGCTGCATTGTCGGAGGGCCAGTACTGAGGGAGTGCTGCACCGTTGGAGAGTCAGTGCTGCGGGAGTGCTGCACTGTTGGAGGCTCAGTACTGAGAAGGTGCAGCACTGCCCGAGGGTCAGTACAGGGGGAGTGCTGCACTGTCGGAGGGGCAGTACTGAGGGAGTGCTGCACTGTCGGAGTGTCTGTGCTGAGGGAACGCTGAACTGTCGGAGGGTCAGTACTGTGGGAGTGCTGCACTGTCAAAGGGTCAGTACTGAGGAGAGCCGCAATGCTGGAGGGTGAGTATTGAGGGAGTACTGCACTGTCGGAAGGACAGTACTGAGGGAGTGCTGCACTGTCGGAGTGTCTGTGCTGAGGGAACGCTGAACTGTCGGAGGGTCAGTACTGAGGGAGTGCTGCACTGTCGGAGGGTCAGTACTGAGGGAGTGCTGCACTGTAAAAGGGTCAGTACTGAGGAGAGCCGCAATACTGGAGGGAGAGTATTGAGAGAGTGCTGCACTGTCTGAGGGTCAGTACAGAGAAGTTACAGCACTGCCCGAGGGTCAGTACTGAGGGACTGCTGCACTGTCGGAGGGTCAGTACTGAGGGAGTGCTGCACTGTCGGAGGGTCAGTACTGAGAAGGTGCAGCACTGCCCGAGGGTCAGTACAGGGGGAGTGCTGCACTGTCGGAGGGGCAGTACTGAGGGAGTGCTGCGCTGTCACAGGGTCAGTGCTGAGGGAGTGCTGCACTGTCGGAGGGTCAGTACTGAGGGAGTGCTGCACTGTCAGAGAGTCAGTACTGAGGGAGCGCAGCACTGTCGTAGGGTCAGTAGTGAGGTAGCAGTGCACTGTCGGAGGGTCAGTATAACGGAGTGCCACCCTGTCGAAGAGTCAGTACTGAGTTAGCACTACACTGTCGGAGAGTCGGTACTGAGGGAGCACTGCACTGTCGGAGGGTCATTACTGAGGGTGCACTGCACTTTCAGAGGCTCAGTACTGAAGGAGCGGTGCACTGTCAAAGAAGAGAATCGCAATGTTGGAGGGTCAGTACTGAGGGAGTGCTGCACTGTCGGAGGGTCAGTACTGAGGAACTGCTGCACTGTCAGAGACTCAGTACTGAAGGAACGGTGCACTGTCAAAGCGGAGAGCCGCAATGTTGGAGGGTGACTATTGAGGGACTGCTGCACTGTCGGAGGGTCAGTACTGAGGGCGCATGGCACTGTCAAAGGGTCAGTACTGAGGGAGTGCTGCATTGTCGGAGGGCCAGTACTGAGGGAGTGCTGCACTGTCGGAGGGTCACGACTTAGGGCGCACGGCACTGTCAAAGGGTTAGTACTGAGGTAGTGCTGCACTGTTAGCGGGTCAGTACTGTGGTAGCGACGCACTGTCGGAGGGTCAGTGCTGTCGGAGCACTGCACTGTTGGAGAGTCAGTGCTGCGGGAGTGCTGCACAGTCTGAGGCTCAGTACTGAGGTAGCTGTGCACTGTCAAAGGGTCAATACTGAGGAGAGCCGTAATGCTGGAGGGTGAGTATTGAGGGAGTACTGCACTGTCGGGGGGTCAGTACTGAGGGAGTGCTGCACTGTCGGAGGGTCTGTGCTGAGGGAACGCTGAACTGTCGGAGGGTCAGTACTGAGGGAGCACTGCACTGTCAGAGGGTCAGGACTGAGGGTATACTACACAGTCGGAGGGTCAGTGCTGAGGGAGCACAGCACTATCGGAGGGTCAGTACTGAGTTAGCACTACACTGTCGGAGAGTTAGTACTGAGGGAGCACTGTACTGTCAGAGGCTCAGTACTGAAGGAGTGCTGCACTGTTGGAGGGCCAGTACTGAGGGAGTGCTGCACTGTCGGAGGGTCAGTACCGAGGGAGTGCTGTACTGTCGGAGGGTCAGTACTGAGGGAGTGCTGCACTGTCAGAGGGTCAGTACTGAGGGAGTGCTGCACTGTAAAAGGGTCAGTACTGAGGAGAGCCGCAATACTGGAGGGAGAGTATTGAGGGAGTGCTGCACTGTCAGAGGATCAGTACTGAGGGAGTGCTGCATTGTCGGAGGGCCAGTACTGAGGGAGTGCTGCACTGTCGGAGGGTCAGTACTGAGTGAGTGCTGCACTGTAAAAGGGTCAGTACTGAGGAGAGCCGCAATACTGGAGGGAGAGTATTGAGTGAGTGCTGCACTGTCAGAGGGTCAGTACTGAGAGAGTGCTGCACTGTCTGAGGGTCAGTACTGAGAACGTGCAGCACTGCCTGAGGGTCAGTACTGAGGGAGTGCTGCACTGTCGGAGGGTCAGTACTGAGAGAGTGCTGCCCTGTGTGAGGGTCAGTACTGAGGAGGTGCAGCCCTTCCTGGGGTGTTAGTACTGAGGGAGTGCTGCACTGTCGGAGGGTCAGTACTGAGGGACTGCTGCACTGTCGGAGACTCAGTACTGAAGGAACGGTGCACTGTCAAAGAGGAGAGCCGCAATGTTCGAGGGTGACTATTGAGGGACTGCTGCACTGTCGGAGGGTCACGATTTAGGGCGCACGACACTGTCAAAGGGTTAGTACTGAGGCAGTGCTGCACTGTTAGCGGGTCAGTACTGTGGGAGCGACGCACTGTCGGAGGGTCAGTGCTGTCGGAGCGCTGCACTGTTGGAGAGTCAGTGCTGCGGGAGTGCTGCACTGTCGGAGGCTCAGTACTGAAGTAGCAGTGCACTGTCAAAGGGTCAGTACTGAGGAGAGCCGCAATGCTGGAGGGTGAGTATTGAGGGAGTACCGCACTGTTGGAGGGACAGTACTGAGGCAGTGCTGCACTGTTAGCGGTTCAGTGTTGTGGGAGCAACGCACTGTCGGAGGGTCAGTGCTGAGGGAGCGCTGCACTGTTAGAGAGTCAGCACTGACGGAGTGCAGCACTGTCGGAGGGTCAGTATTGACGGAGTGCTGCACTGTCGGACATCAGTACTGCGGGAGATCTGCACTGTCGGAGGCTTAGTACTGAGGTAGCAGTGCACTGTCGGGGAGTCAGTACTGAGGGAGCGCCGCACTGTCGAAGAGTCAGTACTGAGTTAGCACTACACTGTCGGAGAGTCAGTACTGAGGGAGCACTGCACTGTCAAAGGGTCAGTACTGAGTGAGTGCTGCACTGTAAAAGGGTCAGTACTGAGTGAGTGCTGCACTGTAAAAGGGTCAGTACTGAGGAGAGACGCAATACTGGAGGGAGAGTATTGAGTGAGTGCTGCACTGTCGGAGAATCAGTACTGAGGGAGTGCTGCACTGTCGGAGGGTCAGTACTGAGGGAGTGCTGCACTGTCAGAGGGTCAGTACTGAGGGAGCGCTGCACTGTCGGAAGGTCAGTGCTGAGGGAGCGCTGCACTGTCGGAGGGTCAGTACTGAGGGAGCGCTGCACTGTCAGAGGGTCAGTACTGAGGGAGCGCTGCACTGTCGGAGGGTCAGTGCTGAGGGAGCACTGCACTGTCGGAGGGTCAGTACTGAGGGAGCGCTGCACTGTCAGAGGGTCAGTACTGAGGGAGCGCTGCACTGTCGGAGGGTCAGTACTGAGGGAGTGCTGCACTGTTTGAGGGTCAGTACTGAGGGAGTGCTGCACTGTCAGAGGGTCAGTACTGAGGGAGTGCTGCACTGTCGGAGACTCAGTACTGAAGGAGCAGTGCACTGTCAAAGGGGAGAGCCACAATGTTGGAGGGTGACTATTGAGGGACTGCTGCACTGTCGGAGGGTCAGTACTGAGGGAGTGCCGCACTGTCGGAGAGTCACGACTGAGGGCGCACAGCACTGTCAAAGGGTCAATACTGAGGGAGTGCTGCACTGTCAGAGGGACAGTACTGAGGGAGTGCTGCACTGTCAGAGGGACAGTACTGAGGGAGTGCTGCACTGTCGGAGGGTCAGTACTGAGGCAGTGCTGCACTGTTAGCGGGTCAGTACTGTGGGAGCGACGCACTGTCGGTGGGTCAGTGCTGAGGGAGTGACGCACTGTCAGAGCGTCAGTACTGAGGGAGTGCTGCACTGTCGGAGGGCCAGTACTGAGGGAGTGCTGCACTGTTGGAGGGTCAGTACTGAGGGAGTGCTGCACTGTCAGAGCGTCAGTACTGAGGGAGTGCTGCACTGTCGGAGGACCAGTACTGTGGCAGTGCTGCACTGTTAGTGGGTCAGTACTGAGGGAGCGCTGCACTGTCAGAAAGTCAGTACTGAGGGAGCGCCGCACTGTCGAAGAGTCAGTGCTGAGGGAGTGCTGCACTGTAAAAGGGTCAGTACTGAGGAGAGCCGCAATACTGGAGGGAGAGTGTTGAGTGAGTGCTGCACTGTCAGAGGGTCAGTACTATGAGAGTGCTGCACTGTCTGAGGGTCAGGACTGAGAACGTGCAGCACTGCCCGAGGGTCAGTACTGAGAGAGTGCTGCACTGTGTGAGGGTCAGTACTGAGGAGGTGCAGCACTGCCCAAGTGTTACTACTGAGGGAGTGCTGCACTGTCGGAGGGTCAGTACTGAGGGACTGCTGCAGTGTCGGAGACTCAGTACTGAAGGAGCGGTGCACTGTCAAAGAGGAGAGCCGCAATGTTGGAGGGTGACTATTGAGGGACTGCTGCACTGTCGGAGGGTCAGTACTGAGGGCGCACGGCACTGTCAAAGGGTCAGTACTGAGGGAGTGCTGCATTGTCGGAGGGCCAGTACTGAGGGAGTGCTGCACTGTCGGAGGGTCACGACTTAGGGCGCACGGCACTGTCAAAGGGTTAGTACTGAGGCAGTGCTGCACTGTTAGCGGGTCAGTACTGTGGGAGCGACGCACTGTCGGAGGGTCACTGCTGTCGGAGCACTGCACTGTTGGAGAGTCAGTGCTGCGGGAGTGCTGCACTGTTGGAGGGTCAGAACTGAGGGAGTGCTGCACTGTCGGAGGGCCAGTACTGAGGGAGTGCTGCACTGTCAGAGGGTCCGTACTGAGGGAGTGCTGCACTGTCAGAGGGTCAGTACTGAGGGAGTGCTGCACTGTCAGAGGGTCAGTACTGAGGGAGTGCTGCACTGTCGGAGGGTCAGTATTGAGGGAGTGCTGCACTGTCAGAGGGTCCGTACTGAGGGAGTGCTGCACTGTCAGAGGGTCCGTACTGAGGGAGTGCTGCACTGTCAGAGGGTCAGTACTGAGGGAGTGCTGCACTGTCAGAGGGTCAGTACTGAGGGAGTGCTGCACTGTCGGAGGGTCAGTATTGAGGGAGCGCTGCACTGTCGGAGGGTCAGTACTGAGGGAGCGCTGCACTGTCGGAGGGTCAGTATTGAGGGAGCGCTGCACTGTCGGAGGGTCAGTACTGAGGGAGAGCTGCACTGTCGGAGGGTCAGTATTGAGGGAGCGCTGCACTGTCGGAGGGTCAGTATTGAGGGAGCGCTGCACTGTCGGAGGGTCAGTATTGAGGGAGTGCTGCACTGTCGGAGGGTCAGTATTGAGGGAGCGCTGCACTGTCGGAGGGTCAGTATTGAGGGAGTGCTGCACTGTCGGAGGGTCAGTATTGAGGGAGTGCTGTTAAACTGAAAGCTCCTCTCAGTAACATGTCAAAAACCACAATGCAGCATTGGGATGAAGAGCAGGAGATTTTCGAAGTCGTTCCCAATCTTTATTCCTGATCCAATATCAGAAACAATTTGATGGTGTTGGCTAAAGTGCAATCCCGCCATTGTCTGTCTAATCACAGTGAAGCTCAGGATTTCATTGGCTGTAAAAGCTGCTGGAGCCCAGATAATCTGAGAGATTACAGCCTGATCCACTCTCGCTCCGCTTCACGAGGCGATGCCGAATTGCTCCGAATCAGAGTCTCTCCCACCGGGCCCAACACCCAAGCTGTGTGCCGGCTGGAGCAGCTGTGGTCAGCCGGACTGAGAGACTGTTCCAACCGGCACCAGATCCCTGACCCTGACTCCAGCAGCTCTCTACAATCCCATTGGGTGAATGCCTCACTCCCACATCCCGAAGTGAGACCGAGTCCGGGAGCTGAGCGGAATCCGTTTGAAATCCGCATAGGATCCAGGGCAGAATTGCGAAAAGCAACAGCATTGATTGACCCCAAACCATCAAACTTTGACCACAAGAAACCTCCCCACCCCCACACTACCCCCAAACCGCCCCCCACCCCCACACTCCCCCCAAACCACCCCCACACTCCTCCCAAACCAACCCCCACCGCCACACTCCCCCAAACCACCCCCACACTCCCCCCAAACCACCCCCACACTCCCCCCAAACCACCCCCCACCCCCACACACCCCCCAAACCACCCCCACACTCCCCCCAAACCGCCCCCACACTCCCCCCAAACCACCCCCCCACACCCCCCAAACCACCCCCACACTCCCCCCAAACCACCCCCCCCACACCCCCCAAACCACCCCCCCACAACCCCCCAAACCACCCCCACACTCCCCCCAAACCACCCCCCCCACCCCCACACACCCCCCAAACCACCCCACGCCCCCACACTCCCCCCAAATCACCCCCACCCCCACACTCCCCCCAAACCACCCTCCCCACCCCCACACTCCCCCCAAACCACCCCCCCACCTGCACACTCCCCCCAAACCATCCCCCCACCCCCACACTCCCCCCAAACCATCACCCCCCACACCCACACTCCCCCCAAACCACCCCCCACCCGCACACTCCCCCCAAACCACCCCCCTCCCCAAACTCCCCCCAAACCATCAACCCCCACCCCCACACACCCCTTAAACCCCCCCACCCCAACACTCCCCCCAAACCACCCCCACCCTCCCCCCAAACCACCACCCACCCCCACACTCCCCCCACACTACCCCCCACACTCCCCTCAACCCACCCCCACACTCCCCCTAAACCCCCCCCATCCCCACACTCCCCCCAAACCACTCCCCATCCCCACATTCCCCCCAAACCAGCCCCCACCCCCAAACTCCCCCCACACCACCCCCCCATCCCCACACTTCCTCCAAACCACCCCCCACCCCCACATTCACCCCAAGCCACTCCCCAGTCCATCACCCCCCACCCCCACACTCCCCAGACCATCACCCCCACACTCCCCAGACCATCACACCCCCCGCACTCCCCAGACCATCACCACCCCCACCCCCACATTCACCCCAAACCATTAACCCCCACCCCACACTCACCCCAAACCATCACCCCCCCAACCCCAACACTCCACCTACACCATCACACCCCCCCACCCCCACACTCACCCCAAACCTTCACCACCCCACCCCCACACTCGCCCCCAAACCATCACCCCCCCCACCCCCACACTCACCCCAAACCATCACCCTGCCACCCCCACACTCACCCCAAACCATCACCCCCCACCCCCACACTCACCCCAGACCATCACCCCCCCACACCCACACTCTCCAAACCATCACCTCCCCACGCCCACACTCCCCAAACCATCACTCCCCACCCCCACACTCCCCAAACCATCACCCCCCACCCCCACACTCACCCCAAACCATCACGCCCCCCAACCCCACACTCCCCAGACCATCACCCCCCCCACCCCCACCCCCACCCCCACACTCACCCCAAACCATCACCCCCCACCCCCACACTCCCCAAACCATCACCCCCCCCAACCCCACACTCCCCAGACCATCACCCCCCCAACCCCACACTCCCCAGACCATCACCCCCCCACCCCCACCCCCACACTCACCCCAAACCATCACCCCCCCTCCCCCACCATCACCCCCCCACCCCCACCCCCACACTCACCCCAAACCATCACCCCCCCTCCCCCACCATCACCCCCCCACCCCCACCCCCACACTCACCCCAAACCATCACCCCCCCTCCCCCACCATCACCCCCCCACCCCCACACTCACCCCAAACCATCACCGCCCCCCACCCCACACTCCCCCCCCCAGACCCCCCAGCCCTCATTTACAGCAGCAATATCCGGATGTAGATCCGGGGGATTCAGTTCCTGTAGTTAACCCCGTCCAGACCGGGCCGGATTCTTATTCACAAGAACATTAATTGGGAATCTGCAGGAATCCGGGAGCCGGACTGGGACACTCCAGTCCAGCCAGACTGGATTCAATGAGGTGCTGACAGTGTCCAGTCCCGGTCAGAGAGGCTTCAGGGCAACATGAACCCGCACAGAGAGTCACACCCGGACTGTGCCTAACTGGGAGAGATCCCAGTCTCTAATGTGGATCTCTCTGCATCTGGATCAATCAACTCTACATTCGCAACTAATACCTGTCATCACCGCATCCCAACTCATCCCAACTCATCCCAACTCATCCCAACTCAACCCCATCCAAGCTCCAAATCCCTCCTTTTTCACCATCTCCATCTCTGATCCCAGTGCTCCCAGTCTGCCTGGCCGTCCCGGCTCCGGATCACTCCGCTTCACTCTCACTCCAGCCCGGAGCAAAACACTGGGAGTCCCGATCCCTGCTCCCGGATCCCTGCTCCCGGATCCCTGCTCCTGGATCCCTGCTCCCAGTTCACGCTTCCGGATCCCTGCTCCTGGATCCCTGCTCCCAGTTCACGCTCCCGGATCCCTGCTCCTGGATCCCTGCTCTTGGATCCCTGCTCCCGGATCCCTGCTCCCAGTTCACGCTCCCGGATCCCTGCTCCTGGATCCCTGCTCCCGGATCCCTGCTCCTGGATCCCTGCTCCTGGATCCCTGCTCCCAGATCATGCTCCCGGATCCCTGCTCCCAGATCACGATCCCGGATCCCTGCTCCCAGATCACGATCCCGGATCCCTGCTCCCAGATCACGCTCCTGGATCCCTGCTCCCAGATCACGCTCCAGGATCCCTCCCGGATCCCTGCTCCAGGATCCTTGTTCCTGGATCCCTGCCGCATCCCTGCTTCCGGATCCCTCCAGGATCCTGCTCCGGGTCCGGGTGCCCACCCCCCGGGTGCCCACCCCCGGTGCCCACGTGTTGCCGCCGCTCTGACCGCCCTGCCAGCGGCGGGAGGCGGAGGAGCCGCCGCAATCTTACCGTAATGTCCCGAGCAGTAACTCCCCTCACATCCGAATGAAGCACAGGAAGAAGAGAGCCAGAGCGGGGTAAGGTGTAGCCGGGTCCCCGGCACTGCCAGCCTCACCCTGCGGCCTGGCAGCAGCAGAAGGCGAGGAGCTGCTTCTCGGGGCCGCTTTTATACAGAGAGGCAGCCTGAACTCCCCGGAGTCTCATTGATGGAGCGGCGAATCCTCATCACCGACACACTGCGCATTGCTCTCTACGTCAGGACTGAAAATCCTCGGAACTGCAAATGGTTCTAAATATAAACCAGAGAGAGAGAGCCGGACTCTTACCCCCAAAAGGGGCAAAATAGCCGGGGGCAAGGAGCCAGCTCACTGACAGAGGCACCAACACCCAGAGTACCAGTTACATCAACACCTGGAGTAAGACTGACATTAATACTCAGTGTGGGAGTAACATCAGAAATAGGAGCACCATTAGACCATTCGGCCCATCCAGCCTGCTTGACCATTCAATACCATCATGGCTGACCTTGGACTTCAACTCCACTTTGCCACCCATGTCCCTTGATTCCCTGAGAGACCAAAAATGTCTCAATCTCAGTCCTGAATGTATTCAACTGATGGAGAATCCACTGCCCTCTGGGGTGGAGAATTCCAAAGATTCACAGCCCTCTGAGTGAAGAATTTCTCCTCATCTCAGTCCTAAATGATTTGCCCCTTATCCTGAAACTGACCCCCTCCCCCATTCTCCAGTTAGGGGGAAATAGTCTCTCAGCATCCACCCTATCGAGTCCCTTCAGAATCTTGTACATTTTAATGCAATCACCTCTCATTCTTCTAAACTGCAGAGAATATAATCCCAATTTACTCAGCCTCTCATTGTAGGACAACCCCCTCGTCCCAGGGACCAGTCTTGTGACCCTTCACAGCAATGTCTCCAAGGAAGTATGTCATTCTTTAGATACACTGTACACAATACATCAAGGAAAAGAAAATATTGCAGATGCAGGAAATCTGAAATAAGCACAGAAAATGCTGGAAATACTCAGCGGGTCTGGCAGCATCTGTGGAGAGAGAAACAGGATTAATGTTTCAAGCTGATGACTTTTCATCAGAACAGTACTCCAGATGCGGTCTCACCAAAACCATGTCCAACTGTAGCAAGACTTCTTTATTATTGTACTCCAATTCCCTTTCAATAGAGGCAAATGTGCCATTTGCCTTTTGAATGGCTTACTGCACCTGCATGCTAACTTTCTGTGTTCCTTGTACGAGCACACCCAAGTGTCTTTGAACATCAACACTTACAAGTTTCTCATCTTTTAACAATTATTCTGCTTTTTTAATCTTGCGACCAAAGTGAATAACTTCACACTTCACCATGTTGTCCTCCATCTGCCATCTTGTTACCCACTCATTTAACCTGTCCATATCTCTTTGCAGCCTCTTTGTGTCCTCCTCACAGCTTACCTTCCCACTCAGCTTTGTATTATCAGCAAACTTAGATACATTACTCTCTGTGTCTTTGTCTAAGTCATCAATATAGTTTGTAAATAGCTGAGGTCTCAGCACTGATCCTTGCAACACTCTATTAGTCACAGTCTGTCAACTTAAAATGTGCCATTTATCCCTACCCACTGCTTCCTGTCTGTTAACCAATCTCTTTCCATGCTAATATATCACCCCAACTCCATGAGCCCTTAACTTGTGTATTAACCTTTTGTATGGCACCGTATGGAATGTCTTTTGGAAAGCCAGATATACTACATCTGCCCTACTGTTATATTCTCAAAAACTCTAATACATTTATCAACCACATTAATACCCAGCATGAGACAGGCGCTAATAGGCAGTTTAAGCACGGCATTCTTACTAATAATTCTTAGAGCTGGTTTGTTTGCATTGATATAAAGTAGGTTGAGGAGTAGTGTCTACGTACTATGTCGATCGGTTGTCTCAATGTTCTAACCAGACCCTGTGATCATATAATCGTTTCAACCCATGTGAGTTTACTGCCAGTAGGTAACCTTGAGCCTATTGGGTCCATGTCCACTGTTGCCAGAGTAATTTAAATCTAGTCCCACTGGCCCACTCTTTCCCCACACACTGCTTCAAACACTTGTCCATTTTAAGGAAGGCTAAATGTTTTCTAAAGGCTTTCTTCACTTTGTGCATTTGGAGCTTAGCTGAGGAAAGGGTTTCTTTTCATTTTAATGCTTCCCTTTCATCCCACAGATACTCACTGCCTCAGATCACCACTAATAATTGTCCTTTCAGTGGGCATTCCTATCCAGGAAGCCTGGAGCCAACAAAGAAAGGGGTGAAAAGCCTCCTTCGACAGAACTCCCAAACCCATGACCTCTACCACCTAAAGGGAGCAGCAGACACATGGGAACACCACCACCTGGAAGTTCCCCTCCAAACCACTCACCATCCTGACTTGGAAATATATCACCATTCCTTCACTGTTACTGGGTCAAAATCTTGGTAATTAGGAAAGCTAATAGAATATTATTGTTTATTGCCAGGGGAATTGAATATAAAAGTAGGGAGGTTATGCTTCAGTTGTACAGGGCACTGGGGAGACCACATCTGGAGTATTGTGTACAGTATTGGTCTCCCTATTTAAGGAAGGATGTAAATGCGTTGGAAGCAGTTCAGAGAAGGTTTACCAGACTAATGCCTGGAATGGGCAGGGCTGTTTTATGAGGAGAGATTGGACACGTTATGCCTGTATCTGCTGGAGTTTAGAAGAGAAAGAGGTGATTTGATTGGAACCTTTAAGATCCTGAGGGGACTTGACAGGGTGAATGTGGACAGGATGTTTCCTCTTGTGGGAGAATCTAGAACTAGGGGTCACTGTTTAAAAATAAGGGGTTGCCCATTTAAAACAGAGATGAGGAGAAATTCTTTCTCTCAGAGGGTCGTGAGCCTTTGGAACTCTCTGCCTTAAAAGGCAGTGGAAGCAGAGTCTTTGAATAGTTTTAAGGCAGAGCTAGATAGATTCTCGATTAATAAGGGGGTGAAAGATTATTGGGGTAGGCAGGAGGTTATAATCAGATCAGCCACGATCTTATTGAATGGCGGAGCAGGCTCGAAGGGTCTGGATATCCTACTCCTGCTCCTAGTTTGTATGTTCATATGAATGTAACTCTTTCCCTAACAGCGCTGTGGGTGTTCCTGCACCACATGGTCTGCAGCGGTTACATAGAATTGCATAGAACTCACAGAAAGACGCCATTTTGACCAACCAGTCCATGCTGGCGTTAATGCTCCACTTGAGCCTCCTCATATCATTGTTCAACTAAATCTATCTGCATTTCCCTCTATTCCCTTCTCCCTCATGTGCATCTCTAGCCTCCCCTTAAATTCACCTATATTTATCACCGCAAATTGTAAATTGTGTAACCACAAGTTAGTTGGCAGTTAACAGTGAGGTTATTGGCCATGTCACTTAGCTGTGGTGTAGTGACAGTTGAAACTGTTCTGTGAATTTGCTGAAAGGCATACACTGGGAGATCATTGGGAGAGTTTCAGCTTGAGCGAAAGCATTTTACAGAATAAGCTGGTGATGGACTGATGGGAGTGAGAGTAAACAATGTGTTAGTGGGAATCTGGGGAGATTGAGAATCAGGTATAGAAGGGGGGAGGTGGTGAAAATAATGAATTTTATTCATAAATTACATAAGCTCTAATATCACATAATATAGGTAAAATAAACTTTAACATTGAACACACTGACTAAACATAAATACAGCAGAATGGGAGGAGGCACAACATCTCTGTCATGTGAAGTATCAAGCGCTAGATGTTGACTTAGGAAAATACACCTGTAGGAACTCAGAGTGGGGGCTCAGAATCTGAAGAGACAGAGATAATGTGACCAAGCCGGGAGGGAGAGGGGTTTTGCAGGGACAGTGAGATTCCAGCCACACAAATGAGCAAAAGGAATGGGCAGGTGGAGGAGCAAAGATCAGCATCTGTTTGAGGGACAGAGAAAGGAAGGGAGGAAAGATTAGAACAGGAATGGCCCAATTTAAAATTTGAACTTCCTGTGAAGAAAGTTAGGGCTCTGAGTAAGGCTTTGAAATAAATATCAATGGTCCCAACATGGAGCCTAAACAACACAAGAGCTACAGCAGTCAAGAAGGATTTCAATTGTTAGTGGGGTGACACCATTTTGAGCAGCTCAGACAAATGGTCCCAGAGACTTCACTGCCTCCCAGGTGCTGAGGAAAGGACACATTGAATAGATGGGAAATATTGTTAAGTGGCAGGGAAATCGACAAGTGACTGTGGACCATGTGGTAGTCTTGGGGTGATTAACAAAGTGACTGGGGTTGTACAATAATTGAGAAGTTTAGGGAACCAGTTTAGGTTGTCTTGGGTGGGAATCTCAGGATTAATTCCCCAGCCATGGGCTAAGCAAAAATGACAGGAAAATTAAACAAATAAATGCCCGGCCAAAGGAATATTGTCAGGAAGAAGGATTTCCAGTTTGGGTGCTGATAGTTGTTTTGAAATAGATGGAACTTATTCCACAAAATCCCTCTTCAGCTTCCTCCAGTTTTCAAAAGAATTAATTATAGCCTCCTATTTAATCATCATCTCCAAATTTCAAAGCTGTTCCCTTGAGGACTGCATCAAAATCATTGCTATCCACAGTGAACAGAAGTGGGTTCAGCACAGAACCCTGAGTGACACCATGACACATCATCGATTCACTCTGGGAAACTGTCATTTCTCATTCTTTGTTTCCTCCCTTCAAAACATTTTTAAATTTAATTTACTATCCTCCTTAAAATTCCATGCATTTTAAACTGCTCTCGCTGAACTCCCATGTGCTACCTTGTCATAGTCCATGTATTCTGCATCCACTGCATTTCCCCCATTACCATGTTTGTTACCTCTTCAGGGAATTATGAGTTTTATAAAGAACTATTGGACTTTTAGTCACTGCCATAGTATAGGAAATGCAGTAAACAATTTGAGTGCAGCAAGCTATCACAAAAGCAATGTGATAATGACCAGATAATTTATTTTTTGCTGATATTGATTGAGAGATAAATATTGGACAGGACTCTGGGGAGAACTTTCCTAATCTTTTTCAAAACAATGCCATAGGATCTTTGACATCCACCTAAGCTGGCAGATTTCTAGCCTCAGTTTAACATCTCATCCAAAGGATGGCAGATCTGACAGTGCGGCACTCCCTCAGTATGGCACACTAGTGTCAGATATTGATTTTTGTGCTCAAGTCCTGGAGTGGGACTTGAACCCAAAACCCTATGACTATGAAATGAGAGTGCTCCCAACTGAGCCACAAGAGATAGAGGCAAGGCTACAGGCAAATTACAGAAAGGTGTAAGAACTACAGAGTAGTGATACTAAGGAGCTTAAGTTAAACTAATGTAGACTGGGTTAGTAACAACATAAAGGAAGGAGTTTGGGAGGAATTCCTGAAATTGCACAAGAGAACTTTCTTGATTAGAATGTTTCCAGCTCAATGAGGAAGGAAGCAGGTTATAAAAACAGAAAATGCTAGAAATACTCAGCAGATCTGGCAGCCTCTGTGGAGACTGAAACAGAGTTAACATTTCGAGTCAAATATGACTCTCCTTTGAAGAAGAGATGCTGCCAGACTTGCTGTGTATTTCCAGCATGTTCTGATTTGATTTCAGATTCCCAGCTTGTACAGTATTTTAGGGGAAGGAAGCAGGGCTGGACCTAGTTCTGGGAATGAAGTCAGGCAAGTGAAGTGTGTTTTAATGGATGATGATAATATCATCAGGTTTAGGATAGCTATGGAAAATGACAAGGTACAATCAAACATAAAAATACTTAACTGGAGGAGGACTCACTTCCAGTAATTGAATAGCGAATTGGCCCAGATGGGTTGGTAAACAGAATTTGGAAAATGGGGAACCTTCAAAGAGGAGATGGTTCAGGTAAATTAGACACATTCCATAAGGGGGAAAGAAAGAATATCCAAAGCTAGAGCTCCCAGGATGTCTAAAGATGTAGAGGTTAATTAAGACAATTGAAAGGTTCATAATTCAGTTGAGAAACAAGCTAAATGTAGAAAGTACAGAGCAGATATAAAAAGGGGAGCAAGAGGGACAAAAGAGAGTATGAGAATAGATTAGCAACTAACATCAGAGGGATCCTTAAGGTTTTCTGTAAACACATAAATAGTAAAAGGGTAGTCAAATAAAGATTGGGTCAAATAAGAACCAAATATCTGAAGGTGGCAGAACAAGATGAAAAAGCTGTTAAGAAAAATCTTATGGGATCATTGACTTTAGGAAGAGGGGCTGAGGTGATTTACTAGAATGGTACCAGGGAGACACTTCAGATGTGTAGAGAGACTGGAGAAGCTAAGGTAAAGACAGAAACTGATGACCTTTCATCATCAACCTGAAACGTTAACTCTGTTTCTCTCTCCTCAGACGCTGTCAGACCTGCTGAGCTTTTCCAGCATTTTCTGTTTTTAATTCAGATTTCCAGCATCCACAGTATTTTGCTTTTGTTCCAGAGAAGCTGTTTTTTTTCCTTTATCCTTTCATGGGATGTGGGTGTAACTGGTAAGACCGGTATTTGTTGCCCATCCCTAATTGCCCTGGAATTGAGTGTCTTGTGAGGCCATTTCAGAGGGCAGTTAAGAGTCAACCACATTGCTGTGGGCCTGGAATCACATGTAGGCCAGACCAGGATGGGTAGGTAAGGATAGCAGATTTCCTTCCCTAAAGGACATTAGTGAACCAGATGGGTTTTTACAAAAATCTACAATGGTTTCGTGGTCACCATTACTGAGGCTAGCTTTCAATTCCAGACTGATGATTTTTAGCCCATAGACATCACCACAACACCATCCTCTCCCCAGAGGCAGCATGAGGAATCATTTTTTACACAGTGAACTGTTGTGATCTGGAATGCGCTACCTGAAAGGGCAGGGGAAGCAGATTCAATAATAACTTTCAAAAGAGAAATGAATAAACACTTAGAGAGGGAAAGATTTGTTAGGCTGTGGGCAAGGAGCAGAGGAATGGGATTAATTGGATAGCTCTTCCAAAGAGTCAGGACAGGCACAATGGGCTGAATGGCCTCCTTATGTGCTAATTCATTCCTAGATTATATGATAATTACATTGCTCTTTGTGGGATCTTGCTGTGTGTAAATTGACTGCTCTATTTCCTTCAATGGTTGCCACCATCGTTGGCTGTAACTCGGTTTGAGGATGATGCCTACTCAGGGTGGTGAGTTTCTGCCATGAGTCTTCATGTGACTGAACAGGACGATTCTTGACCTTCAGACCCTTGGACACATGGGGCAGGATGGCCCACGAGGTGGTTGGATTCGGAGTGCAGGATTTTCTTCCCTTTCTTTCCGTCTCTGCCACCGCTCTGCCTCATCATTAAAACGTTGTGACTCAGTGTGATGCAGCTCGATGGACGGGTTGTTACCAGTTGGAACAATTGGTAATGAGCTTCTCCCAGTCATTAATGTCAATGCTGCTGCTCTTCGGGGAGTGCCTCAGAGTGTTTGGCAGCTTAACCCTTCCAAAATGGTGACCACGTGTTAAAAGTAGTTCACTGGCTGTAAAGCATTTTGGGACATCCTGAGGCTGTGAAAGGTGCTATAGAAATGGAAGCCCTTACTTTCCTTCTCCCGGCTGACCAAACAGATCCGATCTTGTTTTGTTGGCCACACCCATGAACTTGATGAGTTTTCTTTCAAACACTTGCAGTAAATCAACATGAACCAATATTGATAATTGTGACAATGGACATTGACTCTGCCTGACATCTGACCCAGTTTTCATGCTTAAGTTACATTTACTCATGCACCCCAGTTCTATCTAACTAATCTAACGTGACTAGACTGTGTGATCTGAGTCTATTTTTCATTACGTTCAAGACTTCATCAAATCAATGCATGAGGTATTTTACATCCAACTGAGAAGTCATCAGAAAGACAGCGTCATTGACAGTGCAGCACTCCCTCCGACAGTGCGGCTCTCCCTCTGACAGTGCCGCATTCACTCAGTACTAACACTCCGACAGTGCGGTGCTCCCTAAGTACTGACCCTCTGACAGTGCAGCGCTCCCTCAGTATTGAATCTCCAACAGTGCAGCACTCCCTCATTACTGATCCTCTGACAGCGCGGCACACCCTCAGTATTGAATGTCCATCAGTGCAGCACTCTCTCAGTACTGACCCTCCAACAGTGCGGTTGTCCCTAAGTACTGACCCTCTGAAAGTGCAGCACACCCTCAGTACTGGCCCTCCAAGAGTGCAGCACTACCTCAGCACTGACCCTCCAACAGTGCAGTACTCCCTCAGTACTGATTGTCCAACAGCAGCACTCTCTCAGTACTGGCCATCCTACAGTACAGCAGTCTCTAATGAATGACCCCTGACAGTGCAGCACTCCCTCAGTACTGACATCCCTGAAAGCACGGTACTTCCTCAGTACTGATCCTCTGACTGTTAGGCACTCACTCGGTACTGACCCTCCGACAGTGCAGCACTCCTTCAGTACTGACCCTCCTACAGTACAGCACTCTCTAATGGCTGACCCCCTGACAGTGCAGCACTCCCTCAGTACTGACATCCCCGAAAGCGCGGTACTTCCACAGTACTGATCCTCCGACTGTTAGGCACTCACTGAGTACTGATCCTCTGACAGTGCAGCACTCCCTCAGTACTGACCCTCCGACAGTACAGCGTTCATTCAGTATTGACCCTCTGACAGTGCAGCACTCCCTCAGTACTGACCCTCCGACAGTACAGCGTTCATTCAGTATTGACCCTCTGACAGTGCAGCGCTCCCTCAGTCCTGTCTCTCTGACATTGCAGCGCTCCCTCAGTCCTGTCTCTCTGACTGTGAGCTACTCCCTCAGGGCTGCATTGGAAGTAACTGGGATAAGTTGCTCAAGTCTCTGGAATGGAATGAAAGCCACACGCTGCTGATTCAGAGGAGAGAACGCTACCAACTGATACACAACTGACACCTCCCTTTGTAACCCACATCTTCTGCTGGGATGAAGGCTGATAAAGGAGACATTTAAAACCTTTATCATTAGATTGGAGTTCCTTGAATTTAGCCTCAAGAATCTTTCAACACACTCTTCCTACTGCCCTTGAACTCGACAAGTTCTAGCCATCCATCAGTTTTGCTGTGTCAGCTGTTCAGCTCAGTCTTGTCGTAGGAACTGATTCTCATCACACAGGGACCAGTGATAAATGATGGGCTGCCCTGAGTGTTATCATTAACTCCAGGTAAACCCAGAGGTTACTACACAACAAAAACAAAAATTGCTGGAAAAGCTCAGCAGGTCTGACAGCATCTGTGGAGAGACGGACAGAGTTAAGGTTCCGAGTCTGTAAGACTCTTCTTCTGAGGTTAGTTTGGGTAATGCTGCTGGTTCCACCATGATAACCAATCTAATCAGCACCAACTCAGCCACCAGGATAAGCTGTCCATTAGCATCTTGGTAATCGCACACAAAAATGTGAACATCGATATCACCTGGCAGCAGACTGCACATTAGCCAAGAGTGTGCAGGCTGTACAGCCCCTTCCTGTCAGGTGATCAGCCCTTATGGTCCTGTAAATAGAGTCAGCATTGGACTGCACAAACCTCCAGAGTTCATTAAAGTTTACAATCTAAATGAAAGTAGTAAATGGGAAAGTAGTAAATGAACTTGCTGATTGTGGGGTTAATGTTCGTAGCTTCAGGAGAAGCCAACCTGCTTTATCCCAAAATAGAAATAAACCAGACTGACACAGGGCAGCTCCACAGAACTCTGGAAATGAACCAGGTATAATTTTCAAACACTGCCTGAGATTCTATTATAACAATATTGGCCTTTCACACGTCCTGCTCTGGAGCCACAGAGAAAGCAAATGTACCAGAGATAGAGATAAGGGGACAAGGTAGGGGAGTGGGACAAGGTGGAATGCTCTTTCAGAGAGCCAGTACAGACTTGATGGGCCGAACGGCCTCCTTCTGCACTGTAAAGATTCTGTGAGAGATAGAAATAGAGGGACAGAGAGAGTCAGAGAAAAGACCTGGAGAGAAGAGGGGAACAGAGGCAAAGATAAAAACAGACAGACAGACAGAGACAGAGAGAGACACAGTGACAGAGGGACAGCTTGACACAGGGGGAGAACCAGGTCGAGATCTATCTAATCTGTCTGTGCCTCTCTGCTCTATGTGCCGACTCGTGTCTGTAGAAACAGTTTTCCCTCTTTACCAAATCCATTCATGATTTCTAACCATTAACTCTCCTCTTAATGTTCTCTGATCCAAGGAGAATAATCCCAGCTTCTCCACTCTGTCCACAACATTGAAGCCTCTCACTCTGCTATCATTTTAGTGAATCACCTCTGCATCCTTTTTGAAACCTTGATATTTTTTTGAAAGTGTGCCCAGAATTGGACACAGCAGTCCAGCTGGGCCTAACCAGTGTCAACTATAGCTTAACCTCTTCACTTTTGTACTCTAATCCTCAATTAATAAATTAATACCTTCATAACATCTTTCACAATCTCCTGCCATCCTTCCAAATTTATCAACACAAAACCCCAGGTCTCCCTGTGCCTGCACTCCCTTTAAAATTGTACCATTTTCAAGATAGTGCCTCCCCTCAGGTCACAGATTAGACACAGAGTAAAGCTCCTTCAACACTGTCCCCATCAAACACTCCCAGGACTGGTACAGCACGGGGTTAGATACAGAGTAAAGCTCCCTCTACACTGTCCCCATCAAACGCTCCCAGGACAGGTACAGCACGGAGTTAGATACAGAGTAAAGCTCCCTCTACACTGTCCCCATCAAACACTCCCAGGACAGGTACAGCACGGGGTTAGATACAGAGTAAAGCTCCCTCTACACTGTCCCCATCAAACGCTCCCAGGACAGGTATAGCACAGGGTTAGATACAGAGTAAAGCTCCCTCTACACTGTCCCCATCAAACACTCCCAGGACAGGCACAGCACGGGGTTAGATACAGAGTAAAGCTCCCTCTACACTGTCCCCATCAAACACTCCCAGGACAGGCACAGCACAGGGTTAGTTACAGACTGATACAAAGCGTTGTGAGGCTTCATCTTATTAGAAGAAAACCTTGAGCTGAAAAATATTTATCCTCTCATGGTGGAAGGTCAGGTGCTTTCAAGATGCCTCCTGTCTGTTTGTCCAAGTTTGAAAGGCAAGTCAGTCATTAAGGCAAATTACTGCAGATGCTGGAAATCTGAAACAAAAACAAAAAGTGCTGGAAAATCTCAGCAGGCCTGATAGCATCTGTGGAGAGAAAGGCAGAGTTAACGTTTCGAGTCTGTATGATTCTTCTTCAGAACTAAAGAGAAGTAAAAATGGTGAAATATATATTGTTTAAGGGGGTGAAGCTGGATAGAAAACTTGTTCTCTCACTGAAAAATTTCTCCTTAAACTCATCTCACTTCCTCCAAATAAAAGGTGTGGATTTTGGTACCTGCATGGGTTCCAGTTAAGTCTGTCCCTTTATGTGGTATATGGAACATTCCTTATTCCAGTCCTACTCCGGCCCCCTCCCACAACTCTTTTTCCGGTACATCAATGACTGTTTCGATGCTGCTTCATGCTCTCGTCTGGACCTGGAAAAATTTATTAACTTTGCTTCCAATTTCCACCCCTCCATCACTTTCACATGGTCCATCACTGACACTTCCCTCCCCTTCCTTGACCTCTCTGCCTCAATTTCTGGTGATAGACTGTCCACCAATATTCATTACAAGCCCACCGACTCCCACAGCTACCTCGACTACAGCTCCTCACACTCTGCTTCCTGTAAGGACTGCATCCCATTCTCTCAGTTCCTTCGCCTCCATCGCATCTGTTCCGATGATGCCACTTTCCAAAACGGCGCTTCTGACATGTCTTCCTTCTTCCTTAACCGAGGTTTCCCACCCACGGTGGTTGACAGGCTGTGTCCGGACCATCTCCCATGCCTCTGCCCTCACACCTTCCTCTCCCTCCCAGAACCATGATAGGGTCCCCCTTGTCCTCACTTGTCACCCCGCCAGCCTCCGCGTTCAAAGGATAATCCTCCGCCATTTCCACCAACTCCAGCATGATGCCACCACCAAACACATCTTGCCCCCCCCCCCCCCCCCCCCCACCCTCACCGCCCCCCCATCGGCATTCCATAGGGACCGTTCCCTACGGGACACCCTGGTCCACTCCTCCATCACCCCCAACACCTCAACACCCTCCCACGACACCTTCCCACGCAATCACAGAAGATGCAACACCTGCTCCTTTACTTCCCCCCTCCTCACCGTCCAAGGGCCCAAACACTTCTTTCAGGTGAAGCAGCATTTCACTTGCACTTCCCTCAATTTAGTCTACTGCATTCGCTGCTCCCAATGTGGTCTCCTCTACATTGGAGAGACCAAACGCAGACTGGGTGATCGCTTTGCGGAACACCTTCGGTCTGTCCGCAAGCATTACCCAGACCTCCCTGTCGCTTGCCATTTCAACACACCACCCTGCTCTCATGCCCACATGTCCGTCCTTGGCCTGTTGCATTGTTCCAGTGAAGCTCAACGCAAACTGGAGGAACAGCACCTCAACTTCCGACTAGGCACTTTACAGCCTTCCAGACTGAATATTGAGTTCAATAACTTCAGATCATGAACTCTCTCCTCCATCCTCAAACCCTTTATTCAAATCTTTATTTTTAAATTTTTATATATATATATTTTTCCAACCTATTTTTATTATTATTATTTTTAAAATTTATTTCCATTTTATTAATTGTTTTATCCCCACCTTTTAGCCTATTTCGATCTTACTAGGGCTATCTGTCACTTGCTCATCCTGCTTTCTACTTTTCATGTCACCATTAGCACCTCCTTTAACCAGTATCACCACCATCAACACCCCTTCGACCTTTTGTTTATGACATCTTTTGCAATTTCACTTTTGCCTCCACCTATCACTGGCCTTCTATCCAGCTTCACCTGTCCCACCCCCTTAAACAGCATATATTTCATCATCTTCAGTTCTGAAGAAGAGTCATACCGACTTGAAACATTAACTCTGTCTTTCTCTCCACAGATGCTGTCAGACCTGCTGAGTTTTTCCAGAACTTTTTGTTTAAGTCAGTCATAAAAGTCACTTTATTTGGGCATTGATGCTTTCAGAGCGATCAGTTAATGAACTTGATATCTTTAGCCTTTAGGTGAGGAAAATACTTCAATGGTGGAGACTGAAACTCTCTCACCAACACCAGTACCTCAAGCACAGTCAAACCCTCCCAAGCTATCCCTGGCTTCTATCACCTTGGTGCTGCCATATGGCATGGTACACAGGTTGGTGTTGGTATATGGCATGGTACACAGGTTGGTGTTGGTATATGGCATGGTGCACAGGTTGGTGTTGGTGTATGGCATGGTACACAGGTTGGTGTTGGTGTATGGCATGGTACACAGGTTGATGTTGGTATATGGCATGGTACACAGGTTGGTGTTGGTATATGGCATGGTGCACAGGTTGGTGTTGGTATATGGCGTGGTACACAGTTTGGCATTGGTATATGGCATGGTACACAGGTTGGTGTTGGTATATGGCGTGGTACACAGTTTGGCATTGGTATATGGCATGGTACACAGGTTGGTGTTGTCAGGCAAGTTTCATGGCCTCTTGCTTTGTCTCTAAGACAGCAATAAATCTAAGGATGAGACCATGAGGAGAAACATCAAGTTACACTGAGTTGTAGCTCAGCAACAGGCCATTCAGCCCGAGCAGTCCAAGCTGGTGTCTAGCTCCATTCAAACCTCTTCCTATCCTACTTCATCTTCCCTATCAGCATATACTTCTATTCTTTCTCCTTTGTGTTTATTGAGCTTCCCCCTTCGCTTTTTTCATCTTCTTTCATGTGATGGTAGCAAAAAACAAATCATATCAATTTCTAAGTCAGATATCCAACGTAATTTGTAATTAACAGTGTGGACCTCTGGTAGGCTGCCTGTGAACTTCCTCTGTGGACACTGTTCAAGGATGTGGTCCAGGTTTTGATAAAGAACTCCTCAGTCCCCTGGTGGGGACATTTTAATCTTCCAATCTACTACGATTGGTACTGAGGTGGTCGATTTGTGTCCCCTATTTGTGAGGGAAGTTTGGTCCTTCACGTTGTCCTGTTGGATCCTCTATATGGCATCCAGTTGGTATGGAAACATATGAACATAGGAGCAGGAGAAGGCTATTTGGCCCTTCGAGCCTGTTTCACCATTCAATAAGATCATGACTGAACTGGTTGTGGTCTCAACTCCACTTCCTGCCTGCCCCCATAACCTTTGACCATCTTGCCTAACAAAAATCTGTCCAACTCTGCCTTGAATGAATTCAAAGACCCAGCCTCCACTACTTTCTGTGGAAGAGAATTCTGCACACCAATGACCCTTAAACAAAACAAAACAAACATTCCTCCTCATCTCTGTCTTACAAGGGAGTTGTCTTATTCTTAAATTGTCTCCCCCTCATGAGGAAACACCCTCCCGGTATCCACCCTATCAAATCCCCTCAGGATCTTCTATGTTTCAATAAGAACACCTCTCATTCTTCTAAACTCCAATGGGTAATGGCCTAACTTGTCCAACCTTTCTTCATAAGATAAGCCACTCATCCCAGGAATGAGTCAAGTGAATCCTCTCTGAACTGCTTCTAAAGCAATTTTATCTTTTTTTCAAATAAGGAGACCAAAACTGTACATAGTGCTCCCGATGTGGTCTCACCAAGGCCCTGTACAGCTGCAGTAAAGCTTCCCTACTTTTATATTCCATTCTCATTGCAATAAACACCAACATTCCAGTTGCCTTCCTAATCACTTGCTGTACCTGCGTACAAACATTTTGTGATTCATGTACCAGGACACCGAGATCCCTCTGTACCACCAAGTTTTGCATTCTTCCTCCATTTAAATAATATACTGGTTTTCTATTCTTCCTGCCAAAGTGAACAAATTCACATTTTCCCACGTTATATTCCATCTGCCAAGTTTTTGCCCACTCACTTAACTTGTCTATATCCCTTGTCATAGGCACGTCACAGTTCTTCCAAGTATAATGTCATCAGCCATCAGGACTGATGGTAGATCACTGAGGGCTTCAGCAATGGTCTAAAATGGTCATGTGGATTTGATCCAGGTGGTGGTAGTTGGTGAAATCAGTTTGGATTGACCTATCTTTGCTGTTGTGCTGGTTGCATTCTCTGGATTCTCCATATTCACATCCTAGGTGTGATGTCTATGAACACACGCAGCAGGGTGTTGGTGTGGATAAAACGGACTGGTGATAGTTCTCAGAGTAGAGTTCAGTTGGACAACAATGGATTTGATCTGTGGGCTTGATAACTGTGCTGGAGCAGTACTCCCCTTAAATGCACCTATACTGTTCACATCAACCACTCCCTGTGGGAATGAGTTCCAAATTCTCACCACTTCCTGGTTAAAGAGGTTTATCCTGACTCCCTATTGGATTTATTAGTGACTATTTTATATTGATGGCCCTTAGTTCTGGGCTCACCCACATGTGGAAACATCTTCTCCATGTCTACCCTATCAAACACTTTCATGATCTTAAAGGCTTCCATGAGGTCTGCCTCAACCTTTTCTTTTCTCCTGTTCAATCATAGAGAGGGTGCAGAATATTCTGCAAGAGGAAGGAAGTCACCAAAATCTGTGATACACGTTGACACCAACGACAGAGAGCAGATATTGAGGCCCTACAATCAGATTTTCAGGAGCTAGAGAGGAAGTTAAAAAGTAGGACCTCGAGGGTAGTATTCTCTGGATTACTCCCAGTGCCACACGTTAGCCACAGTAGAACTCGGAAGATAGGAAGGATCGATGCATGGCTTGAAGCATGGTGCAGGAGGGAGGGCTTCAGATTCTTGGGACATTGGCACCAGTTCTGGATACAGGATGGGCTGCACCTCAACAGCAGTGGGACCAATGTCCTCATGGGAAGGTTCACTAGTGTGGTTGGGGAGGATTTAAACTAAATTGCCAGGGGGGTGGTCACCAGCATATAGAAGTAGAAAAAAGGAATAAGGTGCATAAAGTGAGTGTGTTGGACAGTACCAGAGAAGGAAGTAGTACCATATTAGATAGGAGCAGACCAAGGAGGATGATGAGGAATGCAAAGACAGGACTACAATGCATATATGCAAACAGACAAAGTGTGGTGAATAAGGTTGGTGAGCAACAAGCACAAATAGCAATGTGGGAATATGATGTCATGGCACTGATGGAAATGTGACTTAAAAATGGCGATGATTGGGCACTTAATATTCAAGGATATAAAGTGTTCAGAAAAGATAGAGAAGGAAAAGGGGGAGGTGGAGTGGCCATACTGATTGGGGAAGACATTGTGCTTTTGGAAAAAGGGATGTCCTGGATGGGCCAAGGACAGAAAGTATTTGGTTAGAGTTGAGAAGCAAAAAAAAAAGGTAAGATCGTGCTAGTTGAGGTATTATATAGGCCTCCAAATCGTAAGAGAGAGAGGTAGAGGAGCAGATCTGCAGGGAAATCAGAGAGCTGTGCAAGAGCTATAGAGTGGTGAGATTGGGAGATTTTAATTACCCAAACATCAACTGGGATAACGTTCGAGTAAAAAGTAAGGAGGGGGAGGAATTTCTGAACTGTGATCAGAAGAACTTCCTTGACTGCATGGTTTTCGGCACAAACAGGATAGAGGCATTGCTGGTTCTGGTGCAGGGAAATGAGGTGAGTCAAGTGGACCAAGTGTCGGTGGGAAACATTTGGGAGAAAGTGATCATATCATAAGGTTTAGATTAGTAATGGAGAACAGCAAGGAACAATCTAAAGTGGAACTTCTAAATTGGAAGAGGTCTAATTTCAATGGAATGAAAAGGGATCTAGCCAAGTTAAAATGGAAGCAGAGACTGACAGGAAAAACTGTAATGGAACAATAGATGATCTTTAAGGCAGAAATGTTTCAGGTACAGGCTACATCCATGTCCAAATGCAGCAAGACCTGGACAATATCCAGCCTTGAGCTGACAAGTGGCAAGTAACATTCGCACCACACAAGTGTCAGGCAATGACCATCTCCAACAAGAGATAATCTAACCATCGCCCTTTGACATTCAATGGCATTATCATCACTGAATCCCCCACTATCAACATCCTGGGGTTACCATTGGCCAGAAACTGAACTGGACTAGCCACATAACTACTGTAGCTACAAGAGCAGGTCAGAGGCTAGGAATCCTAAGGTGGGTAACTCACCTCCTGACTCCCAAAAGCCTGTCCGCCATCTACAAGGCACAGGCCAGGAGTGTGATGGAATACTGTCCACTTGCCTGGATGAGTGCAGTTCCAACAACACACAAGAAGCTTGACACTGTCCAGGACAAAGCAACCCGCTTGATTGGCACCACATCCACAAACATTCACTCCCTCCACCTCCGATACACAGTATCAGCAGTGTAAGATGCACTGCAGGAACTCACCAGGGCTCCTTAGACAGCATCTTCCAAACCCATGACCACTACCATCTAGAAGGACAAGGGCAGCAAGCACATGGGAACACCACCACCTGCAAGTTTCCCTCCAAACCTCTCACCATCCTGACTTGGAAATATATCAATGTTCATTCGCTGTTGCTGGGGCAAAATCCTGGAACTCCCTCCCTAACAGCACTTTGGGTGCACCTACACCACATGGACTGCAGCGGTTCAAGAAGGCAACTCACCACCACCTTCTCAAGGGCAATTAGGGATGGGCAATAATGCTGGCCTAGCCAGCGATGCCCACATCCTGTGAATGAATAAAAAAGGTACATTCCAACAAAGGCAGGATGTAATGGAGCTAATACCAGCGCTCCCTGGAGTGGAGGCCTCTGTTGGGACTTATCCAGTCCCAGCAATGAAGAACTAGGAGCCAGATGCAAGATAAGCCTAGGGGGCTTTTGGCAGGGCCAGGATAGGGGGCCCCGGTGGGGTGGGCAGGTGGTTGGGAACGTTGGGGATAGAGTGCAAAGGCCAAGGGGAAGGGGCGCCCGGGGTAGGGAGAAAGGGGTCCCTATTGAAAAAGGGGACCTGTGATGGAGGCATCCCCCCAATTTCCTACCCAATCGAGGCTCAAGTAGTCTACCCTGCTGGCCTTCCCCTTCATCCCTGACCCCCTCCCACCTGCTGAAAAATTGCTGCCGGAGCTGAAAGTGACCCTTAAGTAGCCATTAATTGGCCAAAGATGGGCAGGCGCCATATGCCTCACCTGCTGCATGTTAAATCCCAGCAAGGTCAGTGGGTGAGTGGATAGAAAGGAGGAACGTTATTCACGGAATTTTCCAGGCTCCAGCCCACTTGCAAATCCACCCACAGGGAATCATAAAATTCTGCCCCGTGACTCTGTGCTGGTGGGTATAAGCTTTTAGTTCTGGTATCAATTGAATAAATCTTTTTTGTATCTTGCCCTTTTTGTAAAATTGAGACCAGAGCTGCTCACAGGGCTCCAAATGTACTCTAACCAAAGTTTAACATTACTTCTCTGCTTTCCATGTTCTATCGCTCTCAAAATGAACACCAGATGTTTACTTTTTTACCTGCTTTGCTACTTTTAGTGATTTGTGTATTTGTACCCTCAGAGGAGGCAGTGACCTCGTGGTAATGTAGTAATCCAGAAGCCTGGCTAATGCTCTGGGGACATGGGTTCAAATCCCACATGGCAGCTGGCCGAATTTAATTTCAATGAAAGCTAGTCTCAGTAACGGTGACCGTGAAACCATGTCGATTGTTGTAAAAGCCCATCTGGTTCACTAGTGTCCTTTGGGGAAGGAAATCTGCCTACATGTGACTCCAGACTCACGGCAATGCGGTTGACTCTTAACTGCCCTCTGAAATGGCCGAGCAAGTCACTAAGTTCAAGGGGAAATTAGGGATGGGCAACAAATGCTGGCCTGGCCAGCGATGCCCACACCCCACGAAAGGAAAAGAGGGCAAGAAGGAGGAGGCTGAGTTTCCCAGGAATTCAGGAGGAAGACAGGTGGGTGCTGAGGAGGCCACAGTCTTTTGTGCAGCATAAGATCCCACAAGCAGGAATGGGATAGTGACCAGCTGAGTGATTTTTATTGAGGGATAAATATTGTCCCGGACATTGGGGAGAGTGTTCCCTTTCTCTTCTGCAAACTAGTGGCCATTGGGTTTTTTATATTCACCTGGGGGGCCCTCAGTGTAAAGAAGCTGCCACTGAGAACAACCGGGGGTGAGGAGGTGAAGGGAGCAGGAAATTCTGGAGGAGGAAATGAGGAGTAGGGAGGGAGCGGGATCACACACAACAAACAAGGGTGTGTAAAGAACTGATGGTCACTGACACGTCTGAATCAGCATCATTTCCTCCCTCTTTCTCTCTCTCTCTTTCTCTCTTTCACACTTGGCTCTTCTGCTGGATTATCCCAATGGAATTCTGATTGGTTCATTACTACGGATTCCACACCGAGAGCTGCAATCAATTTGAAAGATTTTTTAGTTTGTCTCTGGGCCTGGAAGCATATTAAAAAATTCATGTCCAGCTGATGTTGGGATGGTGCTGACCTCATTTGTATTCCTTCAGTATAGCACTCCTCCTGAAGCCTGGTGTACAAAAGCCCTCCCAATTACCCCTCAATGTGCCTGCAGGGATGTAGAATATGGCTGTGAATATTGAGGGGCTAGTTTCCCCACATTTGCTTTGAATGATGAGCTGGAGCTGATGTAAGTGTGCGAGCACCTAACGTCACTCAGCCTCGGACTGCAAGCAAAGAAGGTCAGGGTTCATGGAAAGCAAATCTCTGTGTGATTTAAATAAAATTCCTGATACCTGTGCAAGCAAGGGAGAAACGTCAAAGCTACAGATTCCTGCTGCTGATCAGTGGATCAGAGCTGTGAATAATCACACCAAAAATTTGATTGTGGGGGGTTGTAAGGGGAAAATTATGAACACCAGCCAAATCTGTCAGGGTTCCACACAGTCTTAACAGGCCAAGGGCTAAATTCAAACAATTTTAAAATTTGGAGAAACTCCTCTTAAATGAAAACTGGAAACCATCTGTTTTTCTTTTTAATGAATGGGCTGCCAGTAAAATTGCTTATCCCACTTTTTTTCTGGGGAACTGGGGAAGGAGGAATTGCAGGAATTGTGTGGGGAAGCTCACAGGGTTCAGGGGTTTGGAGGTTGGCTCCTTCAGCTTCAGGATGGATTGGTTACCCGGTCAGTGGACAGGCAGGAGCAGGAGACCTCAGCCAGGGGGTCCCTCGGGAAGACCTCCTGCAGACAATGGGTGGAGGGCTTCTTGGTGATTGGGAGGCTGGGAGTTTTCTTGGAGATTTGGGCAGAACATTGTAGAGCACTGTGGAGCACTGTCGAACATTGGAAAACACTACAGAATGCTGTCAAATGCTGCCAAAGACTCCTGCTTCTGCTCCTGTAGGCCCACCAAGAGTTCAAAGAAAGGGAAGTTTCTAAAACTTACCTGAGCTTCTGGCCAACTGGCGTCTGCTGCATGGACCCTGTTGCTGGCTGTGATCGCCCTGGTGTGAATATTAATATTATGTTGGAGTGATGTGTCCTGGCAACTTAAGCACACTGGCCTGATTTTTGCAGGATCTGAATCTCCCACAGGGAATATTACAGCCTCAGCAACTCAACGGATTGACAGTTCTTCAATTTTAACCCCATTTCAGAGTTTGCTCTCCTGTCTAGGGTTCAAATCGAGAGGCAGGATCTGCTGCTTCGAGACTCAGAGCTCCGAAGAAGAGTCAAACGGACTCGAAGCATTAACTCTGTTTCTCTCTCCAAGGATGTTGCCAGGCCTGCTGAGCTTTTCCAGCGTTTTCTGTTTTTATTAATGCAAATACCTTTCGTTAAATGAGAAATTCCATCTGTGATTTATTTAACCCACAAATTTTGAGCAAGCAATAAAGTGAAGAGAGGCACCCGCTTGGAAACATCCCCAACTCAGGAGATATCACAACTTCTGCAGTCCAGCCCATGGTGCCTTTGTGCCAGTTAACACTGAGCTACACTAGCATGAGCAGACAAGATCCAGGAGCTGTGGTTCCAATTGAAAGCTGGCTTGGTTGGAGAAGCAGAGTGGAAATGCCTGGAACAAACATTGACTTATCACGCACAGTTTGTACTCTGCAAAACGGGCAATAAGAGTGGGTCTGGTTTAAACCCGCAGCAGTGAAATGGACGTCTTTAACAGATCAACACCAGTCCAGAAATGTCGCAACTCACAAACGGACACAGTCTGGATGAGACCCTCTGCAGAAACTGCGCCCCCCCCCCCCCCCCCCCCCAGTGAGAGTCAGCACCTTCAGGAACTGTCCCCCAGTGAGAGTCAGCACCTTCAGGTACTGTCCCCCAGTGAGAGTCAGCACCTTCAGGAACTGTCCCCCAGTGAGAGTCAGCACCTTCAGGAACTGTCCCCCAGTGAGAGTCAGCACCTTCAGGAACTGTCCCCCAGTGAGAGTCAGCGCCTTCAGGAACTGTCCCCCGCAGTGAGAGTCAGCACCTTCAGGAACTGTCCCCCAGTGAGAGTCAGCACCTTCAGGAACTGTCCCCCAGTGAGAGTCAGCACCTTCAGGAACTGTCCCCCAGTGAGAGTCAGCACCTTCAGGAACTGTCCCCCGCAGTGAGAGTCAGCACCTTCAGGAACTGTCCCCCAGTGAGAGTCAGCGCCTTCAGGAACTGTCCCTCAGTGAGAGTCAGCACCTTCAGGAACTGTCCCCCAGTGAGAGTCAGCACCTTCAGGAACTAGCCCCCAGTGAGAGTCAGCACCTTCAGGAACTGTCCCCCAGTAAGAGTCAGCACCTTCAGGAACTGTCCCCCAGTGAGAGTCAGCGCCTTCAGGAACTGTCCCTCAGTGAGAGTCAGCACCTTCAGGAACTGTCCCCCAGTGAGAGTCAGCGCCTTCAGGAACTGTCCCTCAGTGAGAGTCAGCACCTTCAGGAACTGTCCCCCAGTATAAATAAATAATTATTTGTCTTTAATGGTTTCTCTAATTGTGTGGATACTCTTTCGAGTTATCAACAGTCACAGATTGCAACACTTTTCGAGTACAATCACAGTTCTCAGTTTCCGGGAGTGGGACATGAACGCACAACCCTCTGATTCAAAGCGAGGTTGCTATGAACTGAGCCACAGCTGACACCTTGACCAGGCCGCATATGTTGGTTAATTATCCAGCATTCTGTGATCAGATACTGTGCCGTCCAGTGGTTGGTTTGTGAACTGTGACAAGTTGAAGGGAATATTTTCACTGAAAACAGATTAATTCTGTCTACATGAAATGTCAAGCACAGAAACAGGCCACTCGGCCCAACAGCTCTGTGCTAGTGTTTATGCTCCACACGAGCCTAGGTTAGTTGTGTCACCACCTATTGATTTCAACTAGTTTCTTGAATGCTTACATGGTAAGCTAACAGCAACTCTAAGAGGTGAAGGACTACTATCCTGCTGAAAATACAATGATGCAGTTTCTTTACACAACAAATTGAATTGATATGTGCCTTGGTATTTTTGGCTGTGACAGAGTGCTGAATAATATATTACTACACATGCACAGAACAAAGTAGGCAGAGCCTTAAAATTAATGTGGGACCATTCAAGGAGTGAAATTGGGGGCAGGATTTTACCACAGGATTTGGGACCCCAACATTGGTTCAAGGTGGGGAAATCAAGCCGTACTCGTCAGCAGTAGAACCCACTCAGTGACTTTACCATTGGCAGCCTCCTTATTGCCATGTTCAGTCTTGCTGTTTAATTAAGGACAGTGGGTGGGTGTGGATGCTGCCCACCCAATCAGAGGGACAGTCTCTCTGAAAACTCAGCAGCTTTACTGGGCGAGGTGGGCACTGACTGACAAAGATCAGCAATCGAGTGGGCCCCTCAACTTGAAGGTGCCTTCGGAGAGGTAAGTGAAAAATATAAAATAGAGTGGTCAAACCAGCAAGCCCCTCTAGATTGTCCACCCAGTGGGCAGCCCACCCTGCCTCAGGCCCCTTTCTGGGGGATGGTACCTCTAGCTCCAATGACCCCCAGTCCACCTGAGAAAATCACCCTGATAGAGCCTTTAATTATTGAAATTGGCTGCCTACTTCCATTTAGAGGGCAGCCGATCCATACCCAGTTTCTCCACTAGGAAGTCTTCCCAGCAGTGTGGCCACAATGGGAAGCCATGTCAATGTGACTCCCAAATATTTACCAGGGTCCCTGCCACCCAGCACACTGCCTCAAGACCTGGATAATCCTGCCCTGGGAATCACCTTCCCACACAAGGTGAGTGGAAATCTGTAACACTCTCCCCCTCAAAAGGCTTTCAATGCTGGCAGTTAACTGGAGCTTTCCTGGCTGAGGTGGATGATTTTTATTCGGTGAGGATATCAAGGGAGATGGAAGATGGGTAAATGGATTTGAGATACAGATCAGCCTTGATGGAATTTATTGGTAGAACAGGCTAAATCGGGCTGAATGGCCTTCTCCTATTCCTGCATTTCTTAATGGCAACAAGTTATCCTGTTAGAAGTGAGTGGCCATGTCAAAGGCCGGGGTCTTACCTTTAGGGATAGTGCTCAAAAAATATCTTTGTTTGTTTTGACAAAATTTTGATGAAGTTAATGATGTTTGCGTTGTGCTGTTATAATAATATAGAAAGGCATCAATCACTCATAAGGGATTGGGGGCAAACACGTTGTGGGTTCATTTATTGAGACTAGGCACATGAAAACAGAGCTGTGTGTGTGTGTGTGCTCTGCTCAAAGTAAAAGTGAAACTAAGACTGGATCACATGACACATTTCCCTTCTAATGATGTCATGCTGATATCCCTGAAAGGCATATTACAATATCCCTCTTTCTTTTGAAAGATACTTTTCCCCCCTCCAAAGAAGTTGAACTATCTACAATACTTGCTCACGTTTAGTTACTATTATGTAAGTGTATAGAACTGATGGATCTAGGAGTCTCTAAAGTGTAGGGTGTTGGCACACCCAGGTCTTGTAATAGTAACCTTGTCTACAACTGCTCACGGTGATCTGTTATTCTTAGATGTTGCTCCTGGTTGCATTTGGGATCTTGTCCTCGATGCAATAAGAGTGTATGTTAGTTGGGGAGTCGGAATGGATTTGATTTCTCCTCTGTTACTCCTCACCGTTGCGCCTTTGTGTGTGATGACTTCATAGGACTTGGTTTGGAACAAATCCTTGTCACTTCAGCTGGTTGATGCAAACTTGTTGTACCTGCATTTTTATTGTGCATGTTGGTCATCTTGTCCTGTAGTTTTAAAAGTTGCTCTCTAGTTTATGGGAGAGTAGAATGAGTAAGAGCAGGTAAATTGGTATGCACTGGTCTGCCAAAAATGAGCTCTGCCGGTGATGGAATAGTTGCACTGAAAGGCGTCACTCTCAAATGTAACATTGCAATGGGCAGCTCTTGCTTGGTTTGTCTACATTTGAGAATTAAGGATTTCACCATGTAAATCATTCATTCAGCTAAGCCGTTAGATCTAGGGTAATGAGGGGAAGAAGTAGTGTGATTGATATTCCACTTCTCACACATATCCTGAAATGGCTTACCAATAAATTGCGGACCATTATCCGTAATGATCTCTTTAGGCAAACCAGATAAACTGAAAATAGCACTTAGAGTGTGTGCGACAGTTGTGCTTGTGGTATTATACAATTGTCAAATAATAGGGTACTTGGTAAAGTAGTCGACGGTGATGATGAAATCAGTGTCATGGACAGGAAAGAGTTCGAATGTGATTTTGGTCCAAGGATGTGTAGGAACTTTATGTGGAATCAATGGTTCTTTATGTTGATTTAACAAATGCTCTTGATGTGCCTCCCACTTCTTCAAGATAACTTCAAGTCATTATTCATACCCAGTCAAGACTGTCTCTCTTGTGAGTCTTCTTGTTTGATCTATGCCCATGTGTGAGTGATGAAGTTGTTAAAGAATATCAGGCCACAAAGATTTCGGTATGATGACCTGTCTGCCTTTAAAAATGACTCCCCCGGGAGATGCCTGGCTCATCCCGATAAGGTCAAAATGATCTTACGCATTTGTGGACATGCTGAATTGAATCAGGTCATCCTTCAATGATGGTTTTTCACAGTTTCTGTAGTGTAGAATCTTTCACCGTTTCCTCTTGTAGCTGCTGGCATTTGCGTTGTGCAAAATGTACCAGATCAATTTGAAGAACATCTTCAAGTTTAACGCCGGTGAAGTCAACTTGTAGATCCAAGGATACATCTCCTGTTTTCACTGGGTTTTGCAACCTGCAAAGTGTATCCGATGTGACCATCAAGTTACCTGATCTCACAGTCGTGCCCTCTATTTTACTTGGGATCGGGACATATCCCAGCACTGGAATAAATAGAGCAAAGAAATTGATCTGCTGGACATTGATGTCGCATTTCAGACTGCTGAACACCGATCCTTCATTACATGCTGCTCGCATCAAGAAGTGCAGATTATGGTCATTTTCTTGCTTTATTCTGCCCACAACAGCAATGTCATTGGCAATACAGGTGCATCCTGGCATGGGGAATGCAATGTGGTCCATATGAGCTCGAAAGGGATCCTGGTTAACAGAGAGCCCAAAAGGAAGTTGCTGAAAACAGTATTGTCTGAATAGGGTATGGAATGCAATAAGCTCTTGGGGCTTCTCCGTGAGATATCCTGACCAGTAACCATGCTTGGCATCAAGCTTCGAGAAGAATTTTGCACCTGAAAATCTCAGATTTAACTCTTCTAATGTGGGTATGTTGTAAGGACAATGTTTCAAAACTGCATTTAAATGTCATGAATCAAGGCATACTCTCAATGATCCGTCCTTCTTTATGACACATGTGATTGACCTACACCAATCTGTGTGCCCCTGTACTGTTCTAATGATTCAGTCTTTCTCCATTTTGTCTCGTTCAACTTTCAGTTTGTCTTATATGTGGATGCTGCACTTATGTGGTGGATCAATTGTCTGACTTGCAGTCTCCTGCAAGTGTAATGTTACAGACCCCTTGAAACTGCCAATTTTGTCAAAACATTCTGGATATTTCGATGTTAGGTAATAAGAGCAGCATCTGAAGTTGATCTGCCTGTGGTGTCTGACTGATTTCATGGATTGTTGCCAGTGTGAGGTCACATGTCGGTAGACCAACAATCGCTGGGCCTTTTGTCTCCATGATCTGTGACACCCAGGAAGATTGATTGCACTTGCTCTCCAGGACTATGGATCCTGCACTATAGATCTTGCACACGGAGCAGGGAGAGAATAAATTCAGCCCAGGGAGCACGGCCAACACACTCACCTTTGGGAAGAGCAGTCGGGGAAGCAGGCCTGTCAGCTGCTCGGAACCGAATATCTGGCGAGTGTCTAGTAAGTGTTTAAGGTTTATTCTATTCCTAAGGTTTAAAATAAAGTAGGAACTATACTTTTGGCAAGGTTTATTAAGTAGAGCCAAGTAATATAAAGTTAATAGAAGTAAACCAAAATAAAATAAATAAACATAAAAGAAGTAAATTGAAGCCATGGCAGGACAGCTCAATCGTGTGGAATGCATGTCCTGTAATATGTGGGAAGACGTGGATGCTCCCGATGTCCTAGATGACCACGTGTGCAAGAAGTGTCACCAGTTGCAGAAACTTGAGCTCCGGGTTTCAGAGTTTGAGCGGCAGTTGAAGTCACAGTGGCGCTTTCGCGAGGTTGAGAGCTATGTGGATAGCATGATCAGAGAGGTGGTCACACCGCAGCTTAAGAACCTGGAGGTAGAAAGGGAATGGGTGACTGCCAGGCAGTCCAAGAAAACTAGGCAGGTAGTACAGGAGACCCCTGGGGTCCCGTTCACAAATCAGTTTTCAGCTTTGGAAGCTGGTGAAGTTGCTGGTTCCTCAGAGGAGTGCAGTCAGAGCCAAGTTTATGGCACATCGAACGGCTCGGCCTCGGGGAGGAAGAAGAAAAGAAGAGCTATAGTGATAGGGGGTTTGTTAGTTAGGGGAACAGACGGGCATTTCTGTGGCTGTAGACTTGGCTCCAGGTTGGTATGGTGCCAGGGTCAAGGATGTCACGGAATGGCTGCAGGACATTCTTCTGGGAGAGGGTGATCAACCAGGAGTCATGGTCCACAGCAGTACCAATGACCTAGGTAGGAAAGGGGATAAGGCCCTGTAAGCAGATTTCAGGGAACTAGGAAGGAGATTGAAAAGCAGTACCTGTAAATCAGTAATCTCAGGATTACTCCCAGTCCCACATGCAAGTGAGTACAGAAGTAGGAGAATTGAGCAAATAAACATGTGGCTGGAAAGCTGGTGTAGGAGGGAGGGCATCAGATTTCTGGGGCATTGGGACCAGTTCTGGGGAAGGTGGGACCTGTACAAAATGGATGATCTACACCTGAACAGGACTGGGACGAATACCCTCGCAGGGAGATTTGCTTGTGCTGTTTGGGGGAGAGTTTAAACTAGATTGGCAGTGGGGTGGGAACCTGAGGGCAAATTCAGAGCAGGGAACAGGAGATGGAGAATCAGTGACTCTGAAAGACAGAAGCAACACAGCTTGAATAGTGTACAGCAGAGGAATTTGGCAGTGTTAAAAGGCATATACGTAAATGCCAGGAACATAGTAAATAAAGCTGATGAGCTGAGGGCACAGATAGACACGTGGCAGTACGATATCATCGCTATTACGGAAACTTGGCTTAAGGAGGGGCAAAAATGGCAGCTCAACATCCCTGGATATAGGGCAGAATTTTCTCTTTGGCGTACGGAGGTTGGTGTGCGTCCTGACGCCACCAGGCGTTATTCTGATCTTCCGTTCGGCAGGCACACGCCGGAGTCGGCTGCACGCTCGCTGAACTGTCAAAGGCCTGTTAAGGCCGTTAATAAACCAATTGAACTAATTGACAGGGCTGCCCATCCGATCTTAAGGTTGGCGGGCAGGCGAAGAGCCCAGGCGGCCTTCGCATTTCTGATGAAACCTCATCCACGAGTGGGATGACGTTTCATGAAGGTTTCATTAAATTAATAAATACTTTTTTGCACATTTCATAAACATGTCCCAGCTCATGTGACACTGTCGCATGAGGGGACATGTCTAAATAATTTCAATCTTTCTTTATTTTAAAGTTTCAAATTGAACTTAATCTCCCTGAGGCAGCTCAGTGACTCAGGGAGATTCCTGTGCTCTTTCGGGCGCATGCGTGTGAAAGAGCGCAGACCCTGACTCTCCCTCTTTCCCCCTGCCTGCACAGGCAGCGCTGAGCGCTACCAGGCGCGCGTCATGCTGGGCGAGCCTTAATTGGCCTGCCCACATAAAATGGCGGCGCACAGCTGATCGTGGGCGGGATCGGCTCTGGACCCACCCGTGCCCGCTCCCGACTGGCCTGCCCGACAGGCAGAAAATTCTGCCCAAAGAGTTTTCAGGCAGGGTAGAGAGGGGGATAAAAAAGGTGGGTGTGTAGCGTCATTGGTTAAAGAATCAATTACAGCGTTGAGGAAGGATGATATACTAAATGAAAGCATCAAATGAAGCCATATGGGTTGAGCTCAGAAATAAAAAAGGGGCAGCCACACTGCTAGGAATGTACTATAGACTCCCAAATAGTGGAAGGGAGTTACAAGAGCAAATATGTGGACAGATTTCTGAGTGCGAAAAGAATAGGGCAGTAATCGTTGGGGACTTCAACTACCCAAATATCATTTCAGATACAAACAGTGTAAAGGGCACAGAGGATGCAAAATTCTTGAACTGTATTCAAGAGAACTTCTTTAGCCGGCACATAACAAGCCCAACGAGAGGTGTCACAATTCTAGATTGAGTCTTAGGAAATGAAGCTGGGCAAGTGGATGAAGTAGCAGTGGGGGACCATTTTGGAGATAGTGACCATAATTCAGTTAGATTTAGCATCATTATGGAAAAGGACAAAGATAAGACAGGAATAAAAGTTCTAAATTGGGAAAGGCAAGAGCTGAGAGGTGAGCTGGCGGGAGTGGACTGGATACAGCTATTAGAATGAAAAACTGTGTCAAATCAGTGGGAGGCATTCAAAGGTGAGATTCTCTGGGCACAGTGTAGACATGTCCCCACAAAGAAAAGGGTGGTATTGCCAAACCTAGAGCCTCCTGGTTATCCAGAAACATACATGGTAAGATAAATCATAAAAAGAAAGCTCATGTCAGTCACAAAAGACTTAATACTGTAGAAAGCCTACAGGAGTATAGAAAGTACAGGGGTGAAGTAAAAATGGAAATTAGGAAAGCAAAGAGAGGATATGAAAAAATATTGGCAGGTAAAATCAAAGAAAATCCTAAGATGTTTTACCAGTGCATTAAGAGCAAGAGAATAACTGAGGAAAAGGTAAGGCCTATCACATGGTAACTTGTGGGATGATGCAGAAGATGTGGGCAGCATTCTCAATGAGTACTTTGTCTCTGTCTCACTAAGAAGAGGGATGATGCAGACATTCTAGTTAAAGAGGAGGAGTGTGAAACATTAGATACAATAAGCATAGTGAAAGAGGAAGAACTGGAGGGACTGGGATCCTTGAAGGTGGATAAATCACCAGGGCCGGATGGATTGTATCCCAAGCTGTTGAATGAAGCCAAGGAGGAAATAGCGGATACTCTAAGGATCAGTTTCCAACCCTTACCAGATACAGGTGAGGTCCCAGAGGATTGGAGGTCTGCGAACATTGCACCATTATTTAAAAGGGGTGTAAGGAATAGGCCAGAAAATTATTGACCGGTCAGTCTGACTTTAGTGGTGGGAAAATTATTGGAATCAATTCTGAGAGACGGGATAAACTTTCACTTAGAAAGACACAGATTGATCAGGGGCAGTCAGTGTGGTTTTGTTAGCGGAAGATCGTGTCTTACTAAATAGAATTTTTTGAGGAAGAAACAAGGAGGATCGATGACGGTAGTGCAGTGGATGTTGTCTACATGGATTTCAGTAAGGCCTTTGACAAGGTCAGGAATGTGAGATCCCATGGGATACAGGTGGCAAGTTGGACCCAAAATTGGCTCAGCGACAGGAAACGGCCGATGGATGCTTTTGCGAATGGAAAGCGGTTTCCAGTGGGGTTCCACAGGGCTCAGTGTTGGGTCCCTTGCTGTTTGTTGTATATAATAATGAGTTAGACTTAAATGTGGGAGGTATGATTGGGAAATTTGCAGATGACACAAATATTGGTCATGTAGTTGAAAGTGAAGAGGATAACTGTTGTCTCCAGAATGATATCAATGGTTTGGTTGAGTGGGCAGAAAAGTGGAAAATGGAATTCAATCCAGAAAAGTGTGAGGTAATGCATTTGGGGAGGACAAAAAAGGCAAGAGAATACTCAATCAATGGGAGGATATTGAGAGGGGTTGAGGAAGTGAGAGACCTTGGAGTGCATGTCCACGAGGTCCCTGAAGGTGGCAGGACAGGTAGATAAGGTGATGAAGAAAGCATATGGAATGCTTTCCTTTATTGGATGAGGTATAGGATAAAAAAGCAGGGACGTAATGAGGAACCGTATAAATTGCTGGTTAGGCCACAGCTGGAATTTTGTGTACAGTCCTGGTCACCACATTACAAGAAGGACAGAATTGCTCTGGAGAGAGTACAGAGGAGATTTACAAGAATGCTGCCAGGGCTTGAAAATTGCAGCTATGAGGAGACAGTGGATAAGCTAGGGTTGTTTTCCTTAGAACAAAGGAGGCTGAGGGGTGACCTAATTGAGGTGTACGAAATTATGAGGGGCCTAGATAGGGTAGACAGGAAAGACTTGTTCCCCCTAACTGAGGGGTTAATTACCAGGGGGCATAGATTTAAGGTGATTGGTAGAAGGATTAGAGGAGACATGAGGAAAAACTTTTTCACCCAGAGGGTGGTGGGCATCTGGAATTCACTGCCTAAGTTGGTGGTTGAGGCTGAAACGCTCAACTCATTTAGAAGGTACCTGGATCTGCATCTGAAGTGCTGTAACCTGCAAGGCTACGGACCAGGGGCTGGAAAGTGGGATTAAAATGAGCGGCTAGTTTCTTTTACATCTTTTTCTGGCCAGCACAGACATGATGGGCTGAATGGCCTCTCTCTGTGCTGTAACCTTTCTATGATTCTATGGTTTCTTATTATACACCAAAAGTTGTACAGCAGTAGGCTTCACAATGGCCTTGGATACATGTCTTTTAGAATTCGCAGAGATAGTATGTTGGCACTTGCCCCCGTGTCAAACTTGGCCAATATGAATATTTACCAACTTTCTTAGGGCAGATAATTCGAATCTTGACAAGAACTTCAGCTGGTGTGACGGTATCTATGTTTCCCACCAGATTGACAATGTGACATCTTGTCGTGCACATCATAATCATTTTCTGGCTTGTCAATCACATCATGTATATGTTGCTGACGGGATACCGGATGGTCAGTCTTGTTGCTGAAGGTGTCTGTTGTGGACGGTCTGTTTGGGTCAGTGCACGGCTCTCTGTAACTGCATCAGCCTTTGCTGCTGTGCACTGCTGCTTCCAATGGCCCTTTCTGCCACATGCCTTGCAGGATTGGTGGAAAGCTGGGCATTTCCTTGGTGCATGCAGAAAGCCACATGTCTCGCTAGGTTTGGATGTTCCAGTGAGTGCATCAACAATTGGGATTGTACTTAGGACCTGTAAGCTTTGTCGATCTGCGAGGATCACTTCGTACTTATGCATCCTTGAGTAGCTCTTTGATGCTACTTGTCTGGCAGATCTTGCTGGAAAGCTTCTATGGGAGTGGATGCTCAACAACTCTGTCTGCTAGCTCTGTGTTTGAAAAATCACAGTACATATCCTTTCTCTCTGCAGCTGCTGATGAAGTGGTCCATGGATTCTGTAGGCTGTTGTCACGAACTCTAGTCGATGAATACAGAAGTTTAAGCTGATTCTGAACAGGTCTCCTAATGTAGTCCATAACTTTTGGGGATCCTTTAGTTCTTCTGCTGTTAATCCTGACATGTTCAGCCTGTGTAGACCTTCATTCCCAATTGCTAGGTAAATTTTTATGGCTCGTTTGTCTGGTTCAAACACACCTGAATCAAGAAATCATAACTCTGTACGTGGTTTAAACGTTTTGAAGTTGGATATTCGGTCAGCTGCATCCAAATCCAAACTGGGGAATTTTGTGGACATTCTGACAATAATCCTTTGACCTTCCTCCTTCTGTAGTATCTGGGATGAGTATTTCTGCAGCCACTTTCACACGCTTTTCCAAAGCTCCGCCCACAATGATGAGCTGTGCAGGAAGCATCCTGGCTTTTTATTCAATTTGTTGTTCGCCAACACCCAAAGCCTCTCGTTATAATGGCAACCTTCCCTGACCCAATCTTCATGACTGTTTGTTTTTCTCTGTTGGACTCCCCCTCGCTTGCTATCAATCTAGCTCACCCCCTGGTCACTCGCCTTTCCCAGCTGAGTGAACTCGGTGCTGGTCCTCTCGATGTACTGTCCCAATCACTGAGCTGACATTCAATGCGCTGCAATCTCATCCCAAAGGATCTGCCTGCTTCCCAGCTCTTTATCTGAGCTCTAGCTCGACGTGTGTCTCCAAAGCTTTTCTTCGCAGTCAACACGCTGAGTTTTCAGTGCGCTCCGAGCTGCGACTTCCATGTGGTCTGACCAAAATGTCGAGGGTCTTCTCATGTCATGTGGCACAATCTAAGGCTGTTCACCGTGTCGTGTTATAATGATATAATACCTTGGGCTTATTTACAAAATGAGACAGAAGGCACCAATCGCTCATATGGGACTGGGTAAAGGTTGTTCATTTATTCAGACTAGGCACATGAGAAGGTTTACACATGGGCATAAAGCTCAAAGGCATCAAAGCTGTGTGTGTGTGCTCTGCTCAAAGCAAAAGTGAAACCAAAACTGGATCACATATTTCCCTTCTAGTGATGTCATACCTTAAAGGTATAATGCAGCAGCTTGTCCTTACAGCCCAATTCTTACTTTATTCAGGGCTGCTGATTCACCTGTTTAGCAGCAAATGTATTTATTCTGTAATTTACACTGAGCCACAGTCTGATGGAGAGACTATTGAAGCTGTGGGTCAGAAGGTTGTGGACTCAAGGCCCAGACAAGAGGCTAGGCTAGAAACTAGGCTGACAAAGTACTGAGGGAGTGCTGCACTGTCAGAGAGTCAGTACGGAGAGAGTGCTGCATTGTCGGAGGGTCAGTACTGAGAGAGTGCTACACTGTCGGAGGGTCAGTACTGAGGGTGCACCGCAGTATCTGAAGACCAAAGGTTTCCCTCAGCCCTCTCAGGTGGATTTTAAAGATCCCATGGCCACTATTTTGGAGAAGAACAGAGGATTTTCCCCGGTGCCCTGACCAATATTTAATCCTCAACCAACAAAAATGAAACAGATAATCTGATCAGAACCACATAGCAGGTAGCTGGATCTTACTGTGCACGATTTAATGTTTCATGCACCACAACAGTGACTGCACTTCAAATGTCCTTCATTGGTTGTAAAGATCTTTGGAATAACCTGAAGTTTTGAAAAGCCCAATATAAATGCAATGCTCACTCTCTGACTCGTTCACCTACTGAAGGAACAAAACTCTGGACAGTTTAAGGGCAGTTCGGGTCCTGTTTGGATTTTGGGGAGCTTAATAATGTTGACAATGGAAAAATTCAGAAATTTATCATGTGTTCACCTGTTTTTTGAAAGACATTTGACCTGGAGCTACTCAACAGTAAGTGAACATCAGCTTCGACAGGAACTTGAAACTGCGCCCTTTATATGAACTTTACTATATTCCTCAACACACAGACTCATCAACAGACTTTGAAATTTTAAGTTAATTTATTTTGTGAAAGTTCATGAATCTTTGTGAAGGCAACAGGGAACAAAGTCTCCTGCTGTATGTGACATAGTGATGATGGGAAGGCCAGAATCCTTTCATGGCGCCGATTCTGCCCGCTGCAGCTTCATGCTTCAGATTCACAATTTCCCATCTCTGCATTTAGAGAATCTCCAGCTATAGCCTTGTCTTCCTTTCCCAATAATAGCTGGGCTGATCTATATTGGTTACGCACGGCCTAAACAATAGCACTCACAAACACATTCTCTCTCGCTGACTCACTCGGGTCCCTGAGTCTCACAGACACACACTGGAGGGGGCTGCATTCGTTGCCATGGTGATTGCTGCAAAGCTACGTGAACTTGCTGTTGATGAGAGTTTTGAAGCTGAATTTTGTCTGCATCACACTTCCTTCATCTTCCAAATCCCAGTCTTACCTTTAGTTTCGGAGACACTGGATGAGATGGCAGATGGCTCCATTATCTCCACTTAGCACTGTTACGCCATGCTTAACCTGGATGTCTGGTGCAGTCCTGAGCTTCCCTGTCTCTCATACACATACATACCAGCCGAGGTTAAGCTCCAATCCTCAGTCCCTGGTAAGTTACCTGACTATAGCTAAGGTAACAATTATGCAGCTGCAGTGCCCTCAATGTCCCTCAGTTAATGAGGGGAGGTTCACCTGATTCTTGTTCCTCATCATTATTCAGTGTGATCTTCAGGGATCTGGAAGCGTTGGATCATAAATTCATAGATCATTACAACACAGAAGGCAGCCATTTGACCCATCAAGTCCATGCTGGCTCTATGTAGAGGAGACGGTTAGCGTGCTCATCAATTTGTGCCAAAGAGAGCAGAATGAGATTTAGGACATTTATCATGGAGAAGCTGTTCACTGGTTGCCTGACTGCAATTCCTTCATGCTAGGCCTCTGGAGCTTGTTTCTACCGAGCACTTAAACTGCGTGTCTTTGTAACACGCACATCCTTCTTGCACAGTTGGTTCAGAGTGAATTCCCGTTCCTCATTGTCACATAGGCCTGATCGCAAAGCTGTGGATGTTTGTATCCTCTCTACTCCGTCTTGGAGATAGATTGTTTTTGACATTGTTGTCCTGTTAATAAGATGCCATCTGATGTGTGTTTGAAATGTCATAGAAACTGTGACTGTTCCACAGAATCTCCATATTTAAGTTTAAACTTGCTAACACAGGGATGTTAAACAACCCTCTCAAAATGCCAATGTTTTCGCTTATGTTTTTGGGGGACATTGACAGTCACAGTAAATCTCAGCCGGTCTCTGACTGACAGTGTAGTGAGTACAGGTGGGAAGGAGAATGGAAGCACATCATGTAACTGACCTTGTGACAATTACACAACACTCAGATTCCGTGCCCTGCTACACAAGAACCAATTAATCATATCTGCTCAGGGTCACAATCTCCGTTTCCCACCCCCACACTCTTTTCAATTCCCACACATATTCTATTTAACATTCTATTACTGATTCCAAATCTAAACTCTATGCAGCTGATGAGATTTGGTGCTTGGTGCTATTTTAAATGAACCCAGATTGACAGGAGGAATGTACCCTTCTTCACTTGGCCCTGAAATGTATTTGAGGAAAAATCAACCACCCGACCAAACCACCCATTTCCCCACATCACATCAAACTTAGTCTCAGGGCAGTGCCAGATATGAAAACAATGCTGCCCTAGTGCAAGGGAGCTTTACAGGAGGTGAGTGACTTGGAGGGGAACTTGCAGGTGGTGGTGTTCCCAAACATCTGCTGCCCTTGTCCTTCTAGATGGTAGAGGTCACGGGTTTGGAAGGTGCTGTTGAAGGAGCCTTGGTGAATTCCTGCAGTGCATCTTGTAGATGGTACACACTGCTGCAACTGTGTGTCGGTGGTGGAGGGAGTGAATGTTTGTGGATGTGGTGCCAATCAAGTGGGCTGCTTTGTCCTGGATGGTGTCAAGCTTCTTGAGTGTTGCTGGGGCTCCACTCATCCAGGCAAATGGGGAGTATTCCATCACACCCCTTGTAGATGGTGGACAGGCCTTGGGGAGTCAGGAGGTGGGATACTCGTCGCAGGATTCCTAGCCTCTGACCTGCTCTTGTAGCCACAGTATTTATATGACTAGTCCAGTTCAGTTTCTGGTCAATGATAACCCCTGGGATGTTGATAGTGGGGGATTCAGTGATGGTAATGCCATTGAACATCAAGGGGCGATGGTTGGATTCTCTCTTGTTGGAAATGGTCATTGCCTGGCACTTGTGTGGCACGAATGTTACTTGTCAGCCCAAGCCTGGATATTGTCCAGGTCTTGCTGCATTTGTACACGGACTGCTTCAGTTATAGCTTCTCCTCTCATGGGTTTCCAGAGTTTCCCAAACCTCATAACTACTGGTACCACATCAACTGTCACCATGTCAACTTCCAGCATCACCAGCAGCAGTAATGCAGCCACAGCAACCACAGGTTTGTCAGTCAGTCAGTCATTCAGTAAAACTCTGACAACCAGCCTGATATCCACTTCCAGCCAGAGTGACACAGGTCAAGAAGTAGAATTTTCTTCATACAGTAAGTTTTTATCAAAGGATGTGGGGATGGGAACAAAATGTGCTTCATTATCACAATCTTATAGATGGAGTAATAGAGTTTTACAGAATTGGAGCTTTTTGAGGAGGTAACAGAGAAGGTTGATAAGGGAAACACTGGTGATATGGTGTATATGGATTTGATACAGTGCCATACAACAGACTTGTGAGCAAAATTCTATCAAATGGAATAAAAGGGAAAGTAGGCATTTGCATAAGAAATTGACTGAATGACAGAAATCAGATTGGAAGAAGGTTTGTAGTGGAGTTCCCCAGGAGTCAGTGTTGGGATCCTTGCTCTTCCTGATATATATTAATGACCTGGACCATGGTGTGCAGGGCATGATATCAAAATTTGCAGATGATATGAAGATTGGAAATGTTGTCGACTGTGATGGGGTTAGTCTCGAACTTCAAAAGGACATAGACATATTGGTGGGTTGGGAAGACAAGTGGCAGATGAAGGTCACTGCAGAAAGGTGTGAGATGATTGGCTTTGGCAGGAAAGATATGGTGAGACCGTATAAAATAAAGAGAGAGCCTCTAAAGAAGCTACAAGAACAGAGGGACCTTGGTGTATATGTACATAGCTCACTGAAGATGGAAGGACATGTTGAGAGAGCAGTTAATAAAGCATATAGTATCTTAGGCTTTATTAATAGGGGCGTTGAGTACAAGAGTAAGGAGGTCATGTTGAACTTGTATAAGACACTAGTTAGGCTTCATCTGGAGCACTGTGTCCAATTCTGGGCACCATATTTGAGGGAGGATGTGAAGGTATTGGAGAGAGTACAGAGGAGATTCACAAGAATGATTCTTGTGATGAAGAACTGTAGCTATGAGGAGATATTGGAGAGGGTGGGACTGTTTACCTTGGAGAAAAGAAAGCTGAGAGGAGGCTTGGTAGAGGTGTTCAAGATCCTGAGGGAAATGGACAGGGTAAATGGCGAGAAACTGTTCCCTCTCCAGAGTACATCAAGAACTAGAGGGCACGGATTCAAATTAATTGGCAAAAGGAGTAAATGTGATATGATGAATTTTTTTTTCACCCAGAGGGAGTTTTGGAGTCTTGATTGAACTTCCTGAAAGGGTGGTGGAGGCAGGTTTGATCGAGGTATTCAAAAGGGAATTGGATAGCTACCTGAAAAGAGAGAATATGCAAAGTTACGGGGATAAGGCAAGGGAGTGGGACTAGGTGGAATGCTTCTTCAGAGAGCCAGTACAGACTCGATGGGCTGAATGGCCTCCTTCTGCACTGTAAAGATGCTGTATCTGAGGAGTCGTGAATGGTGCTGAACATTGTGCAATCATCAACGAACATCCCCACTTCTGACCTTATGATGGAAGGAAGGTCATTGATGAAGCAGCTGAAGATGGTTGGGCTGAGGACACTACCCTGAGGAACTCCTGCGGTGATGTCCTGGAGCTGAGATGATTGACCTCCAACAACCACAACCATCTTCCTTTGTGCTAGGTATGACTCCAACCAGAGGAGAGTTTTCCCCCGATTCCCATTGACTCCAGTTTTGCTAGGGCTCCTTGATGCCACACTTGGTCAAATGTGGCCTTGATGTCAAGGGCAGTCACTCTCACCTCACCTCGGGAGTTCAGCTCTTTTGTCCATGTTTGAACAAAGGTTGTAACGAGATCAGGAGTTGAGTGGCCCTGGCAGAACCCAAATTGGGTGTCAGTGAGTAAGTTATTGCTGAACAAGTGCCGCTTGATAGCACTGTTGCTGACACCTTCCATTACTTTACTGATGATGGAGAGTAGGCTGATGGGGCGGTAATTGGCCGGGTTGGATTTATCCTGCCTTTTGTGTACAGGACATACCTGGGCAATTTTCCACATAGACAGGTAGATGCCAGTGTTGTAGCTGTACTGGAACAGCTAGGGGCGCGGCAAGTTCAGGAGCACAAGTCTTCAGTACTATTGCCGGAATATTGTCAGGCCCCATAGCCTTTGCAATATCCAGTGCCTTCAGCCATTTCTTGATATCACGAAGAGTGAATCGAATTAGCTTAAGACTGGCATCTGTGATTCTGGGGACCTCTGGAGGAGGCCGAGATGGATCATCCACTTGGCACTTCTGGCTGAAGATTGTAGCAAATGCTTCAGCCTTATCTTTTGCACTGATGTGCTGGGCTCCCCCAGCATTGAGGATGGGGATATTTGTGGAGCCTCTTCCTCCAGTGAGTTGTTTGTCTACTACCATTCACGACTGAATGTGGCAGGACTGCAGAGCTTAGATCTGATCCGTTGGTTGTGGAATCGCTTAGCTCTGTCTATCACTTGCTGATAGGTCACTTCCTTTGGCACACAAATAATCCTGTGTTATAGCTTCACACCTTATTTTTAGGTATGACTGGTGCTGCTCCTGCACTCTTCATTGAACCAGGGTTGATCACCTGCTGATGGCCCACAGCTCCTCATGGATGCCCAGTCTTGAGTTGCTAGATCTGTTCAAAATCTATCCCATTTAGCACAGTGGTAGTGCCACACATCACGATGGACGGCATCCTCAATGTGAAGGCAGGATTTCGTCTCCACAACGACTGTGTGGTGGTCACTCGTAGGATACTGTCATGGACAAATGCATCTGCAGCAGGCAGGTTGGTGAGAATGAGGTCAAGTATGTTTTTCCCTCTTGTTGGCTCCCCCACCACCTGCCACAGACACATTCTAGCAGCTATGTCATTTAGGATTCGGCCAGTAGTGGACAGTAGTAGTGATGGACATTGAAGTCCCCCACCCAGGGTATATTCTGTGCTCTTGCCACCCTCACTGTTTCCTGGGCCCCCCAGGGCAACTCCCTCCCAACTGTATATCACTGTGCTACCACCTCTGCTGGGCCTGTCCTGCCAGTGGTGATGGTGTGTCTGGGACATTATCTGTAAGATATGATTCCGTGAGGATAACTATGTCAGGCTGTTGCTTGGCTAGTCTGTGAGACAGCTCTCGCAATTTTGGCACAAGCTACCAGATGTTAGTAAGGAGGACTTTGCAGGGTCAACAGGGCTGAGTTTGTTGCTGTTGTTTCCGGTGCCCAGGTTAATGGCAGGTGGTCTGTCCAGTTTCATTCCTTTTTTGTGACTCTGTAGCAGTTTGTTACAACTGAGTGGCTTGTTAGGCCATTTCAGAGTCAACAACTTGAATGTCTGTCTGGAGTCACATGTCAGCCAGACCAGGTAAGGAGGACAGATTTCCTTGTTGTAAGGACCCATCTGGTTCGCTGATCCCCTAGATGGGTCTTTACATCAATCAACAATGGTTTCATATCATCATTAGACTTTTAATTCCAGATTTTTTATTGAATTCAGATTCCCCCCATCTGCTGTGGTGGGATTCGAACCTGGTTTCCCCAGTCTCTGGGTTACTGGTCTAGAAACAATACCACTACACCACTGCCTCCCCACCTAACCCTGTGCTGTACCTGTCCTAGGAGTGTTTGATGGGGACAGTGTAGAGGGAGCTTTACTCTGTGTCTAACCCTGTGCTGTACCTGTCCTGGGAGTGTTTGATGGGGACAGTGTAGAGGGAGATTTACTCTGTGTCTAACCCTGTGCTGTACCTGTCCTGGGAGTGTTTGATGGGGACAGTGTAGAGGGAGATTTACTCTGTATCTATCCCTGTGCTATGCCTATCCTGGAAGTGTTTGACAGTGATACTGTTGTTATAAGTGCTCCATTCACTACAACAGGCATCCCTTACTTCGGCAACCAGAAAAAATGATGGTATCCATTGAAAAGAATTGAGCAAGAGATAATGTTGCATTTGTGCTGCTTAGTGATGCTGTTGATGTGAATGTGAAGCAGGCTGTGAATTTCAGTAATTACTGGGGGTTGTGACTCACAAGCCTCTGTGTCTGTTCTAAACACGCTCACCCTGCAGTGACTCAGTGACATCAGTATCTAAAGCTAACTGTGTTCCAGAAAATTCACTGAAATCTGGAATTCTCTTCCAGTCTGGATGCTGGGGACAATTACAATTACAAGCTTGAGACTGACTGATTTTTTGAGGTAAGAGCATTGTGGATTATGGAAACACAAATTGAATCCCCTGACAGTATACTGGACCCAGGAGCAACTCCCCTGATCCCTGACTTAACGACGCACCTCTCCCCCCCACCCCAGACACTGGTCCTGGTCCTGGACACTGTGACCCTCCCATCTCCAAACCCATGATGCCTGGGCCCATCTACCTCATGCTTACAGAAGGAAGATCTGAATTCTCATTGCTGTTCACTGACAGGCCCTGAGGCCTTATTGCCTGAGGCCTGAGGCCCAAACTCCAGGCAGTCTCGTTCGCCTGCAGAGATTGAACCATCTACATTTATTTCTCCTGATCACTGGGAGACCAATTTGGTGCATTATGCAAACCCTGGGATTAATTTTCCTCATCAGAATATTCTCAGCCCCTCGAGGGACTTTGACAGGGTTCCAGGATCCAATCCAGGTTATTCTGGGAACTGGAATGTGAGAAGATCCTTTGGAAGCTCTTTCACAGTTCAGCTTCTCTATGAGTCTATTCCAAGAGTGCATCGAACCTACCTCCGCCTAAAGAAGAATGATTGATCCTCCTGAGGGTAGAAGAGGGGAGATGGCTTTTCATGGCATTAGAAATACATGGACAGGTTCCCCTTACATCTCGGAGTGGTCTGCAGGGGGGACACATCAATCAGGGAAGCAGACCTGCCCTTCACTTTACACACACTACAGAAATGGAAGTCACCAGGGCAGGATGGATTGCTACATATGAACATTGAGTATCACAATATTTACACTCTCCAGCCCACTTGAATTCCTGGGCAAGGCAGAAAACAGATTAAAAACAGATTTAAAACTCAAACCATTCAGGGAAAAATCTCTGGAAATTTCCTCCACACCATCCCCTATAACAATGGAAACAAGTCCAGGGAATCACTTTGGCCCTGAATTCTCTGAAGTACCTAACTACACTTCTGCAGAGAGACCACAGGTTCAGAGGACAGTTTGCGGTCACTGTTAGGTTAGCAGATATTGGGTAATTATCAGCTTAAATAACAGGACAAAGTCACAGCACTCAGTGCCCTTCCTGCAGGGGATCAAAGATGTTGGTGTCGCTTCCCAAGGAGCAACAGTGACCTGAACAGACTGAAACTGAGAACCACTCCTATCTCACTTGGCTCATTCACAGAATGGAATATGTCCCACGCAATAAATTATTCCCACCAAACTGCTGACTGACTTCCCTGCCTGGCCCCCATGTTTGCTGATATTGTTACAGTTCCCTCCCCTCGAATCCTGTCCCACTCTCCCCATTCAAACCTGCCACTGTCACCTCTCTCAAGCAACAACAACTTATATTTATATAGCACCTTTAATATCATAAAACATCCCAAAGTGCTTTACAGGAGCATTATCAAAGCAAATTTGACACTGAACCAGGTCAGGAGGTATTAAGACAGAAGCTGGGTCAAAAAGGTTTGCCTTAAAGGAGGGAGGACAAGTTAGAGGGGCAGAGACATTTAGGGAGGCAATTTCAAATCTTGGGGACTAGGCAGCAGAAGGTGCGACCATCAATGCTGGAGTGATTAAAATCACTCAAGAGGCTAAAATGATAGAGGAGCACAGAGATCTCAGAGGGTTGGGGGCTGGAGGAGATTACAAAGATAGGGAGGGGCAAAGCCATGGAAGGGTTTGAAAACCAGGGTGAGAAATTTAAAACCAAAGCCTTGCTTGGCCAGGAACTGAAGCATGTCAGTGAGCACAGAGTTGACAGGGGAATGGGACTGGCTGTGAGTTAGGACACACCCAGCATAGCTTTGGACTATATCAAGTTCACAAAATGTGGAATGCGGGAGACACACCAGGAGTGAATTAGAATCGTCAAGTCTAGAAATAACAAGAGCAAGAATGAGGGTTTCAGCAGTAGATCAATTGAGACTGGGGCGGAATCAGGCAATGCTACCAAACTGGAAATAGGAGGTGATGCTATGGACTTGTGGTTGGAAACTCATCTCAGGGGTAAATATGACATCAAGGTTGCAAACAGTCCAGTTTAGTCTTCGACAGTTCCACAGGGAAGGAAGGAGTTTGACGGTGAGAGAATGGATTTTGTGACAGAGACCAAAGACAGCAGCTTCGGCTGACCAATATTTAATTGGAGGAAATTTCTGCTCACCCAATGCTGGATGTTGGACAAGAAGTCTGATAACTTAGAGACTGCACAGAGGAGTCGAAAGAGGTGGGGGTGGGGTAGAGCTGGGTCTCATCAGTGTACATGTGAAAACTAACACTGTGCTTTCAGATGATGTCACCGAGGGGCAGCATGTAGTTGAGACATAGGAGAGGGACAAGGATAGACCCTTGGGGTAACTTAGAAGTAACAGTGCAGGGACAGGAAGAGAAGCCATTACAAGTGATTCTCTGGCTATGATTAGACAAGAATGGATTCAGGTGAGAGCAATTCCAACCAGCTGGACGATGGTGGAGAGGCGTTGGAGGAGGATGATGTGGTCTAAAGGATCCTGCATCCGATACTATGGAGTAGGTTTCGTAGTCTTGAGTACGTTAACAGCAAGTCTTTATTAACACATAACAATACACGTATATACAGTAGCAGGTACAGGTAAGGAGCTGACTCCAACCTAGGTCTTCACACATCTCTGTCCATCTCTAGACTGACCCTGGCTCAGGGCCATGTGCCTTCTTACATCACAGTGTGGGTGGTATTGTACTCAGTCCCACATTAACCCTGTATGTACCAGACCCTACTACTACACTTCCCCCAAGCCTTTATCCCATGGATATAGAATTATTTTAGTTGACTTCAAGTCTTACATTGTTTTAAGCCTTGTGCATTTCCCTTATCGGTACAACCTTAATGCTATTCCAACATTATTGCTACTACAGTATTAACATTAACATCATTCTCGCTACCCCATCTGCTCCCTTCAAGTCCTTGAAGTTAGAGGTTCAGGTGGTCTGGAGGCCTTACAGCCCTTCCATATCTTGGTCACTTTTCTTTCAGGAGAGTGGTAGAGGCTCTGGTGATTCTGATTCCCGTTGTTGGCTCAGAGGTTGGACTGGCATTTGGGTACGGTTTCATTCTTTTCTTCCACTGCTTGATGTTAAACCACACCTGATTGGTTTGGCGGTGTATGTTGTTGTGATTCTTGATCGTCTCTTGCAGAGTGGACGAAAATGGTATTCATCTGCTTGGCCGTGCCTTTTCTGTTTGAGCTGTCAGGAAGCTCTCTGAGGCTGAGGAAGAGCGATCCTGTGGCAAGAAGAAGATTGAGCAGCATGCTCACCTTTGTTTTTTGTTGTTGATGGTGCGAGACTGCTGTGAGGTTCCAGCATCCCTTGTGAGTCTGACACGCTGCCTGGAAGTTGCTGTGTGTACCCAGTGGTTGGTGTGTGTCTACCAACTGCACCATCATCGTAGTTGGAGGTAGAGACTCCTTAGACTGTTGATTCTTCTGTGGTACCACTTCCACCGGAGGTGTCATGGTAATCTCGTGTGCGGTAGGTTGGTCTGACCATTGAGGACTCTCCCAGACCTGGACTGATGATGGACAAACCAGCTCCTCAAAAAGAGAAGTGAGATCGCAGGCAAAATCAGAATCTGAATACCCTTTAGTGTTTGAGGACTCAGGACTGTGCTGTGCTGGCTGGCTAACGATGGTGGCAGTCTTGACATCTTCTGCCGTTTGGTGGACCCTACTGAGTAACCCTACTCAGGAGAGAAAAAGGCTGATTCCAGGCAACATACATCAGCTCAAAGATCTGTTTGTTGTTCCATGTTGTATTCTCTCCACTGATCGGATTTTCCTTGGCCCTATCTAATTCCTCTGTGCTACCTTACAAGGCCACATTCTGTAATTGTGCTTCTGCCAATTGTTTTTGAAAGATCTCACGCTTTTTAGTGAGAACTTTTACCTTCACTTGCCAATCCATGTTCTTGATTTTCATCTCCTTGTCATCCCATCTCTTTGGGAATGTAATATTTTTCCAAGGTTCCTTCCAAATGTGCAACTGTTTCCTTCAGTGCTGCAGTTTCCTTCTTGGGCCTCTTGGCTTCCCCCCAGAATAGTGAACATTCTTGAGTCTTCTCTGAAAATTGAGTCATTGTCCTTTCAGTGTGGCATTAAATTCATTTTGTCTCACTTCGTAATGTGAAGGTCCTTCAACAGGTTTTCCTCTTCATTGCGAAGCTCAAGTAGTTTTTCTTGAATTTTCTTGTAATTTAGCAGAGTCTCATTAAGTTTGTTCTGCTGTTCTGCCATTCTGCTGCTCAAGGTATTCTTTATTCCATTGTGTTGCTGAGGGGTAATGAATTGTTTTTGAATCTGATCCTGAAGGACAATTATCTGCTCTTTCAACTGTTTAATTTCTAGTTCAGATCTTGTCTTCTGAATCTGTGTGTCAGTGTATAGTTTTGTCATTGCTGGTAGCTCCAACGCCGCTTTTTTTGAAATAGCGTTCATCGGCTTTTCCAACTCCTCCTGTTTTTCCAGAGGCACATAATGGTTCGTCAAAGAGTCTTTCAAGGCAATGAGCTCTGTGAGTCTTTCTTCCCTGCTGTCGTGCCTCGCTGTACTGTAGGTTGAGTTCATCCAACTCAGCTTTGATGCAAACATTTTCTGAGTGAATCTCTGCTTTTTCTTGGTCTGCCTGGCGCAGGGCTTTACCTTGCCATTCACTGCCAGCCACTGGTACAGTTCTGGAAAAGTGTCCACGTCTTCGAAAAGGAAACCATTTGGGATTTCCGCTTCAGGTTCCCCATAAAGATATATCATTGGGGCTTCTGGAGAGTTCCATGTCTCTCTGGCACCCCCATGTGGTTTGTTTGGGTGCTGTCTTTTGCCTGACTGTTGTTTTGCTGGGGGTTTCCTAGGTCTCTTTTTAAGCTCTGAACTCTCCTCAGTTGGAAGCTTAAAATCTTCATCAAAGACTGTTAACAGTTTCCCCGAACTGGTTTTGGATTCATCAATGCCTTACATCAGGACAACGCGATTCGCAAGATCACCAAGTAAGTAAAAAGACATTGTTAATCTGGTGTTCCTCTGAGGCCTGATGTGCTCAAGTAATGTAAAACATTTGCTTCACCAAGATGCTAAATGCCCTGCTGGATTTGGCCCTCGGGTTGGTCCAAACTGATCCAGTGAGTTGGATTTGTCGTTCATTTTGAAGATTTAAAAAGTGGGATACAGTTTTAAGAGATTCCAGGCTCCCAAGATGGTGTCGCCGTTCACTGCCGAACAGTGAACTTTCCCACACTTGCCAGTTTTTGGTGGGCTGCCTGCCTGAAGAAAAAGGGGCCACAACGGCTGCATGGGTCAGCTGGCTGCCGACTTAATTTAATCAGTTGTATAGCGTTACGAGTTGGGACGTGTAGAAAAGAGCCACAGGTTTGCTGTTTAGGAAATTGGACAGTCGTGAGGAGCCCGAAATAGGTGAAATTAATTGTTCATTTTAAAATTTTTTCTTTGCCGAGCTCGGGAGCCGTGTGTTGAGACTCGGAGTCGGGGATTGGGATTAGCGACGGGTTTCTTCTGACTGGATTGCTGGAAAGGGGTTTCTCAGAACTGGAATTGGCTTGGAATTTAAAAAAAGTTGATCTCACCCCTGCAGCCTGTGAGCTCTGCTTGCTGAAGCTGGACTTCCAAGGGAGATTCAATGGAGTCTTACGCTGGAGCAAAACTCCAGTAAAACTGGAGTCAACTGTGTCAAAGGCTGCAGACCGGCCAAGAAGGACGAGGAGGGAAAGTTTACCTTTGTCACAGACGCAAAGGATGTCATTTGTGACTTTGCTAAGAGCAGTTTCGGGACTGAGACAGGGTGGAAGCCTGATTGGAGCGATTAAACACGGAATTCCAGGAATGTTGGGAATGGATTTGGGAGGTGACGACACATTCAAGGACTGTGGCGGAAAAGGAGCTGGGAGATGGGATGGGAGTTTGCAAGGACAATGGGGTCAAGTGTTGGTTTTTGAGCAGAGGGGTGATGACGACAGATTTAAAGGAGAGACGGACAACATCTGAAGAGAGAGACTCGTCACTAATATCGGGTAACGTGGGGAGCAGGAGAGGAAGTTGGGTGATCAGCAGTTTAGTGGGAATAGGATCAAGGGAACAGGAGGTGGCTCAGAGACGGCATGAGGGGAGATCAGAGAGAAACTAGAGAAAGATGTGAGTTCAGGGATAGGGCTGGGGGGAGAATGAAAGGAGGTTTGACCAGGTGAGCTAGTGAAAGGGAGTGACATGGCAGAGACAACTGATTCAATTATCTCTGTCCGATGACAAAGAAATCCATGAGCTTCTCCCTTTTGCCTTTGCAAATGAGGGTGGGAGGAATGAGGGGTGGGGGGATTAAGAAAATGGTCTACAGTAGAGTAAAAAAGCTTGGATTATCTTTGCCTTCCAGGATGATTCTGTGACAGTGTAAGTGAAATAGGAGAGAGTCTTTTCCTGAGGCAGACACAGAAGGAGGTAGGGTTTGGATGGGGAAGGAAGATGTGGGTAGAGAGCAAAGTGATCAGAGTTGGCCTTCCTTGTGATTGATACAATGGGAATAATGAGGCCACATGAGATGGCAAACTCAAGGGGGTGGCCATGAATATGGATTCGGGAATGTAGATGGAGGGTGAGATTAAGAGAGGAGAAGAGTACAGTGAGCTCAGAGGAGAGGGAGCATGATGAGTTGAGATAGAGATTGAAATCACTGAGGATGAGCGGTTACACATTGCAGAGGCTGAAGGAGGAAAGCAGTGAATATAGATAGCTCAGTGTGCACTAGAGAATGAAGATTAAAATGAGGGTTCAGATGGGGTGGAACTATGTGAGGTTCTCAAGGGAGGAGAAAGTGCTAGAGGAGTAAGAGGATAGATCAAGGTGTGATTTGGTGATAGGAGCTACACCTCCACCACGAGGCCTGGGTGGGGCAAGTGGAGGCAAATATATCCAGGGAAGGCATGAGCGCAGCAGGCGGTAAAGGCGGCACATGGTATGTTGGCCTTCATAGCCAGGGGATTTGAGTACAGGAGCGGGGATGTCTTGCTGCAATTACACAGTGCCTTGGTGAGACCACACCTGGAATATTGCATGCAGTTTTGGTCTCCTTATCTGAGGAAGGATGTTCTTGCTATAGAGGGAGTGCAGCAAAGGTTTACCAGACTGATTCATGGGATGGCGGAACTGACATATGAGGAGAGATTGAGTCGCTTAGGATTATATTCGCTGATGTTCAGAAGAATGGGGGGGGCCTCTCATAGAAACCTATAAAATTCTAACAGGACTAAACAGGGTAGATGCAGGAAGGATGTTCCCGATGGTGAGGGAGTCCAGAACCAGGGTCACAGTCTGAGGATACAGGGTAGACCATTTAGGACTGAGATGAGGAGAAATTTCTTCACCCAGAGAGTGGTGAGCCTGTGGAATTCGCTACCACAGAAAGTAGTTGAGGCCAAAGCATTGTATGTTTTCAAGAAGGAGTTAGATATAGCTCTTGGGGCGAAAGGGATCAAAGGGTATGGGGAGAAAGCGAGAGCAGGCTATTGAGTTGGATGATCAGCCGTGATCATAATGAATGGCGGAGCAGGCTTGAAGGGCCGAATGGCCTACTCCTGCTCCTAGTTTCTATGTTACAGGGTGATGTCATCACCCCAGGTTTCTGTCATGATCATGGTATTGATGCAATCATCCACAATAAGCTCATGGATGTCAAATGTTTTGTTCAAGAATGGACAGAAATTGTGCAGAAAGATGTGGAGAGGGGCATTGAGGGCTGGTACCACCGGACCAGTCCACAGGATCAGCTCTGGGAAGGGGGATTTGGATAGGAAGGCATTTGGGAAGATTAACCCTCAGCTGGGTAGCTGGGTGGGAATGTTGCTGGGAGAATAGGATCGGGTAGTTGGAGATATGGTTCATAAGGAGGTAGCATTGATGCCTCAATGAGCCCTTCGAGGGACATTAAGAGGGGCAGAGAGAAACTGCAGGTTTATCTAAGAGGCAGTCAAGTCTGGGGTAGCAGCAGGAGAGTAGGAAGGTTGAGGAATACTGAAGGATTGAAGTCGGGATTTGGGAAGGCAGAGTACCTAAGAGGAGAGAAATGAAAGGAGACATGACAAGAGGCGAGAGGGGTCAAGGAGGGATGGAGAGGAAAGAAGTAAAAAAAGGGAAAGAAAAAAGTGAAAATTGATGATGGGCTCGGGTCTGGAGTGGCACAGGGAAAGCTCACGTTACACTGGCCTAGTTAGGTGGCAAATATTAAGATGCTTAAATCCTGGTCGCAAACAGGGATCAGGGAAAAGACAGTAGGAGAGATAAAGTCAGAGGTTGCATGGTGGGATAAAGTTGAAGTAGGCAGAGTGAAGCTGACATGGACTGCTGTCCAAGTTTGGAGACAAGTGTGGCCACCAGGTCGACAAGTGTATTCCAGATGATGATGGAGTTATTTCCATGAAAATGATTGTAAACTCGGTTGTGGGACATAAGGAAGTCAGATACCACCATAAAATCCAGAAGTGCCAGAAAAATGTACTAAGTGGATCTATTCTTGGCCCCTTTCTATTTCTCATCTACATGAGGGCCCTTGGTGACATCATCTGAAAACACATCAATTTTCACACGTACTGAGCATACCCAGCCAGACCGCACACCACTTCTCTCAACTCCTTCACTGTCTCTCAATTAGCAGACTGCTTGTCCAATGTTCAGTACCAGATTAACAGAAATTTTCTCCAACTACTTATTGGGAAGACTGAAGCCATTGTCTTCGGCCCCACCATAAACTCCATCCTTTCGCCACTGACTCTATTGCTCTTCCTGGACACTGTCTGAGGCTGAACCAGTCTGTTTGCAACCTTGATGTTATATTTAACTCTGAGATGAGCTTTAGATCACATAGCCTCTACATCACCAAGACTACCTACTACCACCTCCATAACGTCACCACCCCTGCCACAGCCAATCAGGTGCTGAAACCCTCATCCATGCCCTTGTTACCTTCAGGCTTGGTAATTCCAATGTATTACTGACTGGAATCCCATCTTCTATTCATAAACTTGGGGTCATCCAAAACTCTGCTGCTTGTGTCAGAACTCCCACCTAGTCCTGTTCACCCATCACCCCCATTCTCAGTGAGAACACTACACTGGCTCCTGGTTAAGCAGCGCCTCAATTTTAAAATTCTTATCTTTGTATTCCAGCCCCTCAGTGCCTTGACCTTCCCTATATCCTGTCACCTGCTCCAGCCCTACAGTCCTCCAAGAGCTCTGCATTCCTCCAATTCCGGTCTCTTGAGCGTCCTTGATTATAATCAGTCTGCTATTGGTGGCGGTGACATCAGTTACTGAGGGCCTAAGCCCTGAATTCCCTCCCTAAACCTCTATCTCCCCCTTTTAAATACACCTTAAAACCTCCAACATTAGCCAAGCTTTTCATCACTTCTCCTAATATCTCCTTATGTGATTCAGTGTCAAATTTGTTTCACAATCACTCCTGTGGAGAGCCTTGAGCCATTTTACTGCGTTAAAGATACTTTATAAATACAAGTTGTTCTTGCTGTAAATAAACAGAAGGGTTCTGAATATCACTGCGTTCTTTTCATCACTTTGTACAATGTGAGCAATTCGCAGAGACTATATTTATAGCAACAATGATTAGTATATCTACACTCTCTTATTTGCAAACAAAATCAGAAGCTTTAAAGCAGATTACTTACCCTACCTTAGGTTACATAACCAGATTTGGTTGATTGCATTAAACTAGCTATGATTGGGTTGGACTGGACTGGGATTGTGATGTTTTATGCACCTGGAATTTCTTTGGGAATTCTTCCAAACTTCAACTTCAGTTGAAATTCTTCCTCTGATATTTCTATCAATCTTTTATGCTACATTATTGAGTTGAGTTGGGGCGAGTTTCTTTAGGTTGAGTTGAGTTGGATTGAGTTTGTTTGGGTTGAGTTGAGGTGAGTTGGGTAGAATTTGGTTGGGTTTGTTTGGGTTGGGTTGAACTTTGGTAGAGTTGAGTTGAGGTGTGCTGTGATGAGTTGGGTTGAGGTGAGTTTGGTTGGGTTGAGATGGGTTGTGTTGAGTGGGTTGGACTGGGATGAGTTGGGTTGGGTTGGGATGGGATTAGTTTGGTTGGGTTAAGATGGGTTGTGTTGAGTGGGTTGGATTGGGATGAGTTGGGTTGGGTTGAGATGCATTGGTATGGGTTGGGTTAGGATAGACATAAGAATAAGAGCATAAGAAATAGGAATAGGTGTATACCATTTGGCATGTCAAGCCTGCTCTGCCACCCAGTAAGCTTATGGCTAATCTGATAGTGGGCCTTAACTGCACTTTCCTGCCTACACCACTCCCTACACCCCACTGCCCCCTCCTCCCCGCCACCCCCCATGCGCACACACACACACACCCCCCATAGCCCTTGACTCCCATGTAGATCAAAAGTCTGTCTAACTCAGCCTTGAGCATATTAAATAACCCAAGTTATACTGCTTTCTGGGGAAGAGAATTCCAAATACTAATGATCCTCTGAGATAAGAAATTCTTCCTAATCTCCATCTTAAATGGGTGACCCTTATTTTTAAACTATGCCCCCTGGTTCTAGACTCCCCAACAAGGGGAAACATCCTCTCAGCATCCACTTTGTCAAGTCCCCTCATGATCTTTTATGTTTCAATAAGATCACCTCTCATTCTTCTAAACTCCAATGGATATAGGCCCAACCTGCTCAACCTTTCTCATAAGATAACCCTTTCACCCCAGGAATCAGTCGAGTGAACCTCCTCTAAACAGCTTCTAATGCAATTATATCCTTTCTTCAGTAGGAGGCCAAACTGCATACTCCAGGTGCAGTCTCACCAAGGCCCTGTACAGCTATAGAAACACTTCCCTACTTTTATACTCGATTCCCCTTGCAATAAATGGCAACATTCCAGTTGCCTTCCTAATCACTTGCTGTACCTGCATACTGACTTTTATAATTCATGTACCAGGTCATCCAGATCCTTCTGTACTACCAAGTTCTGCAATCTCTCTCCATTTAAATAATCTGCTGCTTTTCTATTCTTCCTCCCAAAGTGGACAAGTTTGCATTTTCCCACATTACGCTCAATTTGCCAACTTTTTGCCCACTCAGTTAACCTGTCTAAATACCTTGGTAGACTCTTGATGTGCTTTTGACAACTTACTTTCCTACCTACCTACCATCATCAGCAAGTTTAGCTACCATACATTCAGTCCCTTCATCCAAGTCATTGATATAGATCATAAATAGTTGAAGCCCCAGCACTGATCCCTGTGGCACTCCAATAGTTACAGCTTGTCAAATAGTAGATGGCCCATTTATCCCTACTCCTTGCTTTCTGTTAGCTAACCACTCCCTTATCCATGATAATATGTTACCTCCCTACACCATATTCTTTTATCTTGTGTACTAATCTTTGATGTGGCACTTTATCAAATGCCTTTTGGAAATCCAGGTACACCACATCTACAGGTTTCCCTTTATAAACTGCATGTTACTTTTGGAGAGAAACTGTAGAATACTGTGGTACAGAGGGAGCTAGGCATTCTTGTACATGAATCATAAAATGTTAGCATGACAGTACAGCAAGTACCTGGGAACACAAACAGAATGTCAGCCTTTATTGCAAGAGGGTTGGAGTTTAAAAGTAGGGAAGTCTTGCTACAAATGTAGAGAGCTTTGGTGAGACCACACCTAGAGTACTGTGTACAGTTTAGGTCTCCTTATTTAAGGAGGGATAAACTTGCATAGGAGGCAGTTCAGGAAGGTTGATTTCTGGGATGAAGGTGTTGTTTTGTTAGGAAAGGTTGAGCAGGTTGGGCCTATTGGAGTTTGGAAGAATGATAGGTGATCTTATTGAAAGATAGAAGATCCTGAGAGGACTTGACAGGATGAATTCTATCCTTGTATCAGCAGCAAATTTAGTCACAATACATTAGAAGACAGCTTGGCTGAGTTTGGATGGGTTAGTTTGGGATGGGATGAGATTAGTTGTGTTGGTTAGATTGAGGTGGGAGAGGTTGGTTGGGCTGAGTTGGATTCCATTGGATTGAGTAGTATCAGGTTGTGATGAGTTGGGTTAGGTTGGGATGGGAGGAATAGGGTTGAGTTGGGTTGGGATTGGTTTGAGTTGGGTTGGGATGTGTTAGGTTAAGTTGTGTTGGGATGTCTTGGGTTGGGTTGGGTTAAGTTGTGTTGGGGTGTGTTGGGTTGAGTTGTTTTGGGTTGAGTTGGGTTGGGATGTGTTGGGTTGGGATGTATTGGGTTGGGTTCAGTTGGGTTGGGATGTGTTGGGTTGAGTTGTGATGGGGTGTGTTGGGTTGGGTTGGGTTAAATTGGGTTGGGATGTGTTGGGTTGAATTGAGTTTGGATGTGTTGGGTTGGGGTTGGTCTGGGTTGAGTTGTGATTGATTTGGGTTGAGTTGGGTTGGGATCGGTTTGAGTTGAGGTGGGTTGGGATTGGTTTGAGTTGAGGTGGGTTGGGATTGGTTTGAGTTGGGTTGAGTTGGGATTTGTCTGGGTTGAGTTGGGTTGGGATGCGTTGGGTTGAGTTGGGTTAGGATTGGTGTGGGTTGAGATTGGTTTGGGTTGGGATGTGTTGGGTTGGGATTGGTTTAGGTTGGGATTGGTTTAGGCTGGGTTGGGTTTGGGGATGTTGGGTTGGAATTGGTTTGAGTTGAGTTGGGTTTGCAGGTGTTGGGTTGAGTTGGGTTGGTATTGGTTTGGGCTGGGATTGGTTTAGGCTGGGTTGGGTTTGGAGATGTTGGGTTGGAATTGGTTTGAGTTGAGTTGGGTTTGGAGGTGTTGGGTTAAGTTGGGTTTGGAGGTGTTGGATTGAATTGGGTTGGGATTGGTTTGGGTTGAGTTGAGTTGGGATTGGTTTATGCTGAGTTGGGTTTGGAGGTGTTGGGTTGAATTAGGTTAGGATTGGTTTGTGTTGGGATTGGATTGGCTTGAGTTGGGATGCATTGGGTTGAGTTGGGCTGGGTGGGTTAGGTTGGATTTGTCTGGATTGTGCTAACATTAAATAGTTGACTTAGTAAATCACAGGTATGTTCATTGAATGAAAGACATTTGGCCTAATACTACATCAACAACTTGCATTTATGCAGTTGATTTAACATAGAAAAATGGCCAATTGTACTTCAGAGGAATGTGATCAAGTAAAAATGATGCCATGCCAAGGAATGAGACTTTAAAAGATGTCATGTCCCTAAGACATGGAAGAGATCATAAACTGTTAAATAAAACCTTACCCTTTTGCTTTAGAAAGTGGACTTTGCTGAACCAAAAGATGGCTGCTACAGATAACATGATTCACAAGTTGGCTACAGTTTCAGGGAATTTCGAACAGCAGTTACAGGACAAAAAGCTAAACCCTCATCCTTGTGGAATCTCACACCTCTCATTGTGAGGAGACAACACAACCAACAAAACCAAGGACCAGCAGACAATCTGTCACCCCACGCTGGACTATAACAAAGGGAGAGCTATCAAAATTCATTATACCTACAGAGGTGCTAAACGCTACCATCTATCTCCTAAGGCAAACAATGGATTTTGACCAGAGGCATAGAAACTGCTTGTTAGCCTGCAACTGGCTCATCAATGGGAAACATCACATGACCTAAGCTTCTAGCCATTGGAAAGTTTTAATAGGCAGAATTTTGCTCTTGGTGGGTGGGATGGTTGGGGGGGGGGGGGGGGGGGGTGGGTGGGTGGGCAGGGGGTGGTGCGGGCAGGGGGGGCAGTCATGAAGCTGACCGCCATCCACGATCGGGACTGGAGCATGATTTCACGCTGATGAGCGAGCCAAGTGCGAACTTCATGCATATGTGTGAGTGAGCGCTTCATAATCTCCCTGAAGTACAGAGCTGCCTCAGGGAGATGAAGCGTTTTTAAAATAGGATATGGAGAAAATAAAAATACGATAAAACATGTCCCCTCATGTGACTCTGTCACATGAGCAGGGATATGTTATTAATTCAATTCTAAAACTTTTCTTTTACTATCATTCGCTTTTGGAAACCTCATCCTGCCCGTGGATGAGGCTTCCAAAAAAATGCAAAGGCCACTTGGCCTTTTTGCCTGCCCGCCAACTGTTAGGTTGGACGGGAAGTGAAAAATCTAAGTTAATTGATTATTTAATGGTCTTAACAGGCCTTTTAATTGTCGGTGGGTGCGCTGCCAACTCCAGCGCGCACCCGCCGACTGAACTATCGTGCGACTGTGCGTTGACGTCTGCATGCTCAGCCAATGTCAACACGCGTCATTTCACACTTGAGCAGCCCAGGGGAGCACCCGCCCACCGAGCGAAAATTTCTGCCCCATGTTACATTTCCAGGTTCGTAATCAGTCTGCTGTCTAAACTCCAGCCTGCAAGCGCCACAGCACAACTCCAGGCTGACCAATAGCCTGCATCAAGTCTAAGCCTCCTCGATGCCTGTTTCTCTGGAAGATTCCTGCCATTGCCTGCTGAACAGACCAAGTCTCTGGATACCAACCTCATCTCGCTGCATCATCATCAAATTTAAAGGAATTCTGCAAATTCTGCTTCAGCTAGCTTCTCTGTAGCTTCTCTGTGAAGGAACCCTCACTGGACTCTGACTTTCTGGACTCTGGAAATCACGTGAACTGATATCCATATCTCTGGTGCTTTTTCTTTAAGTTATTCATAATTGTAAAAACTCCTCTTTCCACCTTGTCATTATGTGTTTGTGTGTTCGTGTATGTGTGAAGTTGCGACTATTCCCCAGGTTTGAATGTGTGAATAAACTATACTTCTGATTTAACCCTAAAGAGAGTTTGCTGCGAATCACTTTAAAAATGGCCTCACAAACTGAGGGTTTGGGGAAACACGCCACAGCCTATTTCAAAAATTAAAATGCCCCTGCTTATGGACAGGTGGTGAAAAAATAAAAGTTCAGTTTTGCCTTCCTTGCCTGTCCATAACAAAAGGATGACTAAAACCTTGATCAAGGTGGTGTGAAGGAAGAAGGCAGAGGGGTATTGGTAGACAATACCAGAGTGTGGAGCTCAGATGGCTGATGGCACAGCAGCGAATTGGCGGAGCGCAAAGCATCAGAATTTTAAATTAAAGATGTTGCTGGCCTGGGAGCCAATGCCGGCCAGTGAAGACAGGGTAATGGATGAGGAAGACTTGGGGTTGGAGAGGATACAGGCAGCAGAGTATTGGACGAGCTGGCAATACAGAGGATTGAGTTATCAGCCTGTCCATGTCAACAATTGAGCAAATCTATTCTGGAAGTGACAGAGGCATGGATGAGAGTTTCAGGTTGGGGCAGGGACAGACACCTGCTGATATTAGGGAGATGGAAATAGGTAATTTTTGTGATGGAGAGGATATGAGGTCAGAAGTTCAGCTCAAAGTCAAATAGAATAGCAGCACTGAGAACAGTCTGTTCGAACCTCAGGTCATGGACGATGTGGAGAGGGATGTCATTGATGGTTAGAGAACAGAGATTGTAGTGGGGATAGAATTCAATGACTTTGGGCTTCCCAATATTTAACTAGAAGAAATTCCAGCTCACCCAGTACTGGATGTTAGAGAAGCAGTGTGATATCTCAGAGATAGTGTAGGGGTCACAGGAGATGCTGGTGAGATAGAGCTGGCTGTTGGATGAGTTAATAGAAGACTGAAAAACCAGAGACAGACCGAGTCAGCAGCAATGCCTCAAAAAAGGAGTTTGTGGTTGCCAGACAAGAACAAAAAATTGTGGGAAACACGCAGCAAGCCCATCCGTGAAAAAGAAAGGGCAATTTTAGGATTTTATCCAGGAAAGATTTAAATGATTTCACTGTGATCCTGTAAGCTGCCTCTCTGTCAGAATGCTGGTGAACCTGCTGAGTGTTGCAGCAATGTCTGAACTTAGGCCATTTATTATAACTAAATAAAATGTTTTCACCAACACATAGACACAAATACACACACGCGCACACAGGCACACACACACACACACACACACACACATACAGACACAAACACACAGGTACATACACACAAACACACAGAGATACACACACACAGATACACACATACAGAGACACAAACACACACACTCACAACACATATAGATACACACACAAACACAAACACACAGATACACACAACACATACAGATACACATACACACACATGGGCACAGACACACATGCACACAAACACACAGATACACACACAAACACAGACAAACACACAGACACGCACACAAACACATAGGCACATACAACACACAGAGGTACACATGCGCAAACAGATACACAAACACAGACACAGATATACACATACACTCACACACAAACACAGACACACACAACACACACAGATATACACACACACATGCAGATACACACATGGGCACAGACATGCACACAAACACAGATACACACACACAAACATAGACAAACTCACAGACACGCACACAAACACACAGACACACACAACACAGATACACACACACGCACACAGATACACACATGCGCACACAGATACACACACACAAACACAGACACAAACACACATGAAACACACACATAGACACACACACAGGTACAGACATGCACACAAACACACAGACACACACACACAAACACACAGATAGACAGACACACACACAAAGACCCAGTCAAAATGACACATTGACACAGACATACGTCTACCAATTTTAGTGATACACATGTATGTATGCACATATATTACGTTATATATTTTATATACAATATAGCTATTATAGAGACTATTACATATAGCTTCCAACATATATTAGTAAACACATATAAAATGCTTCCACACATTTACAACAATTATAATTATAATCTTATAGAAATGTAATGATCATGATCTGGAGTTGGTGGAGATTGAATGATGCCTGGTGTTGTTTTCAGTCTAACCCCACTCTCTGGGGGTGGAGACGATAGTTTTTATTCTGTAGAGAGATTGGATGAATTAATGAACATTCTGCATCACAGCTGCCTCACTCTGCTGTTCACTGACAGTCACTCTGGGCCATGAAATCCTACCCACCCCCCCGCACTGAGTCATCAATGACTCAGAGCTGTCGTTACTACAATTGGACAATATTCAGACAACAAATAGTTTATCAAAGAGCTAAATGATATGCTTTTTAAAGCCCGGTGCCATCTGCTGCAACCTGCTGTGAACAAATAGGATGATATTAGGACAATAAGCTTTGTCAAAGCAGCAGCTTCTAAGGAGTGCCTTAACTTAAGAGAGTGAGGTAGAGATGGAGAAGCTGGTGGAGGGCAGGTGGTAAATTCCAGAGCTGGGGGTTTTTTAAATTCTTTCACAGGATGTGCGCTTCGCTGGCTAGGCCAGCATTTATTGCCCATCCCTAATTGACCTTGAGAAGGTGGTGGTGAGCTGCCCTCTTGAACCGCTGCAGTCCATGTGGTGTAGATACACCCACAGTGCTGTTAGGAAGGGAGTTCTAGGATTTTGACCCAGCGACAGTGAAGGAACGGCGATATATTTCCAAGTCAGGATGGTGAGTGACTTGGAGCCATAGAGTGTTATAGAGTCATTACTGTACAGGAGGAGGCCAATTGCCTCATCGAGTCTGTGCTGGAGGGGAACTTCCAGGTGGTGGTGTTCCCATGCATCTGCTGCTCTTGTTATTCTTGGCGGTAGTGGTCATGGGTTTGGAAGGTGCTGTCGAAGGAGCCTTGGTGAGTTCCTGCAGTGCATCTTGTAGATGGTACACACTGCTGCTACTGTGTGTGGTGGTGGAGGGAGTGAATGTTTGTGGATGGGGTGCCAATCAAGCGGCTGATTTGTCCTGGACGGTGTCAATCTTCTTGTGTTGTGGGAGCTGCACTCATCCAGGCAAGTGGGGAATTATTCCATCAGACTCCTGACGTGTGCCTTGTAGATGGTGGACAGGCTTTGGGGAGTCAGGAGGTGAGTTACTCACTGCAGGATTCTTAGCCTCTGACCTGCTCTTGTAGCCACAGTATTTATATGGCTAGTCCAGTTCAGTTTCTGGTCAATGATGATCCCCAAGTGGAGGTAATTGTTGGAGATGGTCATTGCCTGGCACTTATATGGTGTAAATGTTACTTGCCACTTGTCAGCCCAAGCCTCAGTGTTTCCAGGTCTTGATGCACAAACTGTTTAATTATATGAGGAGTTCAACTGAACACTGCAACCGTCTGCAGACACCCCAGTTTTGACCTTATTATGGTGGGAATGTCATTGATGAAGATGGTTGGGTCTAGGACATTACCCTTATGTGCTCCTACAGTGACGTCCTGAACTGGGTGATTGACCTCCAATGACCACAAGCACAATGTAAGAGGTGCTGAATGAGGGGCAGTATCTGTGTGTCACAGCTTGCTGTGAGGCTTTGACAGGGAGCAAGAACTGCACCTAACCCTAAATTGCAAGCCCACAATGGCCAGGCACCATGACACAGCTTCAGAAATAACAACCAGTTCAAACTAACCTTAAAATTAGAGCTCAGCCCTTCAGGGGGTGATGCCAGGAAGCATTGTTCCTTCACTGTCACTGGGTCAAAATCCTGGAACTCCCTCCCTAACAGCACTGTGGGTGTATCTACACCACAGGGACTGCAGCGGTTCAAGGCGACAGCTCACCACCACCTTCTCAAGGGCAACTAGGGATGGGCAATAAATGCAGCTCCAGCCAGTGACGGCCACATCCTGTGAATGAATTTTTTAAAAGTCACATGAAGGGGAGTTGAAATCTAGAACTCTCTCCCACAAAAAGCTGTGGATGCTGGGGTTAATTGGAAATTTCAAAAACTGAGATCGATATGTTTTGGCTGGATAAGAATAACAAGAAATATGCATTTTCATATTGTCTTTCACCATCTCTGGATATCCCAGAGAGTCTTACAGTCAATAAAATACATTTTGAAGTGCAGGCAAAACAGAAAATATGGGAAATAATCAACAGGCCAGGCAACATCTGTAGAGAGGGAAACAGAATTAATGTTTCAGATCGATGATCCTGAAGAGCCCTTGACCTGAAGCATTAACTCCTTTCCTCCCTCGAAAGATGCTGCTTGACCTGCTGAGTATTTCCAGCATTTTCTGTTTCTATTTCTTAATTTTAATTCATTCACAGGATGAGGGCTTCGCTGGCTAGGCCAGCATTTATTGCCCTTGAGAAGGTGGTGGTGAGCTGCCTTCTTGAACCGCTGCAGTCCATGTGGTGTAGGCACACCCACAGCACTGTTAGAGAGGGAGTTCCAGGATTTTGACCCAGCAACAGTGAAGGAACGGTGATATATTTCCAAGTCAGAGTGGTGAGTGACTTGGAGGGGAACTTTCAGGTGGTGGTGTTCCCATGTGTCTGCTGCCCTTGTCAGGTTTCTAGCATCTGTGGTGTTTTGCTTTTGAAGTGTAGTCAATGTTGAAATGTAGGATATGGATGAATATGTGATATAGGTCAAGGATAAGGTTCACGTCAGCCGCATTCTTATCGAATGGCAGAGCAGGTTCAAGGGCAGCATGGTCCACTACTATTTTTGTGCTTTGAGATATCCTAGCTGTTGTAAGGTGTTTGGCGTAGTTTGGTAGGTCTTATTAATGTATTTGTGGTCTTAATTAATAAATACTTATTGTTGAACTACCTACTAGAACCTACAGTTCAATAAAGGTCCAAGCTAGGAGCTGTCTCCATGCTTGCTTCTACACACAGCTCTGTCCAACACTACACTGACTCCTAGGTGTGGGTTGTGTGGGTGGTACTGTACTTAGTTCCACATTAATCCTTTATGTGCTATATCCTTATACTACACCTCCCCCAAGTCTTTATCCAACATATTTACAAGTTATCCCAGTTTACCCCTTGTATTACATCATTAATGCTACCCCATCTCCCCCCCCCGCCCACCCCCACTTCAAATCTCTGAGTTCATAGCTTCAGGCAGTCTGGAGGTCTTATAACCCTTCTATATCTTGTTCTCACTACTGTCAGAGGAGTGATGGGCTCTGTCACTGCAGGTAAACTTTGTTGAATTGGAGGTTATTTTGGCATATGGATGTCTTTTCATCCTCTTTTTCCGTTCTTTGGCACTGACTCACTCTTTGCCAATGCCCTAATTGTAGTGATAGATGGCGGTTGGTTTATCCCGCTCTTTACGAGGTGGATGAACACTGGGCTCGTCTCTTTCGTGGTTTTTTCTTGCTTCTTCCTTCGTGCAGCTTGCTGTGACGCACACTGGGATGGAAGATGGCTCTTCCTGGCGTGAGGGTGTGGGTTGGTAGTAAGCTCACCTTTGCGTTTGGCTGCGTGCTGTCCTGTCGTCAATGGATGGCTGCTACTCAGTTCCAGCATTGTGTGAGGCCCTGTCCTACTGGCTGGGGATTGCAACGTCTGCTCTGTGGTCTCAGGGTTTATCTCTCCAACGTCGGAGCCGGAGTTTGAGGCTCTTCTCGTTGTTGGTTCCTTTCTTGACTATCATTTATCGAGGTGTCGTGGTAACCATCTGAGTGGGTGGCTAGTCTGACCAATGAGGAGCTTCTGGCACCTGTAATGAAAGTGGACAAACCAGCTCTGCAAAGAGAAACGACAATTCAGAGCTGAAACCCCAGCCAAGGGAATCTTTCTTGTGGGAGCTTTCGGGAACTTGCAGCTCTGTATAATTTACGACGGTGGTTGTTTTGACATCTTCTGCCATTTTGAGGAGATTCAGGGCTACGCAGGCATCTCTGCTCAAGAGAAAAAAAGACTGGTTACGGATGAGGTACATCAGCTCGAAGGTTTGTTTGCTGCCATACCTTAATGGTTCCAGAGTCATGCCAATGACTGGAAATCAGATTTCTTCGGGCCCATAAAGTGGTGTATCTGTTGTTCAAAGCCAGAGGTCTCTCAGCCACGGTTCTTTGTCCGAAAGGACTGTAACACAGGCTTGCTTGTCCAATTTAAAGTTAGTGAAATGGCCATTAACTGAGATGTCTGTGCTCTAGAATGAAAGCCTGGGATCTTTGACATTACCCCAGAAGCATGCTTGTGTGTCCTCTTGGGGTACAGTCTTGACCTTATGAATCCTCTTGGGATCTTTTGTGCTTTTTGAAGTTTTGGCTTTGCACAGCTTCCCAAAGTGTCCTCTTTGGTAACGTTGAAATTGTTGGACATTGATCACGGCTGTGGGGGCGCTGTGCTCCACAGTGCTGGATGGTCACTCTACTGGTCAGTTAGGGTATTGCCTTCCTTGGTCTGGAATGTCCCTGTTTCTGTGCTGTTTCACTAACTGGACATTGGTGTTTACTTTGTACTACGGTTTGCTTTCTCCCCTTAATATGGATCTGCGCTGCATACGGATCTCAGATTGCCTGACAATCTGGATGGCTTTCTCGAGGGTCAGATCTTCCTTCGCTTGAAGCTTGTCTGAGAGTGCATCGTCTGCCACTCCTACAACTATTCTATCCCTGATTAGCTCAGATTTCTGGTCAGCGTAATCCCAGCCTTCAGCCATTCTGTACAACTCATGAATGAAGGAGTCCGACAGGCTCTCCTGGCTTCTGGACACATTTATTAAATTTATCCCTTTCAAGGATTTTGTTACTTCTGAGGTTAAAATAAGTGTTGAATGATTTTAAAACTTCATCAAATTTTGTAGATGATTTGTTGATTCCTTGTCTAGCTGTTATATCGTTGGCCATCGGGCCTACTGAATAAAGCAGTCTGTTAATTTGTTCAGCTTCTGTCATTTTATCCAGGCCTGAAGCAATCCTGTATTTAAGGAATCTCTTTCTCCAAAATCCCCAATTTTGTGATTGATCTGGGTCTTGGATTAGTCCAAATTGATCTGGAAGAGTGGATTTCTGATCCATGGTTAAACTTTTTAAATTGCAGGTTCAGCTTTAAGAGATTTCCGGAAATCCAAGATGGCGCCGCCGTACATTTCTTCACAAAGGGTTTTCTCACACTTGCCGGTTTTAGCAGGTTCCCACAGTAACGGCGTTCGCAATCTCAGCGTTTAAACTTTTTCAACAATGGCTGCCTGGATCAACTGGTTAGAGTCTTCCCCACTTGAGCGCAATGCTCTTGGATATAGGAAGTATCAATTCCCAGCTTCTGCTAGGTGTTTAAAGCTGCCTGCTCAGTCACGATTAACCTTTTATTAATTTCTTTTCTCTTTGTTCAGAGCGAGCTCAGCCACCACGTGGACGCTACCCTGAGGAACTCCTGCAGTGATGTCCTGGAGCTGAGATGACTGATCTCCAACAACCACAACCATCTTCCTTTGTGCTAGGTATGACTCCAACCAGCAAAGAGTTTTCCCCCTGATTCCCATTGACTCCAGGCATCGACTCAGGAATCGGGTTTCTCAGACTACGATTTAAATGGCAATTTCTGACCACTGTAGTATTTAACTTTTTCAGGACTTGTGTTGTCTCACCCCGGCTAGGTCTGCTAAATCTGCACAATCTGAGTATTGACACCGGACTTCCACGGGATTCAATGGAGTCTTCTGCTGCAGTGAGGAATTTAATTTCTGCCTTCAGCTTCCAAGCCTTTCTTTGGAGCTTTTCTCTGGCGATTTCCTTGTGCCTTCGCTTCTTTGATTTTTGCTTCAGTTTTCCAATTTTTAAATTTTCTTCTGCAGTCTCTGCGACACTTTGAGTTGTTTGATTTGCTGCCACTCTGTTGTAAAGTGTTGGGTGTAGTTCAGTGAGCCTTATTAAGGTATTTATAGTCTTCGGCAAATTCTTTTTATTCATTCATGGGATGTGCACGTCACTGGCTAGGCCAGCATTTATTGCCCATCCCTACTGTAGGTACACCCACAGTGCTGTCAGGGAGGGAGTTCCAGGATTTTGACTCAGTGACAGTGAAGGAACGGCGACATATTTCCAAGTCAGGATGGTAAGTGACTTGGAGGGGAAATTCCAGATGGTGGTGTTCCCATGTGTCTGCTGCCCTTGTCCTTCTAGATGGTAGTGGTCGTGGGTTTGGAAGGTGCTGTCGAAAGAGGCTTGGTGAATTCCTGCAGTGCATCTTGTAGATGGTACACACTGCTGCTACTGTGCATCAGTGGGAGAGGGAGTGAATGTTTGTGGATGTGGTGCCAATCAACCGGCTGCTTTGTCCTGGATGGTGTCAAGCTTCTTGAGTGTGTTGGAGCTGCACTCATCCAGGCAAGTGGAAAGTATTCCATCACACTCATAACTTGTGCTTTGTAGATGGTGGACAGGCTTTGAGGAGTCAGGAGGTGAGTTACTCATCGCAAGATTCCTAGCCTCTGACCTGCTCTTGTAGCCACAGTATTTATATGGCTAATCCAATTCAGTTTCTGGTCAATGGTAATCCCCTGGATGTTGATAGTGGAGGATTCAGTGATGGTAATGCTGTTGAATGCCATGGGGCGATGGTTAGATTCTCTCTTGTTGGAGATGGTCATTGTCTGGCACTTGTGTGGCGTGAATGTTACTTGCCACTTGTCAGCCCAAGCCTGGATATTGTCCAGGTCTTGCTGCATTTGTACATGGACTGCTTCAGTATCTGAGGAGTCGCGAGTGGTGCTGAACATTGTGCAATCATCAGCAAACATCCCCACTTTGACCTTATGATGGAAGGAAGGTCATTGATGAAGCAGCTGAAGATGGTTGGGCCGAGGACACTACCCTGAAGAACTCCTGCAGTGATATCCTGGAGCTGAGATGATTGACCTCCAACAACCACAACCATCTTCTTTTGTGCTAAGTATGACTCCAACCAGCAGAGAGTTTCCCCCTGATTCCTATTGACTCCAGTTTTGCTAGGGCTCCTTGATGCCACACTCTGTCAAATGCTGCCTTGATGTCAAGAGCAGTCACTCTCACCTCACCTGATTATAATCTTTTTTTTAGCATTGTAGAAATGAGAAGGGAAAGCTACTGAATGCAAAAGCACAGGATTCCAGTGATAACTTTTAAAATGTGAAGAATTAAACTGTTTATTAAAAGAAAAGGAAAAAAAATTAAACATACAAAATAAAAGATACACAGTTAGAAAACATCTTACAAAATAACCCTCAAAATGCTTTATCAAAGGTACACAATAAAACTATCTTTTTGGCAACAGCCCTTATAGATTCTTAACCATAAAATCCAGGAAATATTACCCAAACTGAGAAATTGCTTTCCCTTTAAACAGAAGTACAATCCACGACTTCCCAGAAGAACTCCACGCTGATGTGGTTTTTCCAAAGGGAGATTTAAAACAATATGTTTCTCAGGATAAATATTCTCCTGGCTCAAAGTTGAGTGGCTTTCTTTAATTAAAAGATTTTCAGTTTTTCAGCACACTCCAAAACACCAGAGCTGGCTTCAGTGGGACTCCCCCCACCCACTGCAACTCACTACAGCTAAAACCCCGTTTTAATAAACACCTTTTCACCCCTTTCATCTTAGTGTCCCGGTGTCTTTAAATATCTCTCTGAAAACTCAGGTCGCCAAATATCAAAACCTTTCCTGTTCCTATTTTACCTCTGTTTCAGGTCAATAAAATTTAAAACACCTGCCCCCCTGTTTACTCACAAATCTGTAAAATAAAAATGTTCTTTTTGTACCTTTGAGGCTCCTTTGAAATGCAACAGCTACAAATCAATTTCAAAACTTATCCCCAAATGCTAATTTCAGATCTACTCTGTTTCCTTGTAAGTTAACTCCCACCATAAGGCCTCATTACAAAATGTAAGAAGATAACACCTTTAGTCTTTCATCCCTGAGATTCTACAGACAATCTGACTCAAGCAACCTCAGCTTTAATTAACCCTGGACACACAGACACAGCTTACCCTTACCTACACAGAATATAGACATAAACACAGAAATATAAAAATATACACATACCATCACATTACTGAAGATGGAGAGTAGACTGATGGGGCAGTAATCGGCCAGGTTGGCTTTGTCCTGCTTTTTGTGTTTAGGACTACCTGGGCAATTTTCCACATAGACAGGTAGATGCCAGTGTTGTAGCTGTACTGGAACAGCTTGGCTAGGGGCTCGGCAAGTCTGGAGCACAAGTCTTCAGTACTATTGCTGGAATATTGTCAGGGCCCATATCCTTTGCAGTATCCAGTGCCTTCAGCCATTTCTTGATATCACGCGGAATGAATCGAATTGACTGAAGACTGGCATCTGTGATGTTGGGGACCTCAGGAGGAGGCCGAGATGGATCGTCCACTCAGCACTTCTGGCTGAAGGTTGTAGCAAATGCGTCAGCCTTATCTTTTGCACTGATGTGCTAGGCTCCTCCATTATTGAAGATAGGGATATTTGTGGAGCCTCCTCCTCCAGTGAGTTGTTTAAATGTCCACCACCATTCATGACTGGATGTGGCAGGACTGCAGAGCTTAGAACTGATCCATTGGTTGTGGAATTGCTTAGCTCTGTCTATCACTTGCTGCTTATGCTGTTTGGTATGCAAGTAGTCCTGTTTTATAGCTTCACCAGGTTGACACCTCATTTTTAGGTATGCCTGGTTCTGCTCCTGGCATGCCCTCCTACACTCTTCATTGAACCAGAGTTGATCCTCTGGCTTGGTGGTAATGGCAGAGTGGGGGATATGCTGGGCCATGAGGTTACAGATTGTGGTTGAGTACAATTCTGCTGCTGCTAATGGCCCACAGCGCCTCATGGATGCCCAGTCTTGAATTGCTGGATCTGTTTGAAATCTATTCCATTTACCACGGTGGTAGTGCCACACAATACAGTTCAATAGTAAGTATTTATTAATTACAGAAACTATATACATAGGTACAGTAAAGGTCTGAGCTAGGAGCTGTGTCCATGCTTGTTTCTACACACAGCTCTGTCCAACACTACAGTGACCGCCAAGTGCTGGTCATATGTTCTCTTACATCACAGTGGGTGGCATTGAGACTCAGTCCTACTTTAACCCTTTAGGTGCCAGACCCTTATACTACACTAGCCATGTTTCAGTCTTCATTCTGGCTTTGTCCTCAATCGGAATTCCTTAAATTTATCCATCACCACCTCAACAGCTAATGATGTGACAGTGATGAGCAGCTCAGACACTGCAATGTTCATATTAGTGAAAATTATTCATCCATTAAGTAACAGGATACACCTAAGAATCACAGAATTCACAGAATGACAGAATTGTTACCACACAGCAGGAGGCCATTCAGCCCATTGTGTTTGGACTGGCTCTCCAAATGAGCAATTCACCTAGTGCCATTCTCTCACTTTCTCCCCGTAACCCTACACATTCTTCCTTTTCAGATAACAGTCTAATTCCTTTTTGAATGCTTCAGTTGAATCTGCCTCCATCACACCCTCAGGCAGTGCATTCCAAACCCTAAACACTCGCTGCATGAAGAGGTTTTACCTTGTATCACTTTTGCTTCTTTTTCCAATTCCTTTAAATTTGTGCCTTCTCATTCTCAATCCTTTCAGGAGTGGGAACAGTTTTTTCCTATCTATTCTGTCCAGATCCCTCAATTAGAATTCTTTAAATTTTGAATACCTCTATCAGAACTCTTCTTAACCTTCTTTCCTCTAAGGCGAACAGTCTTAACTTCTCCAATCTGTCTTCATCACTGAAGTTCCTCATCTCTGGAACCATTCTTGTGAATCTTTTCTGCACTCTCTCCAATGCCTTCACATCCTTCCAAAAGTGCAGTGCCCAGAACTGGACACAATACTCCAGCTGGAGCTGAACTAGTGTCTTATAAAAGTTCAACATAGTCTCCTTGTGTACACATGACCAAGTACATGGTGGGTATTATACAGTAAAATGGTGGGAAGGGGTAATCAACAGTGCTATCAAGCGGCACTTGCTTAACAATAACCTGCTCACTGATGCCCAGTTTGGGTTCCGCCAGGGTCACTCAGCTCCTGACCTCATTACAGCCTTGGTTCAAACATGGACAAAAGAGCTGAACTCCAGAGGTGAGGTGAGAGTGACTGCCCTTGACATCAAGGCTGCATTTGACCGAGTGTGGCATCAGGGAGCCCTAGTAAAACTGGAGTCAGTGGGAATCAGGGGAAAACTCTCCACTGGTTGGAGTCATACCTAGCACAAAGGAAGATGGTTGTGGTTGTTGGAGGTCAATCATCTCAGCTCCAGTACATCACTGCAGGTGTTCCTCAAGGTAGTGTCCTCGGCCCAACTATCTTCAGCTGCTTCCGTCATAAGGTCAGAAGTGGGGATGTTCGCTGACGATTGTACGATGTTCAGCACCATTCACAACTCCTCAGATACTGAAGCAGTCCATGTCCAAATGCAGCAAGACCTGGATAATATCCAGACTTGAGCTGACAAGTGGCAAGTAACATTCGTGCCACACAAGTGCCAGGCAATGACCATCTCCAAAAAGAGAGAATCTAACCATCGCCCCTTGACATTCAATGGCATTACCATCACTTAATCCTCCACTATCAACATCCTGAGGTTACTATTGACCAGGAACTGAACTGGACTAGCCATATAAATACCCTGTGGCTACAAGAGCAGGTCAGAGGCTCGGAATCCTGTGGCCAGTGACTCACCTCCTGACTCCTCAAAGCCTGACCACCATCTACAAGGCACAAGTCAGGAGTGTGATGGAATACTCCCCACTTGCCAGGGTGAGTGCAGCTCCCACAACACTCAAGAAGCTTGACACCATCCAGGACAAAGCAGCCCACTTGCCTGGCATCACATCCACAAACATTCATTCCCTCCACCACCGATGCACAGTAGCAGCAGTGTGTACCATCTACAAGATGCACTGCAGGAATTCACCAAAGCTCCTTCGACAGCACCTTCCAAACCCATGACCACTACCATCTAGAAGGACAAGGGCAGCAGATAGATGGGAACGCCGCAACCTGGAAGTTCCCCTCCAAGTCACTCACCATCCTGACTTAGAAATATATCGCCGTTCCTTCACTGTCGCTGGGTCAAAATCCTGGAACTCCCTCCCTAACAGCACTGTGGATGTGCCTACACCACATGGACTGCAGCAGTTCAAGGAGGCAGCTCACCAGCACCTTCTCAAGGGCAATTAGGGATGGGTAATAAAAACTGGCCCAGCCAGCGAAGCCCACATCTTGTAAAGGAATGAAGAAAAGAGCCAGGTGCAAGCAGGATATTAGTGTACACAGGAGAGGTGCACGAGGAGTATTAGTGTACACAGGGCCAGGTACACGAGGAGTATTAGTGTACACAGGACAGTTACCCAAGGACTATTAGTGTACACAGGACCAGGTACCCGAGGAGTATTAATGTACACAGGACCAGGTACATGAGGAGTATTAGTGTACACAGGACAGGTACATGAGGAGTATTAGTGTACACAAGACAGGTACACGAGGAGTATTAGCGTACACAGGACCAGGTACCCGAGGAGTATTAATGTACACAGAACCAGGTAACTGTGAAGTGTTAGTGTACACAGGATAGGTACATGAGGAATATTAGTGTACACAGGACCAGGTACACAAGGAGTATTAGTATACACAGGACAAGTATATGAGCAGTATTAGTGTACACATGACAGGTACACGAGGAGTATTAGTGTACACAGGACCAGGTACCCAAGGACTATTAGTGTACACAGGACCAGGTACCCGAGGAGTATTAATGTACACAGGACCAGGTACCTGTGGAGTATTAGTGTACACAGAATAGGTACCTGAGGAGTATTAGTGTACACGGGACCAGGTACATGAGGAGCATTAGTGTACACAGAACAGGTACACGAGGAGTATTAGTGTACATAGGACAGGTATATGAGCAGTATTAGTGTACACTAGACAGGTACATGAGGAGTATTAGTGTACACAGGGCCAGGTATCCAAGGAGTGTTAGTGTACACAGGACAGGTACACGAGAAGTATTAGTGTACACAGGACCAGGTACATGAGAAGTATTAGTGTACACAGGACAGGTACACGAGGAGTATTAGTGTACACAGGACCAGGTGCCTGAGGAGTATTAGTGTACACAGGACCAGGTACATGAGGGGTATTAGTGTACATAGGACCAGTTACATGAGGAGTATTAGTGACACAAGATCAGGTACATGAGAGGTATTACTGTACACAGGACCAGATACATGAGGAGTATTAGTGTGCACACGACAGGTACATGAGGAGTATTAGTGTACACAGGACCAAGTACACGAGGAGTTCTGATGAAGAGTCATATGGACTTGAAAAGTTAACGCTGTCTTCCTCTCTGCAGATGCTGTCTGACCTGCTGAGTTTTTCCAGCTAATTTTGTTTTTGTTTCAGATTTCCAGCATCCACAGTATTTTGCTTTTATCTTACACTAGGAGTATTAGTGTACAGAGGGCCAGGTACATGAGGAGTATTAGTGTACACAAGACCAGGTATATGAAGGTATTAACGCACAAAAAAATACAAGGACATTAGAAAGGGAACAGAAAATATTGACCAGAATATTGTCAGGAATGGAAGATTAAAGCTAAGGAGGGAGACTCAGAGAATTGAATCAGAGAATCTAGATTGTGGATAAAAGTTAATGGACAAATCAAAAAGCGATTTTTAAAATGATTAAAAGTTTTGAGAGGGTTAATAGTGATGGATTGTTCCCACTGGCTCAGTAACAAAGGAGAAGAGATTGAGGATTATCCCAGGAAGAATGGAGGAGAAGTTAGAAAACATGTTTTCTCACAGAGATTTACTAGAACAGTGAATTATCTTAGCACAAGGGAGGGCAGAGAGTGAGACTCCTTTTAACAGGAAATTGGTTAGGTATTTTATACAAGGACAGGGAGACGGATCAGGAATTGGGAGTAAAGCAGGGAACTTTGCTGATGGTAAAACTCCCACAGACATGGAGTTGGGTTCCACATGTAGACTGACAGGGTCCAGCTCCATCTCCCATCAGCACTACTTCTCCCCAGTCTGTGCCTGTGCTGTCAGGCTATTTGTTCAATAGTCAGTATTGCGGGAGCTGCAATTTTCCAGATGCATATTTGTAACCCTGCCAGAAACTCTCTAACTTTGGCACTGTTTCCATCTCTAAATTGTTCAGGGCCTCATCCTAAGTAACCCCAAACTCAGCTTTCTGAACATTACCAGCTGTGCCCTAGCCCTGCTGCTGAAACCCTCACACACGTCATTGTTATCACTAAACTCAAATATTCTCATACTCTCTGTGTTCTCCTTGGAGAAGAGAAGGTTGAGAGGAGATTTGATAGAGGAGTTCAAAATCATGAGGGGTCAGGACAGAGTAGATAGGGGGAAACTGTTCCCATTGGTGGAAGGATCGAGAACGAGAGGGCCCAGATTTAAGGTGATTGGCGAAAGAAGCAATGGAGACATGAGGAAAAAGGTCATTGCAACATAGGAGCAGGAGTAGGCCATTCAGCCCATCGAGCCTGCTCCACATTCAATTAGATCATGGTTGATCATATAACTCAACACAACTTTCCTGCACAGTCCCCATATCCCTTGATGATCGATTTCTGTCTTGAACATACTCAACGACTGAGCCTCGACAGCTCTCTGGGGCACAGAATTCCAAAGATTCACCACCCTCTGAGTGAAGAAATTCCTCCTCATCTCAGACCTAAATGGCCTTGTCCCTTATACTGAAACTGTGTCCCCTGATTCTAACCTCTCTAGCCAGGGGAAACATCCTTTCTGCATCTACCCTGTCACAGCCTGTAAGAATTCTGTACGTTTCAATGAGATCACCTCTCGTTCTTCTAAACTCTAGAGAATACAGGCCCAGTCTCCTCAATCCTTGATAAAGTGCCAGATCAAAAGTTATTGCGGAAAATAAAAGCTCATGGTATAGGGGGTAACATATTGGCATGGATAGAAGATTGGCTGGCTAACAGGAAACAGAGAGTAGTAATGTAACAAGCGGTGTGCCACAGGGCTCAGTGCTGGGACCTCAACTGTTTACAATTTATATAAATGACTTGGAAGAAGGGATGGATAGGATGGTTGCCAAATTTGCTCAAAGATAGGTAGATGTTGTGAGAGGTGGCCAAGTTGGTACTATTGATAGAGTTGATCTGCAGACACCTCTTAGGTGGAAACTTTAAGTTTATTTACAAGGTACTCAGCAGCAACTATACGTGTGCTTTCAACTCCAATTCTATCTCTACACTACTAATTACTGAGGTAGCCCGTGCTGCTCCCCTATTGGGTACTAAAGATCATGTGATCTTCCTTAACAAGCATTATTCTTAAAGGTATATTACACATTAGATAAAGCCATAATTACTACATCCCTCCCCCTCTAACTCAGTTATACATATGTTTACAAGTACATATTTTTCAAGACAACATAATATTTACACTGGGAAAGGAATTTACAAGTTCAGTCTTTCAGGTGGTTTCCTGACACGTGTGGAGTGTCTCAGCTCCACAACTTCAGATTCTTTGTCAGGTACCTCCTTTTCCAGAGTTGACTGAACATCAGGTGCTCCGGTGGGCACTTGTAGTTCTGTATCCTCAACTCTTACAGGAACCTCAGACATGCCTGTCCTGGGTTGAGTAACAGGCAACGCAGACCTGGTCATGATCACTGGTGGAACCAAATCTTGGTGATTTGTTTCTCTCTTCCTTAAATGATCCACATGTCTCTGCATGACTTGGCCTTCCACCTCCACGTGGTAAGAGAGGGTCCAGTCACCGCACTTATTTCACACGGTAAGCACTTTGGTTCTTCTCTGCGTACACATCTCTCCCACAGTAAATTTCCTCTTGCAACTACGCCAGTCGTGTCCAGTTTTCTGGCTTCCCTGAATCCTTTCCACCTTCCCCTCTAAATTCAGTATTATTAAGCTCACTCTCGTCCTGAGACGGTATTTCATCAATAACTCACAGGTGTGACACCTGTTATTTGTGCGGGGTAGTCCTGCAATGGAATGAAAGCATGCTAGCTTGGTTGCCAAGAAATTGCCAGTTAGCTTTTTCATGCCTGCCTTGAATGTTTGAACCGCCCCTTCGGCCAGTCCATTTGAGGAAGGGTGGTACGGTGCAGTTTTTACATGAGTGATACTGTTGAGGCTGATAAACCGTTGAAACTCAGCACTCGTAAATGCCGTGCTGTTATCGGAAACAAGTACTCCTGGTAGTCCGTGTATGGAAAAACTTTGATGTAACTTCTCAATTGTAGCAGTCGATGTTGGTGGCTTCACCTCATATACGTCCATCCATTTTGAGTGGGCATCAACAATGAGCAGAAACATTCTTCCCATGTAAGGTCCAACATAGTCAATGTGTAACCGCACCAATGGTCTTCCTGGCCACTCCCTCGGGTGTAACAGAGCTGTTGAAGGTAACTTTTGCAGTTGCTGACATTGCACACAGTGCTTTACTAAGCTCTCTATTTCACCATCCATCCCAGGCCAACATAGATAGCTGTGTGCTCTGGTCTTCATTCGGAATATTCCTGGATATGCGCTGTGTAGTTCAATTAAAAGTGGCTCCCTTCCCTTTGGAGGAACTATCATTCATGCTCCCCACAGTAAGATGCCATCCTGGCTGGTTATTTCATGTCTTCTGTTGAAGTACAGTTTCATTTCACTAGATACGGGCTCGTGTGACCAACCATGCAACATCTGTTCTCATACTTGAGATAGGACTGAGTTCCGACTTGTCCAGTCTCTGATCTGTCGAGCACATACTGGTGAGGAATCTTAGAAATTTAACAATAAAACAAGTTCCTGTGGAACTGGGACGTGCCCATCAATTTCTTTAAAGGCAAATGACTAAGGGCACCGGTGTTTGCAATTTAATTGCCAGGCCTATGTATGAAAGTGTAATCATATGCTGTCAGAATTAAAGTCCATCGTTGTATCCTTACTGAGGCTATGGGTGGTATAGCCTTGTCCTCACTAAACAATCCTAACAATGGTTTGTGGTCTGAAACGATTATAAAATGGCGGCCATGTACTTACTGGTGAAATTTCTTGACACCAAAGATGATGGACAGGCTGCCTTTCTCTGTCAACGAGTATCCCTTTTCCATAAGACCATAAGACATAGGAGCAGAAATTAGGCCATTCGGCCCATCGAGTCTGCTCCACCATTCAATCATGGCTGATAAGTTTCTCAACCCCATTCTCCCGCCTTCTCCCCGTAACCTTTGATCCCTTTACCAATCAAGAATCTATCTATCTCGGTCTTAAATACACTCAATGACCTGGCCTCCACAGCCTTCTGTGGCAATGAATTCAATTTTCCGCTGTGGTGAGCGTTCTTGATACGTAACCTATAGGCCGTTCCGTGCCATCGTCCATCCGATGAGAGAGCACTGCTCCCACTCTGTAGGGAGATACATCACATGTCAGCACCAATTCTTTCATCTGGTCAAAACGCACCAATAGATTGGACAAGTGCAACAATTGTTTCACCTTTATGACAGCTTCTTTCTGGGGCACCTCCCAAGACCAACGTTGGTTCTGTTTGAGTAGCGAATGCAGAGGGGCTAGCACTGTAGGCAAATTGGATAAGAACCGCCCATAATAGATGATCATTCCTAGGAATGATTTCAGCTCCGAGGTGTTCTTTGGCGCAGGTGCCTCTCTTATGGCTCTCACTTTCTCCTCAACCGGATGGAGGCCCTGTGAATCTACCCGGTGACCCAAATAGGTTACCTCCCTCGCTTGGAATGTGCACTTTTCTTTTTTTTAAACTCACTCCAGCTTGCAAGAAACATTTCAAGACTTCTTCTAAGTTTGCCAAATGCTCTTTTCAGTGAATCCTGTCACAAATACGTCATCGAAATAGACTACAGCCTGGGGCAGTCTGAAAGTCTCTGAAAGATGGCACAAGCTGAGGAGACACTGGAAGGCAATAGTGTATATTGGTACAATCCTTTGTGGGTATCAGTTGTGACAAATTCCCAGGAGGCATTATCTAACTCTAGTTGTTGATAAGCATGACTCATATCAAGCTTCGTGTAGGTGGTTCCACCTACCAGCTTGGCATACAGGCCTTTGATTTTTGGAATGAGGTGCCTGTCTAGCTTAGCTACTTTATTAACTGTCAATTTGTAGTCTCCACAAATTCGGACGCTTCTGTTGGGTTTAAGGACAGGGGCTATGGGCGCTGCCCATCTGAGAACAGCACAGGTTGTACAACACCCAGTTTCTCTAGTCTGTCCAGTTTAGTGTCGACTTTTTCTCACAGGGCGTATGGCACCAGCCTTGCCTTCATGAAGCGAGGGGTTGCTTCCACATCCACATGAATTTTTGCCTGCAGGCCCTGGATTTTCCCCAGTTTGTCCTTGAAGACCATGGCATACTGTCTAAGTAGTTCTGGCATCCCACTTGCTCTCAACTGGAAAATTTCAGCCCATTCTAACTTAATCTCCTTTATCCAGTTTCACCCCAGGAGGCTTGGTCCCTCACCTGCTACCACCATCAAGGGTAGCTTTGCCGATTGGCTTCCATAATGGACAGTTACTCTGCTTATGCCTTTTACTTGAATGTCTTCACCCGTATATGTTTCTAGTTTGGCACCTGTTTCTTCTAAACTTAATTGATGTTCACCATTATTCAGATATCTGAAGGTATGTTCCCCAATTACTGTAGTGGAAGCTCCCGTGTCCATTTCCATTCTAACAGGTTTACCATTCACTTTCACTGTTACATATATTGGTTCTGTCTTTCCAACTTCCAGATTAAACGATGAGTAAATGTCTGAATTTGTTGTTTCAGGCTCTTCTACATTGTAGATCTCACTGAGCTTCTTCTTTTGTTTACACGTCTGCTTGAATCTATCCTTGCACTGCCTCATTGTGGATCCATTTCTATGACAATAATAGCACTTGATTTTTTTAAACTGCCAATCATTAAAAAAATTGTTTGTTTCCACCTCTATTGAAATTATTCTTTGATTTCACTGCTAAGTTATTTTTCCTTATTTTCCTGCTAGCGGGGGCTGTTTCCCGCTTCTCGGCAGAGTCTTGCATTTTCATGCCCTTTTTGGCTGGGGCTTCCCACCCTATGTGGAGGACAGCGCCATTTTGTGCACCCTGTGTGACATCTGAATCTCTTACTGCGCTTTCCATGGCCAGTGCTCTCTCTAGCGCCTTCTTGGAATTCAAATTCGCTTCAGACAACAATCTCGTCTGAATTGTGTCCTCATTCACACCGCACACTAAACGATCTCTGAGCATGTCGTTTAGGGATGTATAAACTCACAATGTTCCATTAACTGCTTCAAACTTGCCACATAGCAACAACTGTCTCCCCCGGGGCTCTATTTCTCGAGTTAAACTTGAACCTTTGTATCGTTACTGAGGTTGATAATGACCCTTCACGAGGTCCACCAATTGATCAAAATGTTTGGAATCTGGGGCACTGGGTGCCATCAAACTTCGAATCAATCCATTGGTTTCATTCCCACATGTACTTAAGAGGAATGCCTGCCACTTCTCTTCCCTCATAATCCCGTTCGCTTGGAAAAAGAACATGAGACGTTCAATGTAATGAGACCAATCGTCCGTTGCTGGATCGAAAGGATCAATTCTCCCGAATTGCGGCATTCTGAGAGGGAAATACTTCATTGATTTGAATGGAACTTCCTACTTACAATTACTGTGCGAGATACCGTGCCAATTTCGTTTCTCTTGATTTCTTCTGTTAAACTTGTTTTATCCTCGTTGCCAGTTTGTTGTGAGAGGTGGCCAAGTTGGTTCTATCGATAGAGTTGATCAGCAGACACTTCTTAGGTGGAAACTTTAAGTTTATTTACAAGGTACTCAGCAGCAACTATACGTGTGCTTTCAACTCCAATTCTATCTCTACACTACTAACTACTGAGGTAGCCCGTGCTACTCCCTTTTTGGGTACTAAAGATCATGTGATCTTCCTCAACAAGCATTATTCTTAAAGGTATATTACACACTAAATAAAACCATAATTACTACAGTAGGAAAGTAAGTTGCGAAGAGGACATAAAGAGGCTACAAACAGATATAGGTAGGTTAAGTGAATGGGCAAAGATCTGGCAAATGAAGCATAATGTGGGAAAATGTGAAATTGTCCATTTTGATAAGAAGAATAAAAGGAGCATATTATCTAAATGATGAGAGATTGCAGAGCTCTGAGGTGCAGAGAGATCAGGCTGTCTTAGTGCATGAATCACAAAAGGCTAGTATGCAGGTACAGCAAGTAATTAGGAAAGCTAAAAGAATGTTATTGTTTATTGTGAGGGGAATTGAATATAAAAGTAGGGAGGTTCTGCTTCAGTTGTATACAGCGTTGGTGAGACCACATTTGGAACACTGTGTACAGTATTGGTCACCTTATTTAAGGAAGGATGTAAATGCATTGGAAGTAGTTCAGAGAAGGTTTAGCAGACTAATACCTGGAATGGGTGGGTTGTCTTATAAGGAAAGGCTGGACAGGTTCGGCTTGTATCCAGTGGAATTTAGGAAAGTAAGAAGTGACTTGATTGAAACATATAAGATCCTGAGGGGTATTGACAGGGTTGATGTGGAGAGGATGTTTCCTCTTGTGGGAGAATCTAGAACTAGGGGTTACTGTTTAAAAATAAGGACTCGCCCATTTAAGACAGGGATGAGGCAAAATGTTTTCACTCAGAGGGCCGTGAGTCTTTGGAACTCTTCCTGAAAAGGTGGTGGAAGCAGAGTCTGAATATTTTTAAGGCAGAGGTGGATAGATTCTTGGTAAGCAAGGGGGTGATAGGTTATCGGGGGTAGGTGTGATGCAAATTTCAGGTTACTATCAGGTCAGCCATGATCTTATTAAGTGGTGGAGCAAGTTCAAGGGGCTGAATGGCCTACTCTGGCTCCATGTTCGTATGTTCGTAATCTCTCCTTGTAGGACAATCCCACCATGCTACCCAAAAAACAGTTTGGACAAGTACTCTTATTTCCCAGCTTTTAATGGTGTTCCATTTTAAAGTATACAAGACCAGTTCAGACTAGTATCCGTATTTCTCAGTTTTAACTGTTTTTTCATTCTGGGCAGAGATTAGTCTGGTGAGCCTCTGTTGCACTCCCGCAATGGCAAGTATATCCCTCCTTGGATAAGGGGATCAAAATTGTACACAATACTTCAGGTGAGAAAAATCTTTTTACGCAGCAAATATTGAGGGTTTAGAATGCACTGCCTGAGGGTGTGGTGGAAGCAGGTTCAATTGAAGCATTCAAAAGGGAATTAGAATGTTATCTGAAAAGGAAGAATGTGCAGGGTTACAGGGAGAAGGCGGAGAATGGCACTAGGGGAGTTGCTCATTTGGAGAGCCAGTGCAGATATGATGGGCTGAATGGACTCCTTCTGCACTGTAACTGTTCTCTGATTCTATAATTCTACCCTTGTTAAAATTCAGTTGATCCAAAAATCTGCTGCCTCTATCCTAACTCTCATGAAGTCCCGTTAACACTGTTATGACACAGCTGATGGTAAATGCTGAATTGTTCAAATCCCAGAGGGAAACTTGAGACAACTGCCATAACTTGTTTTTCAATTTGTATGTTTAAAGATGTGGGCTTTGAATTCAGTAGTAATAAGACCACTGAGTCTTATAGGTTTTTACAAAACTAGATTAAACATTTATTAATAAGAGAAATGATTTTAAGCACATACATAGATCTACAAATTACTGCTATAATAACTTCTAAATTCCCTATTTAATCTGACTCCCAATTACACTTTTGTTATGGCAACAGTAAGACACATAGATTTTAAAAGACCCAAGCAAGGTGACACACAATACCCTGAACCAGTCGAATTCAAAGTGAGTTTTCTTAACTTCAGTCCTTTGAAGACAGCAGCTTGAGGCATAGATGCTGAAGGCTTTTCACACTTGTTAGATCTTAAAAATGCCTAACCTTACACACAGCCTTCACTCCTTTATACATATTTTCCCTTTTGAATGCAAATTCCCATTGTTTCACTATATCTTTGGACTTTACCTTTCTGATAATAAAAATCTCCCACAGTACTAAGCTTTACCAGTAATCTTTGGGAAAAATAAACACACTGATCCTGAACTTCACCTGGCTAGCTGACACATTTCACCCCCTCTTTTGAAAACAATCTAGTCTGGTTTATTTAAAAATGAAAATGTCCTTTTATACCTTACATTCTAAACTTTCCCCATGTTTACCATGTTTACAGTAAAGCATTCAGACCAGCTGCCTTTAATCCAATTAAGTCTCACACACACACATACTCACAGATACCACTATTTTACAATAAATTCCAATAACATTATGAGAATTATTATATCTTCCTGACAACACATTATCCCTGTGCTTGCTTACCTTCACTGACTTCAGATTCCACAATGCCACCAATTTAAAATTCCCATTCTCATGTACATGCCACTTCATTGTCTTAATCCTCCTTATCTCTCTTAGCTCCTCCATCTCTATTTCCTCCACACCAAATTCTCTGTCCTTCTATCTCTGGCTTGTTTCACGTTCCCTCCTTCATTGCGCCATTGGTACCTTCCACTTTTATTAGAGTCTGGGGCTGATTAACACCAACCTGCACCATTCCCATTCTAGACAGGAACAGTGGGCAGTCAAAACTTGAAAGATTAAAGCTCTTGCCTGTCTGCTGACTGAGGCCTGACTTGGTTTTCAATTAAGAAATGGGCAGGAAATAGAGTGACCAAAAACAGGCACTAGCCCATCCAAATATTTAAATTGGGTTCTCACATTGGTAGTTGGGCCCAGCTGAAATTTTCAAGGTCTCTCTCTCTCTGCCCATCAGTAGTGGGCACCAGGTAACCTCAGGGTGTTCCCTGACGGAACCTGAGGAGAAAGCTGCTTCGGAAATGTCCCCAAAGTTGTTTTTAAAATCGGGTTTTGGGTTCTTCATTGCCCCCAGAAACCTCCTTTTGGCTGCAGAGTAATGCCCACACTCCAATTGCCCTCCCTCTTTGGCACAGCCACACGGATGTTCCCCGAATCTGACCCTCTTCCCCTCTCCCCACCCTGTGTCCAGTCACCAAACACTGGCCAACACACCCCACATATTTCAATAAAGTCCAACCGCATGAATGGCTCGTCTCTTGCTGGCGCTGTCTGGTGGTGACCTTATCACTCAGCCCACTGCCCTCTCACCCTTAAACCCGGGGTCGATCCAGAGCCCAAGCCTCAGATAGGGAAAGAATATAACAACAACTGGAATCAGCAGGTCTGCATTCGTGAAGGATTGATCACATGACTTCATTCCCAACTGCCCCACCCAGTCAAATATTTTTCCCAAACTTTAATAACTTTGCCACAAGTAAACTGGGACCCTTTTCCCCAGAAAAGAGAAGGCTGAGGGATGACCTGATGGAAGGTGTAGAAGATTATGAACGGATTTGATAGGTAGAAAAAGAGATGTTTCCACTTGTTTGAGGGGAGACCAGAATTAGATAGTCAGTCACCAATATCAGACGGTCACTAATAAATCTAATTGGGGAATTCGGGAGAAATTTCTTTACCCAGAGAATGGGGAGGATGTGGAACTCACTCCCACAGGGAGTGGTTGAGGTGAATGGTATCGATACATTTAAGAGGGAGCTGGAAAAGGTCTGAAATCTCAGCAAACTCTCACCTGAACTCCTACCAACTCACACAGGCCTTACTCCGCTCCCCTTTCACCCTGCCCTTGGGTGGGAAAAGTGAAAATACAAGTTTGTCACCCGCCTGTGTTGCCTGTGCAGCCAGCGCAAACTTTGCATGGGCAAAGTGAAATTGCCTTCAATTACACTTTTAATTGTCTTAAGTGGCTGTTTAATTGTTGGCAGGCACGCTTCTGAGTCCCGCATGCGATATTTCAGTCTGTGGGACTCAGAAGCGTGCCTGCCAACAACATTTCCTGTGGTTTCTTCTGAGTTTTTGCTCTATTAGCTTTGTTTTGAAGACTCCTTTGTTTTGTCAACTCTCTTGGAGCGTTTCAATGCTCGGGACAACGCCACGTGCATCTCAGCAGATGGGGGATTGTGTACTCTGCCAGGGGGACCTCCTCTGAGGAGGAAGAGAGGGGCAGGAGGACAGGTGACAGCAGGCAGTGTCGCAGGGAGAGACCTGTGGGAGGAGAGGCACTGCCACAGCGGGACACAGGTCCAGCAGGGAGAGCAAGGTGGAAGGGGCCGCAGAAGACGCCACTATCCTGCTGCCTGATTGTACAGGCAGTGATCCAGCTACCTCAACATGTCTGAGGTCCAGTGCTGCAGGAGGCTCAGCCTCTCTAGGGACATCGAGGCATCAATATGCCAGATGATTGGGCCGGAGCCTCCGACTGTGTGGGTGGGCACCTAATGTCAGTGGCTCTGAAGGTCACAGTAGCCTCAATTCTTTGGATCCAGATCTTGCTAGGGCTCAGTGGGGGGATCTGTGTGGAGTGTCACAATCCACTCTCCACAGTTCTGTCAGACTCATCACTGATGCTCTGTTCGGATGGGTCCTCACATTCACTCATTACCGGATGGATGAGGCCAGCCAGACACAGCGAGCCAGAGGCTTTGTGACGATTGCTGGCTTCTCCCGCGTCCAGGGTGCAATAGACTGCACACGTGTGGCCATCAAGGTGCCAATGGGTGAGTCCGGTGCCTTCGTCAACAGGAAGGGCTTCCGCTCCATGAACGTGCAGATAGTGTGTGATCACAGGATGCTGATTCTACAAGTCTGTGCAAGGTACCCAGGCAGCTCCCACGACACCTACATCCTCAGACACTCCCAGGTACCGGGGCTGCTCAGTACTCCAGCCCGGCTGGATGGATGGCTGCTGGGTGACAAAGGATATCCCTGAAAAGGTGGCTCATGACGCCTCTTCGGCAGCCAAGGGCAGAGACAGGAGAGAGGTACGATAGGAGTCATACCTCCACAAGGGCAATGGTTGAGAGAACCATTGGGCTTCTGAAGATGAGATTCCGATGTCTGGACCGATCAGGGGGTGCCCTGAAATATCCTCCAGAGCGCGTGTCACTTACTGTCGTTGTCTGCTGCACTCTGCACAATCTGGCACTGGCAAGGGGGGGGTCCCACTGGAGGATGAGGGTAGTGAGGCAGCTCCACAGGCCTCAGGGGAAGGCTCTGCTGAGGGATCTGATGAGGAGTCTGGGCACGCACAGGGTAAGGACGAGGAGGCAGACATAAGGAACCTTCAGGGAGGCAGGGACACCAGGGAGGCTTTGATATAACGCTCCTTCAGCGAGGCTGCCAAGGCAGGGCAAGGGCACCGCCTCTCACACACATTCCTGATCATCTCACAACGTGGGTGATAAAGTTTGCTGCCCCAGCCGTCTATCATGAGGCCTGAGCCTATGGAAAACATGACAGACACTCCAGAGCTGCAAAAAAGAAACATAACAATGTTGTCGCTATTGTCACACAAAAACAATACCGAACGCTGTTGAAATGAAAGGGTGTCACCTTGGTAACCCCATCCTCTGCTTATGGTGCCTTAAACTTAAACTGACCCTGCAAGTGCTGTGTCTTGGTGCTCCCACCTGCCCACTCCCCCTCGCTGGCACCGGCATTGGAGACAGGCGGCAGATTCTGCTGTCCTGTCAGCCCTGATGACCTTGGCGGTCATCCTCTGGCCAGTGTGGCTTGAGCAGGCTCTGCCATGGGAGGAGGCGACCTGTGCCATGGCTGGGCACTCCTCAGACACTGCGGCCTTCAAAGATGCCATGGTCACTGGCAGAGGTGCGGAGGAGCTGCTGCCCTCACCCAGAGCGCCCTGAGAGGAGTCCGCAGAGACGACAGGCAGCTCATGCATCAATGTGAGGTCACTCTGGACCTCCCTGCTCACCATTGATGGACGGGCACCTAGCTGGGATACTGGGTGCCTCATCCATCTCCCACACTGGCACTGACCACCTGAGGTCAGTGCCAGTGTGAGGGCTTTCAGGTCCGAGCGCAACCCCAGGAACCCCTGATTCTGTCCCTGGAGCTGCCTCTCCATGAGAGTCGCCACTCTCTCAATGGAGGAGGCAGGGTGCTCAGCCACGAGGGTCAACACAGTGCTCATGCTCCACATGGGCTCCTCCACAACGGAGACCATGGCACGCAGACCCTCATGGATCTCCACCAGATCTTCCCACACATCCCACTGGACATCCAGCATCTGCCACCTAGTGGACGACTTCAGAGGCTCATCATCTGCCTTCGACTGAGCATCGTCCTGGTCTTTGGCAGTTCTCCAACTGCCAGTGCCCTGGGCACTCTCTGCCTCCGCCTGCACCTCATGCCAGTGTGCTGTGCCCTCACCACAGTGTACAACCACCTGAGCCAACAATCTATTGCCCACCAACAAGCTTATATCTGAGCTGGTGCCTGGTAGCGAGAGAGGGTGTGATGTGGGCAGATCCGTCTGTGGCTCCTCCTCCAGTGTCAACTGAGAGTCCTCGGAGCCCCGGGTGCCTCTGGAGGATGGCGCACCTGAGGGAGGAAGACAATATGTTAGTGGTATCAATCATCACATATTGAATATGTGTGCCAGGCGGCCTGGTGAGACTATGGACAGCAGCATCACAGTGCTATCGGCATTGCTGGATCACTGGGGGCTCTTTATTAGAAGTTATCTTTTGAGATGAGAGGAGCCTCCATTGTTTGGAGTCTCCACTTGTCCCAATTCTGTCCACTGGACTCGCACCTGCCTCTCTGTGACCTGGTGACCTTGGTGCGCTCACACACTCGAGCTCCAGGGCGACCATCTCTCTTGCTCAGGATGAGCAGCTTGGCCGCCCCACTACCCGCGCTCAATGGCATGATGGCTTCTCTTCTCCTGGAAGGGCAAAGGTCCATTCGTTAGTCCGCCCTCTACCTGCAGTACCATACCAGGCTCACCCCCTACCCACCAGGAAGCAGGCTGAAGTGCCCGTCATATTTGCACACTTGACCCTTACGTGCGCCCTGAGTTACTGGTCTGATCTCCCAGCTTTAGCAGGCACAGGTATCTGTGCTTCTGTTACCCTGAGTCTGACACCCCTAAGGGCCAGGAGGGGGCGGCTGCCCTTCCCGAATTCTCCACACACGACCATGCCAAATTGATACTCGCCCTTTCCGAGCGCAGATCATTGAATCTTTTACGGCACTGAATCCTGATGCTGCATGCCACATCGTGCCCACAGACCTGGGCTGCCACCTCTGCCCAGGCCTTCTTTGTTTGGTGGGGTGGCCTCCTCTTGCCATCCCGCGGAATCAGGATGCCCGCCTGCGTAGCCCTCCTGCCTGACGTGTCGAGCGGGTACTGATGCTGCACATTGAGCTTATATCTGGGCAGCTCCCTGTGCCTTCTCTGGAACTCCTGGCAGCCTTCAGGGTGCAGCCTCAGCCAATTTAAACCACCACCCCCCCCCACTCCCCCGCGCCCGCTGGGTCCCCATTGGACCCGGTGCCCGCCACCATCCCCCTCCTGCTTGCAGGCCTTCCCGAGGGTGGGGGCAGGTTTCTTGCTGGCCAGCCTTTAATTGACCAGCCGGTTGTTTTGTGGCGGAAGCGACAATCGCAGCTGCTTGCACAACGCGCGCAAAATTCAGGCCAATATTTAGCGTCCAGACAATGATTCTCCAGACTGGCTGACAGCCATTTCTGATAATTCAGGAACACTGCAAACTCAGCAAAATAATGCAGATTCTTAGGAGCAACAGTAAGTTTTACACAGTCTTTGGTTGAAGGACAAGAGTCTGCAAGAGTGAGTGAATTAATACTCATCACTGCCTCCTTCTGGACAGTTTGCTCATGTGATTTCAGGAACCACATTCCCAATTCCCAAAAGCTGCAGTTCTATTGAACTGTCACATCCAACCAGCTGCTGGAATTGGTGATAAATATGACAAAATGCTGCACTGGACACTGATTCTGAGGGAGTGCCGCACTGTCAGAGGGTCAGTGCTGAGGGAGTGCCGCACTGTCAGAGGATCAGTACTGAGGGAGGGACGCACTGTCAGAGGGTCAGTACTGAGGGAGTGCTGCACTGTCAGAGGGTCAGTACTGAGGGAGCGCTGCACTGTCAGAGGGTCAGTACTGAGGGAGCGCCGCACTGTCGGAGGATCAGTACCTAGGGAGTGCTGCACTGTCAGAGGGTCAGTACTGAGGGAGCGCTGCACTGTCAGAGGGTCAGTACTGAGGGAGTGCCGCACTGTCGGAGGGTCACTACTGAGAGTTCAATCAGAGGGGAGGTACTGCTGGACCTGGTTCTTGTGAAGGAGGTGGGCCAAGTGGACAAGTTTCACTGGGAGAACATTTAGGGGACAGCGATCATTGTATCTGGAACAGTCCAGAGTAAGAAAATTTAACTGGGGAAAAGTCAACATCAATGGGATGAGAACGGATCTGCACCAAATAAATTGGAGTCAAAGGTTGGCAGAAAAAACAGTAGCTGACCAATGGGCTACCTTCAAAGAAGAGATGATTCTGGCACAGTCAACGTATATTCCCTCGAAAGGGAAAGGAAGGGTAAACAAACCCAGAGCTCCCTATCTGGATGGAGATAGAAATTAAGATAAAGAAGAAAGATAATGCTTATGACAGGTGTCAGATAGAAAATACATTTGAAAACCAAGCTGAATATAGAAAGTTCAGAGAAGAGGTGAAGAAGCAAACAAGAGAAGCAAAGAGGGAGTATGAAAAGAGACTGGCAGCTAACATAAAGGGAATCCCAAAGTCTTCTATAGGCATATAAATGGTAAAAGGATGGTAAAAAGAGGAGTAGGGCTGATTAGGGACCAAAAAGGGGATTTACACATATGGACAATGAGCATAGCTGAGGTACTAAATGAATATTTATCTGTTATATATTATAAGATATTATTATTATATATTTATTCATTATCTAAATGAATATGTATCTGTCTTTATGGACAAAGTAGATGCTGCCCAGGCCATGGTAAAAGAGGAGATAATTTAGACACTAGATGGGTTTTAAATGGAAAAGGAGGTGGGATTGGAGATTATCTATATTTAAAGTTGATAAGGCAACAGGACCGGATATGATCCTGAGGGAAGTGAGAGTGGAAATTGCAGACACACTGGCCAGAATTTTCAGTTTTCCTTAGACTCAGGGGTGATCCCGGAGGACTGGAGAATTGCAAACGTTACATCCTTGATCAAAAAAAGGTGTAAAGATAAGACCAGCAACTACATGCCAATCAGTTTAACTTTGGTGATGGAGAAACTTCTAGAAACAATAATTCGGGCCAAAATTAATAATCACATGAACATGAAAGTCGCAGGTGAATTAAGGGAAGAGCCAGCGTGGATTTCTTAAGGGAAAATCATGTTTAACTAACGTGCTGGTGTTTTTTGAAGAGGTAACAGAGAGGGTTGATGAGGGCAATGCTGTTGATGTGGTGTATCTGGAGTTTCAAAAGGCATTTGATACAGTTCCACACAACAGACTTGTGAGCAAAGTTATAGCTCATGAAATAAAAAGGAACAGTAGCAACATGGATATGGCATTGGCTGAGTGACAGGAAACAGAGAATGGTGGTTAATTGGTTAATTTCTTGCTGGAGGAAGGTTTGTAGTGGAGCTCCCCAGGGGTCAGTGTTGGGACCCTTGCTTTTCCTGATATATATTAATGACCTAGACCTTGGTGTACAGGGCACAATTTCAAAATTTGTGGAAGCATTGTGAACTTTGAGGAGGATGGTGCAGAACTTCAAAGGAACATAGACAAGTTGGTAGAGTGGGCAGACTGGTGGCAGATGAAGTTCAATGTGGAGAAGTATGAAGTGATTCATTTTGATAGGAAGAATATGGGGACAATATAAACTAGAGGGTACAACTCCAAAGAGGGTGTAGGAGCAGAGGGACCTGGGTGTAAATGTGCATAAATCATTGAAGGTGGCAAGACAGGTGGAGAGAGCAGTTAATAAAGCATACAGTATCCTAGTCTTTATTAATAGGGGCATAGGGTAAAAGAGCAAGGAGGTTATATTGAATTCGTATAAGCCACTGGTCTGGCCTCAGCTGGAGTATTGCGTCCAGTTCTGAGCACCGCACTTTAGGTAGGATATGAAGGCATTGGAGAGGTGCAGAAAAGATTCACGAGAATGGTTCCAAGGATGAGGAACTTCAGTTATGAAGACAGAATGGAGAAGTTAGGATGGTTTTCCTTAGAGAAAAAAAGGTTGCGAGGAGATTTGATAGAGGTGTTCAAAATAATGAGGGGTCTGTACATTGTCGATAGGGAGAAACTGTCCCCACTCATGAAAGGATTGAGAACAAGAGGTCACAGATTTGAAGTAATTAGTATTAGAAGCAAAAGTGATATGAGGAGAAACTTTTTTATGGAGCGAGTATTTAGGGTTTAGAATGCACTGCCTGAGGGTGTGATGGAGGCAGGTTCAACTGAAGCATTCAAAAGGGAATTAGATTGTTATTTGAAAAAGAAGAATGTGCAGGGTTATGGGGAGAAGGCGGGAGAATGGCACTTGGTGAGTTGCTCATTCAGAGAGCTGGTGCAGACATGATGGGCCGAATGGCCTCCTGCTGTACTGTAACAGTTCTGTAATTCTGAGTGCTGCACTGGTGAGGGTCAGTACTGCCCTCTTAGATGTACTTAAAAGTTCTCCAGTGAGAGTCAGCACCTTCAGGAACTGTCCCCCAGTGAGAGTCAGCACCTTCAGGGACTGTCCCCCAGTGAGAGTCAGCACCTTCAGGAACTGTCCCCCAATGAGAGTCAGCATCTTCAGGAACTGTCCCCCAGTGAGAGTCAGCACCTTCAGGAACTGTCCCCCAGTGAGAGTCAGCATCTTCAGGAACTGTCCCCCAGTGAGAGTCAGCACCTTCAGGAACTGTCCCCCAGTGAGAGTCAGCACCTTCAGGAACTGTCCCCCAGTGAGAGTCAGCACCTTCAGGAACTGTCCCCCCAATGAGAGTCAGCACCTTCAGGAACTGTCCCCCAATGAGAGTCAGCATCTTCAGGAACTGTCCCCCAGTGAGAGTCAGCACCTTCAGGAACTGTCCCCCAGTGAGAGTCAGCACCTTCAGGAACTGTCCCCCAGTGAGAGTCAGCACCTTCAGGAACTGCCCCCCAGTGAGAGTCAGCACCTTCAGGAACTGCCCCCCAGTGAGAGTCAGCACCTTCAGGAACTGCCCCCCAGTGAGAGTCAGCACCTTCAGGAACTGTCCCCCAGTGAGAGTCAGCACCTTCAGGAACTGCCCCCCAGTGAGAGTCAGCACCTTCAGGAACTGCCCCCCACCCAGTGAGAGTCAGCACCTTCAGGGACTGTCCCCCAGTGAGAGTCAGCACCTTCAGGGACTGTAAGGGGAAGTGGAACATTTCTCCAGTATCTTCAAAATCAGGCGTAGAAGCAACAATCAGGTTCCATTCCAAGCCCACCGACTCCCACAGCTACCTCGACTACAGCTCCTCACACCCCGCTTCCTGTAAGGACTCCATCCCATTCTCTCAGTTCCTTCACCTCCATCGCATCAGTTCTGATGATGCCACTTTCAAAAACAGTTCCTCTGACATGTCCTCCTTCTTCCTTAACCAAGGTTTTCCACCCACGGTGGTTGACAGGGCCCTCAACCGTGTCCGGCCCATCTCCTGCGCATCCACCCTCACACCTTCCTCTCCCTCCCGGAACCAAGGGTCCCCCTTGTCCCCCTTATCACCCCACCAGCCTCTGCATTCAAAGGATCATCCTCCGCCAACTCCAGCATGATGCCACCACCAAACACATCTTCCCTTCACCCCTCCTGGCGGCATTCCGTAGGGATCGTTCCCTCCGGGACACCCTGGTCCACTCCTCCATCATGCCCTACACCTCAACCCCCTCCCACGGCACCTTCCCATGCAACCTCAGAAGGTGCAACACCTGCCCCTTTACTTCCCCCCTCCTCACCGTTCAAGGGCCCAAACACTCCTTTCAAGTGAAGCAGCATTTCACTTGCACTTCCCTCAATTTACTCTACTGCATTCGCTGCTCCCAATGCGGTTTCCTCTACATTGGAGAGACCAAACGCAGACTGGGTGACCGCTTTGCAGAACACCTTCGGTCTGTCCACAAGCATTACCCAGACCTCCCTGTCGCTTGCCATTTTAACACTCCACCCTGCTCTCATGTTCACATGTCTGTCCTTGGCTTGCTGCATTGTTCCAGTGAAGCTCAACGCAAACTGGAGGAACAGCACCTCATCTTCCGACTAGGCACTTTACAGCCTTCCGGACTGAATATTGAATTCAACAACTTTAGATCATGAACTTTCTCCTCCATCCCCACCCCCTTTCCGATCCCCCCTTTTTTCAATAATTTATATAGATTTTTCTTTTCCCACCTATTTTCATTATTTTTAAATGTATTTCCACCATTGTTTTATCTCTACCTTTTAGCCTATTTCGATCACTTCCCCCCACCCCACCCCCACTAGGGCCATCTGTACCTTGCTCGTCCTGCTTTCTACCCTTAATTAGCACATTCCTTAGATAATATCACCACTTTCAAGACCTCTTTGTTCCTTTTGTCTATGACATCTTTTGGTTATCTCCACCTATCACTGACCCTCTATCCAGCTCTACCCCCCCCCCCCACCCACCCTTAAACCAGCTTAAATTTCACCTCTTTTCTATTTTTCCTTAGTTCTGTTGAAGGGTCTTACGGACTCGAAACGTTAACTGTGTTCCTCTCCGCAGATGCTGTCAGACCTGCTGAGTTTTTCCAGGTATTTTTGTTTTTTATCAGGTTTACCAGTTTCAAGCTGTTATTTCTGGAGTCTCACGTGAGGCTGCAGTGCTTCTTCTTGTCCACTAGATGGTGGATGTGCTCCATGTTTTGTCACAGCACAAATCCCAGACCTGTTTCTAGTTTTCAGCAACATTAACACAGCAATTCCCTTTCCCTCTCCTGGTGTCTCTCCTTCTGTCAATGTGCCGGCTGCTTTAGGGGCATTGTCGACTGCAGAAACATTCTAATTCACCTGTCAAAGGGCACTGGTCAAACACACCACTGGCAAGGACAGAGGACAAACCCTGCAGCCACTCACGAACACTGTTCCTGAACACGGCCTGATGATTCTTAACAAAAACAGAATTACCTGGAAAAACTCAGCAGGTCTGGCAGCATCGGCGGAGAAGAAAAGAGTCGACGTTTCGAGTCCTCATGACCCTTCAACAGAACTAAGTAAAAATAGAAGAGGGGTGAAATATAAGCTGGTTTAAGGTGGGGGGGGGGGGGGCGGGGGGGGAGAGAAGTTGCAGGGGGTGGGGTGGTTGTAGGGACAAGCAAGCAGTGATAGGAGCAGATAATCAAAAGATGTCGCAGACAAAGGATCAAAGAGGTGTTGAAGGTGGTGATATTATCTAAGAAAAGTGCTAATTAAGAATGGATGGCAGGACACTCAAGGTACAGCTCTAGTGGGGGTGGGGTGGAAAGACTGACAGGGCATTACAGGTATAGATTTAAAAATAATGGAAATAGGTGGGAAAAGAAAAATCTATATAAATTATTGGAAAAAACAAAAGGGAGGGGGAAGAAACGGAAAGGGGGTGGGGATGGAGGAGAGAGTTCAAGATCTAAAGTTGTTGAATTCAATATTCAGCCCGGAAGGCTGTAAAGTGCCTAGTCGGAAGATGAGGTGCTGTTCCTCCAGTTTGCGTTGGGCTTCACTGGAACAATGCAGCAAGCCAAGGACAGGCATGTGGGCAAGAGAGCAGGGTGGAGTGTTAAAATGGCAAGCGACAGGGAGGTTTGGGTCTTTCTTGCGGACAGACCGCAGGTGTTCTGCAAAGTGGTCGCCCAGTTTGCGTTTGGTCTCTCCAATGTAGAGGAGACCGCATTGGGAGCAACGAATGCAGTAGACTAAGTTAGGGGAAATGCAAGTGAAATGCTGCTTCACTTGAAAGGAGTGTTTGGGCCCTTGGACGGTGAGGAAAGAGGAAGTGAAGGGGCAGGTGTTGCATCTTCTGCGTGGGCATGGGGAGGTGCCATAGGTGGGGGTTGAGGAGTAGGGGGTGATGGGTGATGATTCTTCATGTTTACACAGCTCAGGTACATTGAGATCGATCCTCAACCTCACTGCCTGGGTGTTAATGTGACAGTGAATTATAGACACCACCCAATGTGGTGAATAATGTGAGATGGAAATTAATGCAGACAAGTGGGCTCAAAGGTTAGGGTTAAGGTGAGGGTGCGAGTGAGGGTGAGGGTGAGGGTTAAGGTTAAGGTTAGGGTTAGGGTGAGGTTAAGGTTAGGGTTAAAGTTAAGGTTAGGGTTAAGGTTAGGGTTAGGGTGAGGGTTAATGTTAAGACTAGGGTTAAGGTTACAGCTAGGGTTAGAGTGACATTGAGGGGTAAGGTTAGGGTGAGGGTTGGGGTTAAGGTTAGGGTTAAGGATAGGGTGAGGGTTAAGATTAGGGTTAGAGTTAGGATTAAGGTTAGGGTTAAGGCGAGGGTGAGGGTGGGGGTTATGTTTAGGGTTAGGGTGAGGGTTAGGGTTAAGGACAGGATGAGGGTTAAGATTAGGGTTAGGGTTAAGGTGAGGGTGAGGGTTACGTTTAGGGTTAGGGTGAGGGTTAGGGTTAAGGTTACGGTTAGGATTAGGGTTAAGGTTAAGGTTAGGATTAAGGTTAGGGTTAAGGTTCGAGTTAGGGTGAGGGTTAAGGTTAAGGTTAGGGTTGGGTTAGGGTGAGGATGAAAATCAGGTTTATGGTTAGGGTTAGGGTGAGGTTTAGCTTTAGGGTCAGGGTTAGGGTTAAGGTTAGAGTTAGCGTTCGTGTTAGGGTTAAGGTTAAAGTTTGGGTTAAGGTGAAGGTTAGTGTTAATGTTAGTGTTAAGGTTAGGGATAGGGCGAGGGTTAATGCTAGGGTTAGGGTTAGGTTAAGGTTAGGGTTACCGTTAGGGTTTAGGTTGGTGTTAGAGTTAGGGTTAGGGTTCAGTTTAGGGTTAACGTTAAGGTTAGGGTAAGGGTTAAGGTTAGGGTTAGAGTTAGGATTAGGGTTAAGTTGAAGGTTTACGTTAGGATTAGGGTTAAGGTTAGGGTTAGGGTTAAGGTTAGGATTAGGGTTAGGTGTTAGGGTTACTGTTAGGGGTAGGGCTAGGGTTGGGGTTAAGGTCAGGGTTACGGTTAAGGTTAAGGTTAGGGTTGAGGTTAGAGCTAGAGTTAGGGTTAGAGTTAGGGTTAAGGTTAGGGTAGCGTTACGGTTAGGGTCAAGGTTAAGTTTCGGGTTAGGGTTAAGATTAGGGTTAGGGTTAAGGTTAGGGTTAGGGTTAGGGTTAAGGTCAACGTTAAGGTTGGGGTTAAGGTTAAGGTTTAGTTTTGGGTTAGGTTTAGCGTTAGGGTTAAGGTTAAGGATAGGGTTAAGTTTTGGGTTATGGTTTGAGTTAAGTTTAGGGTTAAGGTTAGTGGTTAGGGTTAAAGCTAATGTTAGGGTTAGGGTTGGGTCTAGAGTTAGGGTTAGGGTAAAGGTTAAGGTTAGGGTTAAGGTTAGAGCTAGAGTTAGGGTTAGGGTGAGGATTAAGGTTAGGGTTAGCGTTACTGTTAGGGTTAGGGCTAAGGCTAATGTTAGGGTTAAGGTTCGAGTTATGGTTAGGTTTAACTTTAGGGTTAGGGGTTGGGGATAAGGTTAGTGTTAGGGATAGGGTCAGGGTTATGTTTCGGGTCAGAGTTAATCTAAGGGTTAAGGTTAGGTTTAGGGTTAAGGTTAGGTTTAACGTTAAGGTTAGGGTTAAGGTTAGGTTTAAGGTAGGGGTGAGGGTTAAGGTAAAGGTTTGGGTTAGGTTTAGGGTTAGGGTTAAGGTGAGGGTGAGGCTGAGGGTTAGAGTTAGGATTAAGGTTAGGGTTAGGGTTAAATCCAGGGTTTACGTTAGGATTAGGGTTAAGGTTAGTATTAGGGTTAGGGTAAAGGTTAAGGTTGGGGTTAGGGTTACCGTTAGGGATTAGGTTAAGATTAGGGTTACGGTTAGGTTTAGGGTTAAGGCTATAGTTAGGGTTAGAGTTAAGGTTAAGGTTCGGGTTTGGGTTAGTGTTAGAGTTAAGATTAGGGTTAAGGTTAGGGTTAGGGATTAGAGTTAGGGTTAAGGTTACGGTTAGGATTAGGGTTAGCATTAGGGTTAGGGTTAGGGTTAAGGATCGAGTTAAAGTGAGGATTAAGGTTAAGGTTAGGGTGAGGGTGAAAATTAGGTTTATGGTTAGGGTTAGGGTGAGGTTTAGGGTCAGGGCGAGGGTTAGGGTTAAGGTTAGCATTAGTGTTAGGGTTAAGGTTAAAGTTTGGGTTAAGGCGAAGGTTATTGTTAATGTTAGTGTTAAGGTTGGGGATAGGGTAAGAGTTAATGTTAGGGTTAGGGTGACCGTTAGGGTTTAAGTTAAGGTTAGGGTTAAGGTTAAGGTTAAGGTTCGGGTTTGGGTTAGTGATAGAGTTAGGGATCGGGATCAGTTTAGGGTTAACGTTAAGGTCAGGGTAAGGGTTAAGGTTAGGGTTAGAGTTAGGATTAGGGTTAAATTGAAGGTTTACGTTAGGATTAGGATTAAGGTTAGGGTTAGGGCTGGGTTAAGGTTAGGATTAGGGTTAGGGGTTAGGGTTACTGTTAGGGGTAGGGCTAGGGTTAGGGTTAGGGTTAAGGTTAAGGTTAGGGTTAGGGTTAGAGTTAGGGTTAGGGTTAAGGTTAGGATAGCGTTACGGTTAGGGTTAGTGTTAACGTTAAGTTTCGGGTTTGGGTTAAGATTAGGGTTAAGGGTAAGGTTAGGGTTAGGGTTAATGTTAGGGTTAAGGTCAGGGTTAGGGTTAAGGTCAACGTTAAGGTTGGGGTTAAGGTTTGGTTTTGGGTTAGGTTTAGCGATAGGGTTAAGTTTTGGGTTATGGTTAGAGTTAAGTTTAGCGTTAAGGTTAGGGGTTAGGGTTAGGGTTGGGTCTAGGGTTAGGGTTAGGGTAAAGGTTAAGGTTAGGTTTAGGGTTAAGGTTAGAGCCAGAGTTAGGGTTAGGGTGAGGGTTAAGGTTAGGGTTAGCGTTACTGTTAGGGTTAGGGCTAAGGCTAAGGTTAGGGTTAAGGTTCGAGTTATGGTTAGGTTTAACTTTAGGGTTAAGTTTAGGGTTAGGGGTTGGGGATAAGGTTAGTGTTAGGGATACGATCAGGGTTATGGTTCGGGTCAGAGTTAATCTAAGGGTTAAGGTTAGGTTTAACGTTAAGGTTAGGGTTAGGGTTAGTGTTAGGATTAGCGTTAAGGTTAGTGTTAGGGTTAACATTAAGGTTAGGTTTAAAGTTAGGGTGAGGGTTAAGGTAAAGGTTTGGGTTAGGTTTAGGGTTAGGGTTAAGGTTAGGGTTAGGGTGAGGGTGAGGCTGAGGGTTAGAGTTAGGATTAAGGTTAGGGTTAGGGTTAAATCTAGGGTTTACGTTAGGATTAGGGTTAAGGTTAGGATTAGGGTTAAGGTTAAGGTTGTGGTTAGGGTTACCATTAGGGTTTAGGTTAAGATTAGGATTAAGGTTAGGTTTAGGGTTAAGGCTATAGTTAGGGTTAGGGTTAAGGTTAAGGTTAAGGTTCGGGTTTGGGTTAGTGTTAGAGTTAAGATTAGGATTAAGGTTAGGGTTAGGGTTAAAGTTAGGGTTAGGGTTAGGGATTAGAGTTAGGGTTAGGTGTTAGTGTTAGGGTTAGTGTTAGGGATAGGGTTAGGGGTAGGGTTAGGTTTAAGTACTGGTTAGGGTTAGGGTTAAGGTTAGGGTTAGGGTTAAGGTTAGGGTTAGGGTTAAGGTTAGGGTTACTGTTAGGGGTAGGGTTAGGGCTAGGGTTAGGGTTAAGGTCGGGGTCAGGGATAGGGTTAAGTTTAAGGTTAGGGTTAAGGTTAGAGCTAGGGTTAGGGTTAGGGTAGTGTTACGGTTAGGGTTAATGTTAACTTTCGGGTTAGGGTTAAGATTAGGGTTAAGGTTAAGGCTAGGGTTAAGGTTAGGGTAAAGGTTAAGATTAGGGTTAGGGTGAGGGTTAGGTTTAGGGTAAGGAGGGGGTGGGTTAGGGTTCGGCTGAGGGTTAGGTTTAGGGTGAGGGTGCGGATTAAGGTTAAGATTAGGGTTAAGGTTAGGGTTAGGCTTAGGGTTAGCGTTCGGGTTAACGTTAAGGTTAGGGTCTACTTTAAGGTTAGGGTTAAGGTTAAATTTTGGGTTAGGTTTAGGGTTAAGGTTAAATTTTGGGTTATGGTTAGAGTTAAGGTTAGGGTTAAGGTTAGGGTTAGGATTAGGGATTCGAGTGAGGGTTAGGGTTAAGGGTTGGGGTTAGGGTTAGTGATAATGTTAGGGGTAGGGATCGGGGTAGGGTTAGGGTTAAGGTTCTGGTTAGGGTTAGGGTTAGGGTCAGTGTTATGGTTCGGATTAAGGCTAAGGTTCAGTTTAATTTTAGGATTAAGGTTAAGGTTAGGGTTAAGGTTCAGGTTATGGTTAGGGTTAAGTTTAGAGCTAGAGTTAGGGTTAGGGTTCAGGTTAGGGTTAGTGTTACGGTTAGGGTTACGGTTAAGGTTAGAGTTAAATTTAGGGTTAAGGTTAAGGTTAGGGTTAGGGTTAAGGTTAAGGTTAGGGTTCGGGTGAGGGTTAGGTTTAGGGTTAATGGTTACGCTGAGCGTGAGGGTTAGGTTTAGAGTTAGGGTTAGGTTTAGGGTTAAGGTTAGGGTTAGAGTTACGGTTAGGGTTATGGTCAACGTTAAGGTTAGGGTAAGGTTTAGGTAGAGTTTTGGGTTAGGTTTAGGTTTAGGGTTAGGGTTAAATTTAAGGTTAGGGTGGGGGTGTGGCTGAGGGTTAGAACTGAGATTAAGGTTAGGGTTAGGGTTAGAGATAGGGTTAGATTTAAATTTTGGATTAAGAGTTATTGTTAAAGTGGATTAGGGTTAAGGTTAGGGTTAGGGTTAAGGTTGGGGTTAAAGTTAGGGTGAGGGCGAGGGTTAGGGATAGGGTGAGTGTGAGACAGATGGTGAGGTTAGGCTTAGGGATAGGGTTAGTGCAAGGGTTAGCATTAGGGTTAAAGTTAAGGTTAGGGTTAAGGCTAGGGTTAGGGTTAAGGTTCAGGTGAGGGTTAAGGTAAAGGTTTGGGTTAGTTTTATGGTTAGGGTTAAGGCTAAGGTTAGGGTTAGGGTGAGGGTTAGCTGAGGGTTAGAGTTAGGATTAAGGTTAGATTTAGGGTTAGGGTCTACGTTAAGGTTAGGGTTAAGGTTAAGTTTTGGGTTAGGTTTAGGGTTAAGGCTAAGGTTAGGTTTAAATTTCAGGTTATGGTTAGAGTTAAGTTTAGGGTTAAGGTTAGGGTTAGAGGTTAGGGTTAGGGTTAGTGTTAGGGATAGGGTTAGGGTTAGGGTTAGGATTAGGGTTAGGGTTAAGGTTAAGGTTTGGGTTATGCTTAGGTTTAAGTTTAGACTTAAGGTTAAGGTTAGGGTTAGGGTGAGGAGTTAGGGTTAGGGGTTAGGGATAGGGTTAGAGTTAGTGTTAGGGTTATGGTTAGCATTAGGGTTAAGGTTAGGGTTAGGACTAGGGGTAAGTTTAAGGTTAGGGTGAGGGTTAAGTTGAAGGTTTGGGTTAGGTTTAGGGTTAAGGTTAAGGTTAAGGTTAGGGTTAGGGTGAGGGTGAGGCTGAGGGTTAGAGTTGAGATTAAGGTTACGGTTAGAGTTAGGGTTAGGGTTAGATTTAAGTTTAGGATTAAGGGTTATTGTTAAGGTTAGGATTAGGGTTAAGGTTAGGTTGAGGGTTAGGGTGAAGATTAGGGTTAAGTTTGGGGTTAAGGTTAAGGTTAGTGTGAGGGCGATGTTTAGGTTTAGGGTTAGGGTGAGGTTTAGGGTTAAGGTTAGGGTTAGGGTTAGGGTGATGGTGAGACTGATGTTGAGATTAGGGTTAGGGATAGGGTTAGGGTTAGTGTTAGGGTTAAAGTTAAGGTTAGGGTTAAGGCTAAGGTTAGGGTGAGGGTTAAGGTAAAGGTTTGGGTTAGGTTTAGGGTTAAGGTTAGGGTTAAATTTCGGGTTATGGTTAGAGTTAAGTTTAGGGTTAACGTTAGGGTTAGGGCTAGGGTCTACGCTAAATTTCGGGTTAAGGTTAGGGTTAGGGTCTACGTTAAGGTTAGGGTTAAGGTTAGGGGTTAGGGTTATGGTTAGTGGTAGAGATAGGGTTAGTGTTAGGATTAGGGTTAGAGTTAGGGGTAGAGTTAGGGTTGGATTTAAGTTTAGGATTAAGGGTTATTGTTAAGGTTAGGATTATGGTTAAGGTTAGGGTTAAGGTTAGGGTTAAGGGTAAGGTTAGGGTGAGGGCGAGGGTTAGGGTTAGGGTGAGTGTGAGACTGATGGTGAGGTTAGGGATAGGGTTAGCGTTAGGGTTAACGTGAAGGTTAGGGTAAAGGTTAGGGTTAAAGTTAAGTTACAGGTGAGGGTTAAGGTAAAGGTTTGCGTTAGGTTTAGGGTGAGGGTTAAGGTTAAGGTTAGGGTTAGGGTGATGGTGAGCTGAGGGTTAGAGTTAAGATTAAGGTTAGGGTTAGGGTTAGAGATAGGGTTAGGGTTAAGGTCTATGTTAAGGTTAGGGTTAAGGTTAAGGTTAAGTTTTGGGTTAGGTTTAGGGTTAAGGCTAAGGTTAGGGTTAAATTTCAGGTTATGGTTAGAGTTAAGTTTAGGGTTAAGGTTAGGGTTATGATTAGGGTTAGGGGGTTAGGGTTAGTGTTGGGGATAGGGGTAGGGTTAGCATTAGGGTTAGGTCTAGGGTTAGGGTTAAGGTTAATCTTAGGGTTAGGGTTAAGGTTAGAGCTAGAGTTAGGGTTAGGGTTAGGTCTAGGGTTAGGGTTAAGGTTAAGGTTAGGGTTAGGTTTAAGTTTAGGGTTAAGGTTAGGGTTAGGGTTAGGGGTTAGGGTTAGTGTTAGGGATAGGGGTAGGGTTAGGGTTAGGGTTCAGGTTAGGGTCAGCATTATGGTTCGAATTAAGGCTAAGGTTCAATTTAGGGTTAGGATTAAGGTTAAGGTTAGGGTTAAGGTTCAGGTTATGGTTAAGCTTAGAGCTAGAGTTAGAGTTAGGGTTCAGGTTAGGGTTAGCGTTACGGTTAGGGTTAAGGTTAGGATTAGGGTTAAGGTTAGGGTTAGGGTTAGAGTGGGGGTGAGGGTGAGGCTGATGGTGAGGTTGAGGGTTCGGGATAGTGTTATGGTTAGGGTTTCGGTTAGCGTTAGGGTTAACGTTAAGGTTAAGTTTAGGGTTAAGGTTAGAGTTAGGATTAAGGTTCGGTTTGGGTTAGAGTTAGGGTTAGGGTTAGGTCTAAGTTTAGGGTTAGGGTTAGTGTTTAGGTTAGGATTAGGGTTAAAGATAGGGTTAGGGTGAGGGTTAGGGTTAAGGTTAGGGTTAGAGTTAAGGTTAGGTTTAAGGTTAAGGTCAGGGTTAGGATTAGGGCTAGGGTTAGGGTTAAGTTTGGTCTCTGGGTTAGGGTTAGAGTGAGGGTGAGGTTCAGATTTAGGGTAAGGTTGAGGGTTAAGGTTAAGGTTAGGGTTAGGGTTATAGTTAAGGTTAGGATTAGGGTTGGAGTGGGGGTGAGGGTGAGGCCGATGGTGAGTTTGAGGGTTAGGGTTAGGGTTATGGTTAGGGTTGAGGTTAGTGTTAGGGTTAACGTTAAGGTTAAGATTAGGGTTTGGGTTAGGGTTAAGCTTTGGGTTAGGGTTAGGGTGAGGGTGAAAGTTACGATGTGGTTTAAGGTTAGGTTTTGGGTTAGGGTTAGGGTTAAGGTTAAGGTTAGGGTTAAGTTTTGGGTTATGGTTAGGGCTAGGTTTAGGGTTAAGGTTAGGGTTAGGGTTAAGGTTAAGGTTAGGGTTAAGTTTTGGTTTATGGTTAGGGCTAGGTTTAGGGTTAGGGTTAGGGTTAAGGTTAGGGTTAGGGTTAGAATTAGGGTTTGGGTTAAGGTTAGAGTTAAGTATAAGGTTAGGGTTAAGGTTAGGGTTAAGGTTAGAGATAGAGTTAGGGTTAGGGTTAAGGTTAAGGTTAGGGTTAGCATTATGGTTAGGGTTAGGGTTAAGGTTAGGATTAGGGTTAAGGTTAAGGTCAGGGCTAGGGTTAAGGCTAGGTTTATGGTTAAGGTTAGGGTGAGGGTGAGGTTTAGGTTTAGGGTAAATGTGAAGGTTAGGTTTGGGCTGAGGGTTAGGTTTAGGGTGATGATGAGGGCTAAGGTTAGGGTTGGGGTTAGTGTTAAGGTTAGGGCTAATGTTGGGGTTAAGGTTTGGTGTAGGATTAGGGTTAGGGTGAGGGTGAGGCTGATGGTGAGGTTGAGGGTTAGGGTCAGTGTTATAGTTAGGGTTAAGGTGAGAGTGAACATTAAGGTTAGGGTTACGGTTAAGGTTAAGTTTTGGGTTAGGTTTAGCGTTAAGGTTAAGGTTAAGGTTAGGGTTAAATTTTGGGTTATGATTAGAGTTAAGTTTAGGGTTGGGGTTAGGGTTAGAGTTAAGGTGAGGGCTAAGGTTAAGCTTAAGGTTAAGGTTAGGGTTAGGGTGAGGGTGAGGCTGATGGTGAGGTTGAGGGTTAGGGTCAGTGTTAGGGTTAGGGTTAAGGATAGGGTGAAGGTCAACGTTAAGGATAGGGTTAAGGTTAAGTTTTGGGTTAGGTTTAGTGTTAAGGTTAAGGTTAGGGTTAAATTTTGGGCTATGGTTAGAGTTAAGTTTAGGGTTAAGGTTAGGGTTAGGGTGAGGGTGGGCTGAGGGTTAGAGTTAGGATTAGGGTTAGGTTAGGGTTAGGTTTAAGTTTAAGGTTAGGGTTAGGGTTAAAATTTGTTTAAGGTTAGGTTTTGGGTTAGGGTTAGGGTTAAGGTTAAGGTTAGGGTTTAGTTTTGGGTTATGGTTAGGGCTAGGTTTAGGGTTAAGGTTAGGGTTAGGGTTAAGGTTAAGGTTAGGGTTAAGTTTTGGTTTATGGTTAGGGCTAGGTTTAGGATTAAGGTTAGGGTTAGGGTTAGGGTTAAGTTTAGGGTTAGGGTTTGGGTTAAGGTTAGGGTTAAGTATAAGGTTAGGGTTTGGGTTAAGGTTAAGGTTAGGGTTATGGTTAAGGTTAGGGTTAGAGTGAGTGTGAGGGTTAGGGTTAAGGTTAGGGTTAGAGTTAAGGTTAAGGTTAGGGTTAGGGTTAGGATTAGGGCTAGGGTTAGGGTTAAGATTAGGGTCAAGTTTGGTGTTAAGGTTATGGTTAGTGTGAGGGTGAGGTTTAGGTTTAGGGTAAGGGTGCGGGTTAGGTTTAAGTTTAGGGTTAGGGTTAGGGTTAAGGTTAGGGTTATGGTTAGGGTTAGGGTGAGGGTGAGGGTTAGAGTTAGGATTAAGGTTAGGTTTGGGTTAGGGTGAGGTTTAAGTTTAGGGTTAGGGTTAAGGTAAGGATTAGGGTTAAGGTTGGGGTGAGGGTCATAGTTAAGGTCAGGGTTAGAGTTAGGATTAAGGTTAAGTTAGGGTTAGGTTTAAGTTTAGGGTTAGGGTTAGGGTTAAGGTTAGTGTTATGGTTAGGGTGAGGGTGAGGCTGAGGGTTATAGTTAGGATTAAGGTTAAATTAGGGTTAGGGCTAAGTTTACGGTTAGGGTTAAGGTTCGGGTTAGGGTCATAATTACGGTCAGGGTTAGGATTAGAGTGGGGGTGAGGGTGAGGCTAATGGTGAGGTTGAGGGTTAGGGTTATTGTTATGGCTAGGGTTAAGGTTAGTGTTAGGGTTAACATTAAGGTTAAAGTTAAGGTTAGGGTTAGGGTTAAGTTTTGGGAAAGGGTTATGGTGAGGGTTCAGGTTAAGGTGTGGGTTACGGTTAAGATTTGGGTTAGGGTTAGGGTTAAGGTTAAGGTTAAGTTTTGGGTTATGGTTGTGTTTAGGGTTAAGATTAGGGTTAGGGTTCGGTTAAGGTTAGGGTTAGTGTTGGGGTTATGGGTTAAGGTTAAGATTAGGGTTAGGGTTAAGGTTAGAGTTAGGGTTAATGTTAAGGTTAGGGTTAAGGTTAGAGCTAGTGTTAGGGTTAGGGTTAGGGTTAGCGTTACGATTAGGGTTATGGTTAGGGTTAGGGTTAAAGTTAGAGCTAGGATTAGGATTACGGTTAGGGTTAGGTTAAGTTTAAATTTAGGGTTAAGGTTAAGGTTAGGCTAATTTTCGGGTTATCGTTAGGGTTAAGTTTAGGGTTAAGGTTAGGGTTAGGTGTTAGGGTTAGTGTTAGGGTTTAGGGTTAGGGATAGGGTTAGGGTTATGGATAGGGTTAGGCTTAGGGTTAAGGTTAGGGTTAGGGTTAAGGTTAGGGTTAAGGTTAGAGCTAGAGTTAGGGTTAGGGTTAAGTTTAGGGTTAGACACCAACTAAACTGCTGCAACTATGTTGAATGAATGGGAAATTTAAAGGAAATTCAGGAACAATCAAAGAGGCAATGAAACAGGGCGGTGACTGATAAAACTCAAAGGTTACTAAAGACCAGTCAACACAGTGAAAATACAAATCAGAGGGTTAATGATCAAACTGCACTGCGATCTGGTCAGACCCACTTTGCGAATTAACTGTCCCCCAGTGAGAGTCAGCACCTTCAGGAACTGTCCCCCAGTGAGAGTCAGCACCTTCAGGAACTGTCCCCCAGTGAGAGTCAGCACCTTCAGGAACTGTCCCCCAGTGAGAGTCAGCACTTCAGGAACTGTCCCCCAGTGAGAGTCAGCACCTTCAGGAACTGTCCCCCAGTGAGAGTCAGCACCTTCAGGAACTGTCCCCCAGTGAGAGTCAGCACCTTCAGGAACTGTCCCCCAGTGAGAGTCAGCACCTTCAGGAACTGTCCCCCAGTGAGAGTCAGCACCTTCAGGAACTGAACCCCCAGTGAGAGTCAGCACCTTCAGGAACTGTCCCCCAGTGAGAGTCAGCACCTTCAGGAACTGTCCCCCAGTGAGAGTCAGCACCTTCAGGAACTGTCCCCCAGTGAGAGTCAGCACCTTCAGGAACTGTCCCCCAGTGAGAGTCAGCACCTTCGGGAACTGTCCCCCAGTGAGAGTCAGCACTTTCGGGAACTGTCCCCCAGTGAGAGTCAGCGCCTTCAGGAACTGTCCCCCAGTGAGAGTCAGCACCTTCAGGAACTGTCCCCCAGTGAGAGTCAGCACCTTCAGGAACTGTCCCCCAGTGAGAGTCAGCACATTTAGGAACTGAACCCCCAGTGAGAGTCAGCACCTTCGGGAACTGAACCCTGCTGAATGGGTTCAGAAATTCAGGGGAAAAGGAAATAATGAATCGCCTGTTGTGGGCTGACAGAAGATACTTGGGGAGTTATTGCGTCGACTGCCGAGGGGAGATGGTTTTTATGGAACTGAATCCTGTCCATTTGAATAGAAATCAGGTGGTAGCTGGGAGTCAGATGATTTGATGGGGCCTGAGAGAGGAAGAGGGTTTGGTAAATACTAGTCCTGTCCTGCTGTAAGATTAGTGACAGCGACGAGCGCAACTATTCAGTGCCCACAGCGCCCTCAGGAAACTGTTTCTTATTTTTATTCATTCTCAGGATGTGGGCTTCACTGGCTAGGCCAGTATTTATTGCCCATTCTTAGTTGCCCTTGAGAAGGTGGTGTTGAGTTGCCTTCTTGAACCGTTGCAGTCCACGTCATGTAGGTACACCCACAGTGCTGTTAGGGAGGGAGTTCCAGGATTTCAACCCATTGACAGTGAAGGAATGGCGATATATTTCCAAATCAGGATGGTGAGTGACTTGGAGGTGAAGTTCCAGGTGGTGGTGTTCCCATCTATCTGCTCCCCTTTCGTTCTATATGGTAGTGGTCCTGGGTTTGGAAGGTGCTGTCAAAGGAGCCTTGGTGAATTCCTGCAGTGCATCTTGTAGATGGTACACACTGCTGCTACTGTGCGTCGGTGTTGGAGAGAGTGAATGTTTGTGGATAGGACGCCAGTCAAGTGGGCTGCTTTGTCCTGGATGGTGTCAAGCTTCTCGAGTGTTGTGGGAGCTGCACTCATCCAGGCAAGTGGGAAGTGTTCTATCACACTTGTGCCTTGTAGATGGTGGACAGGCTTTGGGGAGTCAGGTGGTGAGTTACTCATCACATGATTCCTAGCCTCTGACCTGCTCTTGTAGCCACAGTATTTATATGGCTAGTCCAGTTCAGTTTCTGGTCAATAATAACCCCCAGGATGTTGATAGTGGGGGATTCAGTGATGGTAATGCCATTGAATGTCAAGGGGTAATTGTTAGATTCTCTCTTGCTGATGTTAGTCATTGCCTGGCACTTGTGTAGCACGAATGTTACTTTCCACTTGTCAGCCCAAGCCTGGATATTGTCCAGGTCTTGCTGCAATTGGACATGGACTGCTTCAGTGTCTGAGGAGTTGCGAATGGTGCTGAACATTGTGCAATCATCAGTGAACATCCCCACTTCTGACCTTATGATGGAAGGAAGGTCATTGATGAAGCAGCTGAAGATGGTTGGGCCTAGGACACTACCCTGAGGAACTCCTGCAGTGAAGTCCTGGAGCTCCAACAACCACGACCATCTTCCTTTGTGCTCGGTATGACTCAAAACAGCAGAGTTTCCCCCTGATTCCCAATGACTCCAGTTTTGTTAGAGCTCATTGATGCCACACTTGGTCAAATGCTGCCTTGATGTCAAGGGCAGTTACTCACACCTCACCTCGGGAGTTCAGCTCTTTTGTCCATGTTTGAACCAAGGCTGTAATAAGGTCAGGAGCTGAGTGACCCTGGCAGAACCCAAACTGAGTGTCAGTGAGCAGGTTATTGCTAAGCAAGTGCCGCTTGATAGCACTGTTGCTGACCCCATCCATTACTTTACTGATGATGGAGAGTAGACTGATGGGGCGATAATTGGCCAGGTTGGATTTGTCCTGCTTTTTGTGTACAGGACATACTTGGGCAATTTTCCACATAGCCGGTTAGATGCCAATGTTGGAGCTGTACTGGAACAGCTTGGCTAGGGGCGCAGCAAGTTCTGGAACACAAGTCTTCAGTACTATTGTTGGAATATTGTCAGGGCCCATAGCCTTTGCAATATCCAGTGCTTCCAGCTGTTTCTTGGGGCAGAGTTTTCACCTCGACGGGCAGGCGTTTGCCCGGCCTGCTGGAGCGTGAAATGACACGCGATGATGTCGGGCGAGCGTCCCAACGTCAGCGCGCAGTTGCGTGATAGATCGGTCGACAGGCGCATGTGGGAATCTGCAGCGCGTCCGCTGACAATTAGAAGGCCTATTAAGGCCATGAAAGTATTAATTACCTTAAAATTTTCGCTGCTTGTACAACCTTACTGTTGGCGGGCAGGCAAAAAGGCCAAGCGGCCTTTACACTTTTTAGGAAACCTCATCCACGGGCAGGATGAAGTTTCCTAAAGCAAATAAAATTAAAATTAAAATTTTTTACATCTCATTCATAACATGTCCCTGCTCATGTGACAGGGTCACATGAGGGGACAAGTTTTTTAACATTTAAAAATTCTTTACTTTTGTTTTTTAGAACTCTGTGGCAGCTCAGTGCCTCAGCGAGTTTCTCCAGTGCACACCCACGTGTATGTGCAAAGTTCCCTGCTCACCCTCCTCTCAGGAGACTCTCAGTCTGTTGGATTTGAACAGTTGGACACAAGTGTCAGATAGCGCATGATATTGAGCAGCATCAATAACAATTCAAGCCAACAAATGACAGAAAAACGTAAACATCTATCCGCTTATCCACTCTGGGCATTGCACCACTCACTGGATTCTGTCCTTTGAAATACCGCATCTGGGTTTCAATTAAACTCCTACTCATCTGTGAGACCTTCCCACTTTCTACTGGTTGAAGAATTTCATATGAAATGAGTTTAGCAACTTCAGTATTCGATAGGATGAACCACAGTGAGAAGTGGATGATGATTCTCACTCACTGAGATTACACCAATTCATCGAGAGACCAGAAAAGCCGTGTGTGAGAATGGAAATACCAGACTAGTCTGGCAGAGGGATGATTTTTTTTAACATATAAATGTTCCTGGGTTGTGGGCATCGCTGGCTAGGCCAGCATTTGTTGCCCATCCCTAACTGCCCTTGAGAAGGTGGTGGATGTGGCGCCAATCAAGTGGGCTGCTTTGCCCTCGATGGTGTTGAGCTTCTTGAGTGATGTTGGGGCTGCACTCATCCAGGCAAATGGAGAGTATTCCATCACACTCCTGACATGTGCCTTGTAGATGGTGGACAGGCTTTAGGGAGTCAGGAGGTGAGTCTTGCTCTGTCAGACCTTTAATCTGAAAGGTTTCTGGTGGCTCTACTCAATTGGTCATCATCCCCAAGTGAGCTAAGGCTGAGGAAATGTAATCTCTCCTGTTGGATATGGCAGTGCTCACTGACCAAAAGGTTTTGAAGTTTGATAACATTATACTTTGCCTCATTATTTGAAGATTTAAACTGAAGGAAATGCAAAGGTCATTTATATCCCCCCATGCCCTTTAACCCCAAGCCCTTTACCCTTGTCACCCTGTGCACTCTGCTGGATCTAGCTGATGAGGTGGCCCTCTGTGATAGGGATAGCTGGCTCTTCTGTTTAATCAGAGTAGGCGAGGCAGTTGGTGACTGTCGGTTGCTAAGGGTAACTTGCACCAACTCCTAATCTTATGACTCTGAAGGAGTCTGAATGGCACCAGATGTCCACTTGTGTCAGTGTGACTCATTCCCAACTGTCCGGTCTCTATGGGGAAGCGATTACTCCATTACAGTATGTACTTCTGCACGTTGCAGTTGCAGAGTTACATTGCTGCTCAATAATGTCAGTCTAACACCCACATAGAGGGGGGACTCTAGAACAAGGGGGCATAACCTCCAAATTTGAGCCAGGACAATCAGATGTGATTTCAGAAAGCACTTATTTATCATAGGAACAAGAGGTTATTCAGCCTCTCAAGCCTGTTCTAGCATTCAGCTAGGTCAGAGCTGGTCTAAGTTGACTCCATCTACTCAGCTTGCTTTTGTAACCCTTGATCTTTCTCAACTTAGCTTAGTGTCCTAATCCAGTTTAGTATTGAAATATCCAATTAACCCCCAGCATCTACAGATTTTTTTGGAGAGAGACCTAGGTTTCCACTCCCCTCTGCGTGAAGAAGTGTGTCCTGACATTGCCCCTGAATGGCCTGGCTCCAATTTTAACATTGTGCTCCCTTGTTCTGGAACTGTCACCCAGTGAGAGTCAGCACCTTCAGGGACTGTCCCCCAGTGAGAGTCAGCACCTTCAGGAACTGCCCCCCAGTGAGAGTCAGCACCTTCAGGAACTGTCCCCCAGTGAGAGTCAGCACCTTCAGGAACTGCCCCCCAGTGAGAGTCAGTACCTTCAGGAACTGTCCCCCAGTGAGAGTCAGTACCTTCAGGAACTGTCCCCCAGTGAGAGTCAGCACCTTCAGGAACTGTCCCCCAGTGAGAGTCAGCACCTTCAGGAACTGCCCCCCAGTGAGAGTCAGTACCTTCAGGAACTGTCCCCCAGTGAGAGTCAGTACCTTCAGGAACTGTCCCCCAGTGAGAGTCAGCACCTTCAGGAACTGTCCCCCAGTGAGAGTCAGCACCTTCAGGAACTGTCCCCCAGTGAGAGTCAGCACCTTCAGGGACTTACCCCAGTGAGAGTCAGCACCTTCAGGAACTGTCCCCCAGTGAGAGTCAGTACCTTCAGGAACTGCCCCCCAGTGAGAGTCAGCACCTTCAGGGACTTACCCCAGTGAGAGTCAGCACCTTCAGGAACTGTCCCCCAGTGAGAGTCAGCACCTTCAGGGACTGTCCCCCAGTGAGAGTCAACACCTTCAGGAACTGTCCCCCAGTGAGAGTCAGCACCTTCAGGAACTGTCCCCCAGTGAGAGTCAGCACCTTCAGGGACTTACCCCAGTGAGAGTCAGCACCTTCAGGAACTGTCCCCCAGTGAGAGTCAGCACTTCAGGAACTGTCCCCCAGTGAGAGTCAGCACCTTCAGGAACTGCCTCCCAGTGAGAGTCAGCACCTTCAGGGACTGTCCCCCAGTGAGAGTCAGCACCTTCAGGAACTGTCCCCCAGTGAGAGTCAGCACCTTCAGGAACTGTCCCCCAGTAAGAGTCAGCACCTTCAGGAACTGTCCCCCAGTGAGAGTCAGCACCTTCAGGAACTGTCCCCCAGTGAGAGTCAGCACCTTCAGGAACTGTCCCCCAGTGAGAGTCAGCATCTTCAGGAACTGTACCTCAGTGAGAGTCAGCACCTTCCGGAACTGTCCCCCAGTGAGGGTCAGCACCTGAAGGAAGAATGTGAAAAAATCCAAATGGTTTTGTGAGATCCTGGCATAAACTCCTTTTGACTCCTACCACCTGTTCTAATGCTGTCTACAATCAGTTAACAGGGAGTTCTTGTCTCCCTGGGAGTTCCTGTGCAGTTACCATTTAAGCCTGCTGCAGAAATACTGTTTCCCTTAAATAATTTTTTTCAAACTATTCTGTCAGTGTTTGGAGCTCGAGTGGGGATTCAATCTGAAGTAATATCCTTATGATGATAACAGGAGTGGGTTTATTCAGTGCTCTACCAAGCCAGGCAATCTCCAGGGGTCAGACCACAGTTTCCAGCATGACTTGGCCATCAGGTACTGAGTTTTGGAAACAAATCTCACTGGCAGCACCAAAAATCTGCAGCCTCAGAGATTGGAGTCCTGCTTGCATGTAGCTGCCCTAAGCTGTGAATAATTAGACATATGTATTTTCCACTCTGTGGGACCAGCATGCAAACCAGGTTTGTGAACACACATTGCTTAGCATCCAGTTTTAATCAGCCGCAGGGTAACAGATCAAATGCCAAGCCGCTGTCGGGTTCTGATAAATTCTTAGAACCTCGATGTAATTTGCTGTTGTCGTGCACTTAACACTCAATTAACAACCAACGGCTAAAACTTGATTCACGGCCTCCCAACTGCAACAGTGACTTAAGCAAACACTTAGACAGACATGTGCTTCCTAGCTATCTGTAAACCCAGCTCTAACTGTAATCATACTACTGAGAATGCTGCCTGGAACAGACGACTTTATATACTATTGTTATTCACTCGCTTTGTTGATGACACATCTCTTGGTCAGTGTGCACTTGTTGCAGATTTCGGACTGGTTCCCAGGCATGGGCAGATGTAGTGGACACTACAGATTCCAATTTAGCAATTGTCCGATTTCAAAAATCTCATCCTCACAGTTTTCAAATGGAGGCCCATACTTTCTATTAGGGAGGGGAATTCCTCCTTGTTACCCTGGGTAATGGATAACTTAAATGGAGTCACAAACTTAATTACATTCACGCACAAGGAAACAAACACATTAACTTAGGAATAAGCATCACCACTCATTTCCCTCAATAGCCCAATTTGTGACTGGGTGTGCGACTGGGTGAGTGTGTGTGGGACCAGGTGAGTGGGTGTGGGGCCGGGAGAGTGGGTGTGGGACTGGGTGAGTGGGTGTGGGACTGGGTGAGTGTGTGTGGGGCCGGGTGCGTGGGTGTGGGACTGGGTGAGTGGGTATGGGACTGGGTGAGTGGATGAGGGACTGGGTGAGTGGGTGTGGGACTGGGTGAGTGGGTGTGAGGCTGGGTGAGTGGGTGTGAGGCTGGGTGAGTGGGTGTGAGGCAGGGTGAGTGGGTGTGGGACTGATGAGTGGGTGTGGGACCGGGTGAGTGGGTGTGGGACCGGGTGAGTGGGTGTGAGGCAGGGTGAGTGGGTGTGGGACCGGATGAGTGGGTGTGGGGCTGGGTGAGTGGGTGTGGGACCGGATGAGTGGGTGTGGGGCTGGGTGAGTGGGTGTGGGAATGGCTAAGTGGTTGTTGGACGGAGTGAGTGGGTGTGAGACTGGGTGAGTGGGTGTGAGGCTGGTTGAGTGGGTGTGGGACCGGATGAGTGGGTGTGAGGCTGGGTGAGTGGGTGTGAGGCATCGTGAGTGGGTGTGGGACCGGGTGAGTGGGTGTATGACTGGGTGAGTGGGTGAGGGACTGGGTGAGTGGGTATGGGACTGGGTGAGTGGGTGAGGGACTGGGTGAGTGGGTGTGGGACTGGGTGAGTGGGTGTGAGGCTGGGTGAGTGGGTGTGAGGCTGGATGAGTGGGTGTGAGGCAGGGTGAGTGGGTGTGGGACTGGATGAGTGGGTGTGGGGGGGGTTGAGTGGATGTGGGGCTGCGTGAGTGGGTGTGGGACTGGCTAAGTGGTTGTTGGACGGAGTGAGTGGGTGTGGGACTGGGTGAGTGGGTGTGAGACCGGATCAGTGGGTGTGGGACTGGGTGAGTGGGTGTGGGACTGGGTGAGTGGGTGTGGGACTGGGTGAGTGGGTGTGAGAACGGATCAGTGGGTGTGGGACTGGGTGAGTGGGTGTGGGACTGGGTGAGTGGATGTGAGGCTGGGTGAGTGGGTGTGAGGCTGGGTGAGTGGGTGAGGGATTGGGAGTGGGTGTGAGGCTGAGTGAGTGGGTGTGGGACCGGGTGAGTGGGTGTGGGACCGGGTGAGTGGGTGTGGGACCGGGTGAGTGTGTGTGGGACTGGGTGAGTGGGTGTGGAACCGGGTGAGTGGGTGTGGGACCGGGTGAGTGGGTGTGGGACCGGGTGAGTGGGTGTGGGACTGGGTGAGTGGGTGTGGGGGTGGGTGAGTGGGTGTGGGACTGGGTGAGTGGGTGTGAGACTGGGTGAGTGTGTGTGGGACTGGGTGAGAAGGTATGGGGCAGGGTGAGTGGGTGTGGGACTGGCTGAGTGGGTGTGGGACTGGGTGAGTGGGTGTGGGACTGGGTGAGAGGGTGTGGGACTGGGTGAGTGGGTGTGAGACCGGGTGAGTGGGTGATGGACTGGATGAGTGGGTGTGGGATCGGGTGAGTGGGTGTGGGACTGGGTGAGTGGGTGTGGGACTGGCTGAGTGGGTGTGGGACTGGGTGAGTGGGTGTGGGACTGGGTGAGAGGGTGTGGGACTGGGTGAGTGGGTGCGAGCCCGGGTGAGTGGGTGTGAGACCGGGTGAGCGGTTGTCGGACTGGGTGAGTGGGTGTGGAACTGGGTGAGTAGTTGTCGGACTGGGTGAGTGGGTGTGAGACCGGGTGAGTGTGTGTGGGACTGGGTGAGTGGGTGTGGGACTGGGTGAGTGGGTGTGAGACCGGGTGAGTGGTTGTCGGACTGGGTGAGTGAGTGTGGGACTGGGTGCGTGGGTGTGGGACTGGGTGAGTGGGTGTGAGACCGGGTGAGTGGGTGTGAGACCGGGTGAGTGGTTGTCGGGCTGGGTGAGTGGGTGTGGGACTGGGTGAGTGGGTGTGAGGCTGGGTGAGTGGGTTTCGGACCAGGTGTGAGGCTGGGTGAGTGCGTGTCGGGACTGGGTGAGTGGGTGTGGGGCTGGTTGAGTGGGTGTGGGACTGGGTGAGTGGGTGTGAGGCTGGGTGAGTGGGTGTGGGACCGGGTGAGTGGGATTTCAACTGGGTGAGTGGGATCCGGACTGGTTGAGTGGGTGTCGGACTGGGTGAGCGGGTGTGGGACTGGGTGAGTGGGTGTGAGGCTGGGTGAGTGGGTGTCGGACTGGGTGAGCGGGTGTGGGACTGGGTGAGTGGGTGTGGGACCGGGTGAGTGGGATTTGAACTGGGTGAGTGGGTGTGGGAGTGGGTGAGTGGGTGAGGGACTGGGTGAGTGGGTGTGGGACTGGGTGAGTGGGTGTGAGACCGGGTGAGTGGGTGTGGGACTGGGTGAGTGGGTGTGGGACTGGGTGAGTGGGTGTTGGACTGGGTGAGTGGGTGTGGGACTGGGTGAGTGGGTGGGGGACTGGGAGAGTGGGTGTGGGACTGGATGAGTGGGTGTGGGACAGGGTGAGTGGGTGTGGGACTCCGTGAGTGGGTGTGAGCCTGGGTGAGTGGGTGTGAGGCTGGGTGAGTGGGTGTAGGACTGGGTGAGTGGGTGTGGGACTGGGTGAGTGGGTGTGGGACTGGGTGAGTGGGTGTGGGACTCCGTGAGTGGGTGTGAGGCTGGGTGAGTGGGTGAGGGATTGGGTGTGGGTGTGGGACTGCGTGAGTGGGTATGGGACCGGATGAGTGGGTGTGGGACTGGGTGAGTGGGTGTGGGACCGGGTGAGTGGGTGTGGGACCGGGTGAGTGGGTGTGGGACCAGGTGAGTGGGTGTGGGACTGGGTGAGTGGGTGTGGGACTGGGTGAGTGGGTGTGGGAGTGGGTGTGAGGCTGAGTGAGTGTGTGTGAGGCTAGGTGAATGGGTGTGAGGCTGGGTGAGTGGGTGCGCAACTGGGTGAGTGGGTGTTGGACTGGGTAGTGGGTGTGGGAGTGGGTGAGTGGGTGTCGGACTGGGTGAGTGGGTGTGGGACTGGGTGAGTGGGTGTGGGACTGGATGAGTGGTTGTGGGACTGGGTGAGTGGGTGTGGGACTCCGTGAGTGGGTGTGAGGCTGGGTGAATGGGTGTGAGGCTGGGTGAGTGGGTGTGGGACTGGGTGACTGGGTATGGGACTGGGTGAGTGGGTGTTGGACTGGGTGAGTGGGTGTGGGAGTGGGTGAGTGGGTGTGAGGCTGAGTGAGTGTGTGTGAGGCTAGGTGAGTGGGTGTGAGGCTGGGTGAGTGGGTGTGGGACTGGGTGAGTGGGTGAGGGACTGGGTGAGTGGGTGTGGGACCGGATGAGTGGGTGTGGGACCGGGTGAGTGGGTGTGGGGCCGGGTGAGTGGGTGTGGGGCTGGGTGAGTGGGTGCGGGACCGGATGAGTGGGTGTGGGGCTGGGTGAGTGGGTGCGGGACTGGGTGAGTGGGTGTTGGACTGGGTAGTGGGTATGTGACTGGGTGAGTGGGTGTGGGAATGGGTGAGTGGGTGTGGGAATGGGTGAGTGGGTGTGGGACTGGGTGAGTGGGTGTGGGACTGGCTAAGTGGTTGTTGGACGGAGTGAGTGGGTGTGAGGCTGAGTGAGTGGGTGTGAGGCTGGGTGAGTGCGTGTCGGGACTGGGTGAGTGCGTGTCGGGACTGGGTGAGTGGGTGTGGGACCGGGTGAGTGGGTGTGGGACTGGGTGAGTGGGTGTAAGACGGGGTGAGTGGGTGTGGGACTGGGTGAGTGGGTGTGGGACTGGGTATGGGGCAGGGTGAGGGGGTGTGAGACTGGGTGAGTGGGTGTGGGACTGGGTGAGTGGGTGTGGGACTGGGTGAGTGGGTGTGGGACCGGGTGAGTGGGTGTGGGACTGGGTGAGTGGGTGTGGGGCTGGGTGAGTGGGTGTGGGACAGGGTGAGTGGGTGCGGGACTGGATGAGTGGGTGTGAGGCTGGGTGAGTGGGTGCGGGACTGGGTGAGTGGGTGTTGGACTAGGTAGTGGGTATGTGACTGGGTGAGTGGGTGTGGGACTGGGTGAGTGGGTGTGGGACTGGCTAAGTGGTTGTTGGACGGAGTGAGTGGGTGTGAGGCTGAGTGAGTGGGTGTGAGGCTGGGTGAGTGCGTGTCGGGACTGGGTGAGTGGGTGTGGGACCGGGTGAGTGGGTGTGGGACTGGGTGAGTGGGTGTGAGACGGGGTGAGTGGGTGTGGGACTGGGTGAGTGGGTGTGGGACTGGGTGAGTGGGTATGGGGCAGGGTGAGGGGGTGTGAGACTGGGTGAGTGGGTGTGGGACTGGGTGAGTGGGTGTGGGACCGGGTGAGTGGGTGTGGGACTGGGTGAGTGGGTGTGGGACTCCGTGAGTGGGTGTGAGGCTGGGTGAGGGATTGGGTGTGGGTGTGGGTCGGCGTGAGTGGGTATGGGGCCGGATGAGTGGGTGTGGGACTGGGTGAGTGGGTGTGGGACTGGGTGAGTGGGTGTGGGACTGGGTGAGTGGGTGTGGGACTGGGTGAGTGGGTGTGGACCGGGTGAGTGGGTGTGGGACTGGGTGAGTGGGTGTGGGACTGGGTGAGTGGGTGTGGGAGTGGGTGAGTGGGTGTGAGGCTGAGTGAGTGTGTGTGAGGCTAGGTGAGTGGGTGTGAGGCTGGGTGAGTGGGTGTGGGACGGGGTGAGTGGGTGTGGGGCTGGGTGAATGGGTGTGGGACTGGGTGAGTGGGTGTGAGACGGGGTGAGTGGGTGTGGGACGGGGTGAGTGGGTGTGGGACCGGGTGAGTGGGTGTGGGACTGGGTGAGTGGGTGTGGGACTCCGTGAGTGAGTGTGAGGCTGGGTGAGTGGGTGAGGGATTGGGTGTGGGTGTGGGACTGCGTGAGTGGGTATGGGGCCGGATGAGTGGGTGTGGGTCTGGGTGAGTGGGTGTGGGACTGGGTGAGTGGGTGTGGGACCGGGTGAGTGGGTGTGGGACTGGGTGAGTGGGTGTGGGACCGGGTGAGTGGGTGTGGGACTGGGTGAGTGGGTGTGGGACTGGGTGAGTGGGTGTGGGAGTGGGTGAGTGGGTGTGAGGCTGAGTGAGTGTGTGTGAGGCTAGGTGAGTGGGTGTGAGGCTGGGTGAGTGGGTGTGGGACGGGGTGAGTCGGTGTGGGGCTGGGTGAATGGGTGTGGGACTGGGTGAGTGGGTGTGAGACGGGGTGAGTGGGTGTGGGACGGGGTGAGTGGGTGTGGGGCTGGGTGAGTGGGTGTGGGACTGGGTGAGTGGGTGTGAGACGGGGTGAGTCGGTGTGGGACCGGGTGAGTGGGTGTGAGACGGGGTGAGTGGGTGTGAGGCTGGGTGAGTGGGTGAGGGATTGGGTGTGGGTGTGAGGCTGAGTGAGTGGGTGTGGGACTGGGTGAGTGGGTGTGGGATGGGGTGAGTGGTTGTGGGACTGGGGAGTGGGTGTGGGACGGGGTGAGTGGGAGTGAGACTGGGTGAGTGGGTGTGGGAGTGGGTTTGAGGCTGAGTGAGTGTGTGTGAGGCTAGGTGAGTGGGTGTGAGGCTGGGTGAGTGGGTGTGGGACTGGGTGAGTGGGTGTGGGACTGGGTGAGTGGGTGAGGGACTGGGTGAGTGGGTGTGGGACTGTGTGAGTGGGTGTGAGGCTGGGTGAGTGGGTGTGGGACCGGATGAGTGGGTGTGGGACCGGGTGAGTGGGTGTGGGACTGGGTGAGTGGGTGTGGGGCCGGGTGAGTGGGTGTGGGACCGGGTGAGTGGGTGTGGGACTGGGTGAGTGGGTGTGGGGCTGGGTGAGTGGGTGTGGGGCTGGGTGAGTGGGTGCGGGACCGGATGAGTGGGTGTGGGGCTGGGTGAGTGGGTGCGGGACTGGGTGAGTGGGTGTTGGACTGGGTAGTGGGTATGTGACTGGGTGAGTGGGTGTCGGACTGGGTGAGTGGGTGTGGGAATGGGTGAGTGGGTGTGGGACTGGGTGAGTGGGTGTGGGACTGGCTAAGTGGTTGTTGGACGGAGTGAGTGGGTGTGAGGCTGAGTGAGTGGGTGTGAGGCTGGGTGAGTGCGTGTCGAGACTGGGTGAGTGGGTGTGGGACCGGGTGAGTGGGTGTGGGACCGGGTGAGTGGGTGTGAGACAGGGTGAGTGGGTGTGGGACTGGGTGAGTGGGTGTGGGATGGGGTGAGTGGGTGTGGGATGGGGTGAGTGGTTGTGGGACTGGGTGAGTGGGTGTGGGACGGGGTGAGTGGGAGTGAGACTGGGTGAGTGGGTGTGGGAGTGGGTTTGAGGCTGAGTGAGTGTGTGTGAGGCTAGGTGAGTGGGTGTGAGGCTGGGTGAGTGGGTGTGGGACTGGGTGAGTGGGTGTGGGACTGGGTGAGTGGGTGAGGGACTGGGTGAGTGGGTGTGGGACTGGGTGAGTGGGTGTGAGACGGGGTGAGTGGGTGTGGGACTGGGTGAGTGGGTGTGGGACCGGGTGAGTGGGTGTGGGACTGGGTGAGTGGGTGTGGGACTGGGTGAGTGGGTGTGGGAGTGGGTGAGTGGGTGTGAGGCTGAGTGAGTGTGTGTGAGGCTAGGTGAGTGGGTGTGAGGCTGGGTGAGTGGGTGTGGGACGGGGTGAGTGGGTGTGGGGCTGGGTGAATGGGTGTGGGACTGGGTGAGTGGGTGTGAGACGGGGTGAGTTGGTGTGGGACGGGGTGAGTGGATGTGGGACCGGGTGAGTGGGTGTGGGACTGGGTGAGTGGGTGTGGGACTCCGTGAGTGGGTGTGAGGCTGGGTGAGTGGGTGAGGGATTGGGTGTGGGTGTGGGACTGGGTGAGTGGGTGTGGGGCCGGATGAGTGGGTGTGGGACTGGGTGAGTGGGTGTGGGACCGGGTGAGTGGGTGTGGGACTGGGTGAGTGGGTGTGGGACCGGGTGAGTGGGTGTGGGACTGGGTGAGTGGGTGTGGGACCGGGTGAGTGGGTGTGGGACTGGGTGAGTGGGTGTGGGACTGGGTGAGTGGGTGTGGGGCCGGATGAGTGGGTGTGGGACTGGGTGAGTGGGTGTGGGACCGGGTGAGTGGGTGTGGGACTGGGTGTGTGGGTGTGGGACCGGGTGAGTGGGTGTGGGACTGGGTGAGTGGGTGTGGGACCGGGTGAGTGGGTGTGGGACTGGGTGAGTGGGTGTGGGACTGGGTGAGTGGGTGTGGGAGTGGGTGAGTGGGTGTGAGGCTGAGTGAGTGTGTGTGAGGCTAGATGAGTGGGTGTGAGGCTGGGTGAGTGGGTGTGGGACAGGGTGAGTCGGTGTGGGGCTGGGTGAATGGGTGTGGGACTGGGTGAGTGGGTGTGAGACGGGGTGAGTGGGTGTGGGACGGGGTGAGTGGGTGTGGGGCTGGGTGAGTGGGTGTGGGACTGGGTGAGTGGGTGTGAGACGGGGTGAGTGGGTGTGGGACCGGGTGAGTGGGTGTGAAACGGGGTGAGTGGGTGTGAGGCTGAGTGAGTGGGTGAGGGATTGGGTGTGGGTGTGAGGCTGAGTGAGTGGGTGTGGGACTGGGTGAGTGGGTGTGGGATGGGGTGAGTGGTTGTGGGACTGGGTGAGTGGGTGTGGGTCGGGGTGAGTGGGTGTGAGACTGGGTGAGTGGGTGTGGGAGTGGGTGAGTGGGTGTGAGGCTGAGTGAGTGTGTGTGAGGCTAGGTGAGTGGGTGTGAGGCTGGGTGAGTGGGTGTGGGACTGGCTGAGTGGGTGTGGGACTGGGTGAGTGGGTGAGGGACTGGGTGAGTGGGTGTGGGACTGTGTGAGTGGGTGTGAGGCTGGGTGAGTGGGTGTGGGACCGGATGAGTGGGTGTGGGACCGGGTGAGTGGGTGTGGGACCGGGTGAGTGGGTGTGGGACTGGGTGAGTGGGTGTGGGGCTGGGTGAGTGGGTGTGGGGCTGGGTGAGTGGGTGCGGGACCGGATGAGTGGGTGTGGGGCTGGGTGAGTAGGTGCGGGACTGGGTGAGTGGGTGTTGGACTGGGTAGTGGGTATGTGACTGGGTGAGTGGGTGTCGGACTGGGTGAGTGGGTGTGGGAATGGGTGAGTGGGTGTGGGACTGGGTGAGTGGGTGTGGGACTGGCTAAGTGGTTGTTGGACGGAGTGAGTGGGTGTGAGGCTGAGTGAGTGGGTGTGAGGCTGGGTGAGTGCGTGTCGGGACTGGGTGAGTGGGTGTGGGACCGGGTGAGTGGGTGTGGGACTGGGTGAGTGGGTGTGAGACGGGGTGAGTGGGTGTGGGACTGGGTGAGTGGGTGTGGGACTGGGTGAGTGGGTATGGGGCAGGGTGAGGGGGTGTGAGACTGGGTGAGTGGGTGTGGGACTGGGTGAGTGGGTGTGGGACTGGGTGAGTGGGTGTGGGACCGGGTGAGTGGGTGTGGGGCTGGGTGAGTGGGTGTGGGGCAGGGTGAGTGGGTGCGGGACTGGATGAGTGGGTGTGGGGCTGGGTGAGTGGGTGTGGGGCAGGGTGAGTGGGTGTGGGACTGGGTGAGTGGGTGTGGGACTGGCTAAGTGGTTGTTGGATGGAGTGAGTGGGTGTGAGGCTGAGTGAGTGGGTGTGAGGCTGGGTGAGTGCGTGTCGGGACTGGGTGAGTGGGTGTGGGATCGGGTGAGTGGGTGTGGGACTGGGTGAGTGGGTGTGAGACGGGGTGAGTGGGTGTGGGACCGGGTGAGTGGGTGTGGGACTGGGTGAGTGGGTGTGAGACGGGGTGAGTGGGTGTGGGACTGGGTGAGTGGGTGTGGGACTGGGTGAGTGGGTATGGGGCAGGGTGAGGGGGTGTGAGACTGGGTGAGTGGGTGTGGGATCGGGTGAGTGGGTGTGGGACTGGGTGAGTGGGTGTGAGACGGGGTGAGTGGGTGTGGGACTGGGTGAGTGGGTGTGGGACTGGGTGAGTGGTATGGGGCAGGGTGAGGGGGTGTGAGACTGGGTGAGTGGGTGTGGGACTGGGTGAGTGGGTGTGGGACTGGGTGAGTGGGTGTGGGACCGGGTGAGTGGGTGTCGGACTGGGTGAGTGGGTGTGGGACTCCGTGAGTGGGTGTGAGGCTGGGTGAGTGGGTGAGGGATTGGGTGTGGGTGTGGGTCTGCGTGAGTGGGTATGGGGCCGGATGAGTGGGTGTGGGACTGGGTGAGTGGGTGTGGGACCGGGTGAGTGGGTGTGAGACTGGGTGAGTGGGTGTGGGACCGGGTGAGTGGGTGTGGGACTGGGTGAGTGGGTGTGGGACTGGGTGAGTGGGTGTGGGACTGGGTGAGTGGGTGAGGGACTGGGCGAGTGGGTGTGGGACTGGGTGAGTGGGTGTGAGGCTGGGTGAGTGGGTGTGGGACCGGGTGAGTGGGTGTGGGACCGGGTGAGTGGGTGTGGGGCCGGGTGAGTGGGTGTGGGACCGGGTGAGTGGGTGTGGGACTGGGTGAGTGGGTGTGGGGCTGGGTGAGTGGGTGCGGGACCGGATGAGTGGGTGTGGGACTGGGTGAGTGGGTGCGGGACTGGGTGAGTGGGTGTTGGACTGGGTAGTGGGTGTGGGACTGGGTGAGTGGGTGTGGGACTGGGTGAGTGGGTGTGGGAATGGGTGAGTGGGTGTGGGACTGGGTGAGTGGGTGTGGGACTGGCTAAGTGGTTGTTGGACGGAGTGAGTGGGTGTGAGGCTCAGTGAGTGGGTGTGAGGCTAGGTGAGCGCGTGTCGGGACTGGGTGAGTGGGTGTGGGACCGGCTGAGTGGGTGTGGGACTGGGTGAGTGGGTGTGGGACTGGGTGAGGGACTGGATGAGTAGGTATGGGGCAGGGTGAGGGGGTGTGAGACTGGGTGAGTGGGTGTGGGACTCCGTGAGTGGGTGTGAGGCTGGGTGAGTGGGTGAGGGATTGGGTGTGGGTGTGGGAGTTTGTGAGTGGGTGTGAGGCTGAGTGAGTGTGTGTGAGGCTAGGTGAGTGGGTGTGAGGCTGGGTGAGTGGGTGTGGGACCGGGTGAGTGGGTGTGGGACGGGTTGAGTGGGTGTGGGGCTGGGTGAGTGGGTGTGGGACTGGGTGAGTGGGTGTGAGACGGGGTGAGTGGGTGTGGGACCGGGTGAGTGGGTGTGAGACGGGGTGAGTGGGTGTGACGCTGGGTGAGTGGGTGAGGGATTGGGTGCGGGTGTGAGGCTGAGTGAGTGGGTGTGGGACTGGGTGAGTGGGTGTGGGATGGGGTGAGTGGTTGTGGGACTGGGTGAGGGACGGGGTGAGTGGGTGTGAGACTGGGTGAGTGGGTGTGGGACTGGGTGAGTGGGTGTGGCACCGGGTGAGTGGGTGTGGGACCAGGTGAGTGGGTGTGGGACCGGGCGAGTGGGTGTGGGACCCGGTGAGTGGGTGTGGGACCGGGTGAGTGGGTGTGGGACCGGGTGAGTGGGTGTGGGACCGGGTGAGTGGGTGTGGGACCGGGTGAGTGGGTGTGGGACCGGGTGAGTGGGTGTGGGACCGGGTGAGTGGGTGTGGGACCGGGTGAGTGGGTGTGGGACCGGGTGAGTGGGTGTGGGACCGGGTGAGTGGGTGTGGGACAGGGCGAGTGGGTGTGGGACCGGGCGAGTGGGTGTGGGACCGGGCGAGTGGGTGTGGGACCGGGTGAGTGGGTGTGGGACCGGGTGAGTGGGTGTGGGACCGGGTGAGTGGGTGTGGGACCGGGTGAGTGGGTGTGGGACCGGGTGAGTGGGTGTGGGACCGGGTGAGTGGGTGTGGGACCGGGTGAGTGGGTGTGGGACCGCGTGAGAGGGTGTGGGACCGGGTGAGTGGGTGTGGGACCGAGTGAGTGGGTGTGGGACCGCGTGAGAGGGTGTGGGACCGGGTGAGTGGGTGTGGGACCGGGTGAGTGGGTGTGGGACCGGGTGAGTGGGTGTGGGACCACGTGAGAGGGTGTCCCAGCTAGCGAAGCCCAAATCCTGAGAATGACACACACCTGATTCTTTAAAAATTTGTTCATGTGATGTGGGCGTCACTGGGTAGGCTAACAGTTATTACCCTTCCCAATTGCCCTTGTTCAGAGGGCATTTAACAGTCAACCACATTGCTGTGTTTCTGGAGTCACATGTGGGCCAGACCTGGTAAGGACGGCAGATTTCCTTCCCTAAAGGACATTAATGAACAGATGGGTTTTTACGACAATCGGCAATGGCTTCTTGGTCATCATTAGACTTCTAATTCCAGATTTTTATTGAATGCAAGTTCCACCATCTGATGTGGTAGGATTTGAACGGGGGTCCCCAGAGCATTACCCTGGGTCTCTGCAATACTGGTCCAGTGACAATACCACTACGCTACCCTCTCCCCCAAGGGAAAAAAGAATAAGGTATACACACCATATAGTATACACACCTTGTTGTATACACATCTAGTAGCATACAAACTTGATGGTATAGACACCATGTAGTATACACACCTTGTTGTATACACATTTGGTAGTATACAAACTCGATGGTGTACACACCTTGTAGTATATAAAGTTGGTAGTATACACACCTGATGGTATACAGTCCTAGTAGTATACATACCTTGCAATATACACACCTGGTGGTATACACACCTTGTTGTATACACATCTAGTGGCATACAAACTTGATGGTATAGACACCATGTAGTATACACACCTTGTTGAGGGCCCTTAGCTTCTTCCTTGAACAGAGGCCCGAACAATCCCCATCCACCACTACTCTCCTCCGTCTGGCTGAACTTGTTCTCACACTGAACAATTTCTCCTTTAACTCCTCTCACTTCCTCCAAATAAAAGGTGTGGCTATGGGTACCCGCATGGGCCCCAGCTATGCCTGTCTCTTTATGGGGTATGTGGAACATTCCTTGTTCCAGTCCTACTCCGGCCCCCTCCCACAACTCTTTCTCCGGTACATCGATGATTACTTCGGTGCTGCTTCATGCTCTCGTCGGGACCTGGAAAAATTTATTAATTTTGCTTCCAATCTCCACCCCTCCATCATTTTCACATGGTCCATCTCTGACACTTCTCTTCCCTTCCTTGACCTCTCTGTCTCAATTTCTGATGATAGACTGTCCACCAATATCCATTACAAGCCTACCGACTCCCACAGCTACCTCGACTACAGCTCCTCACACCCCGCTTCCTGTAAAGACTCCATCCCATTCTCTCAGTTCCTTCGCCTCCGTCGCATCTGTTCTGATGACGCTACCTTCAAAAACAGCTCCTCCTCCTCCTTCTTCCTTAACCGAGGTTTTCCATCCACGGTCGTTGACAGGGCCCTCAACCGTGTCCGGCCCATATCCCGCGCATCCTCCCTCACGCCTTCTCCTCCTTCCCAGAAACATGATAGGGTCCCCCTTGTCCTCACTTATCACCCCACCAGCCTCCGCATTCAAAGGATCATCCTCCGCCATTTCCGCCAACTCCAGCATGATGCCACCACCAAACACATCTTCCCTTCACCCCCCCTGACGGTATTCCGTAGGGATCGTTCCCTCCGGGACACCCTGGTCCACTCCTCCATCACCCCCTACTCCTCAACCCCCACCTATGGCACCTCCCCATGCCCACGCAGAAGATGCAACACCTGCCCCTTCACTTCCTCTCTCCTCACCGTCCAAGGGCCCAAACACTCCTTTCAAGTGAAGCAGCATTTCACTTGCATTTCCCCTAACTTAATCTACTGCATTCGTTGCTCCCAATGCGGTCTCCTCTACATTGGAGAGACCAAACGCAAACTGGGCGACCGCTTTGCAGAACACCTGCAGTCTGTCCGCAAGAAAGACCCAAACCTCCCTGTCGCTTGCCATTTTAACACTCCACCCTGTTCTCTTGCCCACATGTCTGTCCTTGGCTTGTTGCATTGTTCCAGTGAAGCCCAACGCAAACTGGAGGAACAGCACCTCATCTTCCGACTAGGCACTTTACAGCCTTCCGGGCTGAATATTGAATTCAACAACTTTAGATCTTAAACTCCCCCTTCCCCCATCCCCAGCCCGTTTCTCCCCCCTCCCCTTTTTTTTCAATAATTTATATAGATTCTTCTTTCCCCACCTATTTCCATTATTTTTAAATCTAAAACTAAAATCTTGTCAGTCTTTCCACCCCACCCCCACTAGAGCTGTACTTTGAGTGTCCTGTCTTCCATTCTTAATTAGCACTTTTCTTAGACAATATCACCACCTTCAACACCTCTTTGATCCTTTTGTCTGTGACATCTTTTGATTATCTGTTCCTATCACGGCTTGCTTATCTCCACAATCACCACACCCTCAACTTCTCTCTCCCCCTGCCCCCCCACCTTAAACCAGCTTATATTTCTCCCCTCTCCTAACTATGCTTCAGTTCTGCCGAAGGGCCGTGAAGGCTCGAAACGTTAACTGATTTCTTCTCCGCCGATGCTGCCAGACTTGCTGAGTTTTTCCAGGTAATTCTGTTTTTGTTTTGTAGTATGCATGCCTGATGGTATACACACATAGTAGTATACACACCTGGTAGTACACGCACCTTGTGATATATACACACATTTTAGTGAACGCACCTTGTATTATACAAGCCTGGCAGTATACATACCTGGTGGTGTAAACACCTAGTAGATTACACACCTGGTGGTATCCACACCTGATAGTATACACACCTTGTAGTATGCACACGCTGCAGTGTACGCACCTTGTAGTATACACACTTTGCGGTATACACACTTGGTGGTATACACATCTTGTAGTGCACAAACCAGGTAGTATACACACCAGGTGGTATATACACCTTGTTGTGTACAAAGCTGGTAGCATACACACCTGATGGTATACACACCAGGTAGTATGCACAATTGGTAGTATATACAACTGGTAGTATACACACCTTGTAATATGCACACCTGGTGGTATACACACCTTGAAGTGTACAAACCGAGTAGTATACACATCTGATGATATACACACCTGGTAGTATCTACACAACTTGCAATAAAAACACCTTGTAGTATGCACACCTGATGGTATGCACACCTGGTAGTATACACACCTGATAGTATTCACACCATTTAATATACACACCTGGTAGTATACACCTTGTAGTGTACACACCTGGTGGTATACACACTCTTGTAGTATACACACCTGGCAGTATACATGCCTGGTGGTATGAACACTTTGTAGTATACATACCTGATCGTATATACACCTTGATATATACACAGCAGTGGTATACACACCTCATAGTATACACACCTGGTATTAATACACACCTTATAGTATACCCACCTAGTAGTGTACAAACCTTGTAGTATACACACCTTGCAGTATATATACTTGGTGGTATACACACTTTGTAGTGTACAAAACTGGTGGTATGCACATCTGGTAGTATACACACCTTGTATTATACAGACCCTGTAGCATATGCACCTTGTAGTATGCACACCTGGTGGTATGCGCCCCTGGTAGTACAGACATGGTGGTATACACAGCTTGTAGTATAAATACCTGGTAGTATACATGGTGTAAGATACATACCTGGTGGTATACACACCTGATATGCACTCCCGGTAGTGAACACACCTGGCAGTGAATGCACATGGTAGTATAAACACCTGATGGCTTACACACCTGGTGGCATACACACCTGGTATCATACACACCTGGTAATATACACACCTGGTAGTATACACACTTGGCAGTGAATGCACATGGTAGTATAGGCACCTGTTGGCATACACACCTGGTGGTATACAGACACGGTGAGATACACACCTGGTGGTATGCACACCTGGTAGTATACACACCTAGCAGGGTACACAATTGATGGTATACACACCTGGCAGTACACATAGCTGGTGGTATACACACCTGGTAGTAAACACACCTGGTAGTATACACGCCTGGTAGTAAACAGGCCAGGTAGTAAGCATGCCTGGTAGTATACACACCTGGTGGTATACATACCTGAGGGTATACACACCTTGTAGTAGGCACACCTGGTAGTATACAAACCTGGTGGTCTACAAATCTGATGGTATGCACACCTTGTAGTATGCACATCAGGTGATATAGACACCTGGTCGTATACACAACTTGTGGTATACAAACCTGGTGGTACACACACCTGGTGGTATACACACCTGATGGTATACACACCGTGTAGTAGGCACACCTGGTGATATACATACCTGGTGGTATACAGATCTGATGGAAAATACACCTTGTAGTATGCACACCTGGTGATATAGACACCTGGTAGTATACACAACTTGTGGTATACAAACCTGGTGGTACACATACCTGGTGGTATACACACCTGGTGGTATAGACACCTTGTAGTATATACACCTAGTGGTATACACCCCTGGTAGTATGCACACCTTGCAGTATATGCACCTGATGGTGTACACACCTGGTAGTATACACACCTGGTGGTATACAGATCTGATGGTATACACACCTTGTAGTATGCACACCTGGTGGTATGGACACCTGGTGGTATACACACATGGTGGTATACACAACTTGTGGTTTACATACCTGGTGCTAAACTCACCTGGTAGTAAATACACCTGGTAGCATATTCACCTGGTGGTATACACACCTGGTGCTTTGCACACCTTGTAGAATACACACATCGTGGTATACACACCTGGTGGTATACACACCTTGTAGTATACATAACTGGTTATATACACATCTGGTAGTCTACAGAGCTGGTAGTATGTACACCTGGTAGTATATGCACCTGGTGGTATACACATCTGGTTGTATACACACCTGGTTGTATACACACCTGGTAGCATATGCATCTGGTAGTAAGCATGCCTGGTAGTATACACACCTGGTGGTATACACACCTTATACTATATACATCTGGTAGTATGCACACCTTGTAGCATCCACAACAGGCAGTATACACAGCTGGTAGTACACATGCCTGGTGGTATACACACACAGTGGCATACAGACATGGTGGTATACACATCTGATAGTAAACACGGCTGGTAGTATACATACCTGGTGGTATACACACTGTAGTATACAGACCTGGTAGTATACACATCTGGTGGTACAAACAGTGTTTGGTATACACACCTAGTAGTAAACATACCTGGTAGTATACAAACCTTGCAGTATACACACGTGGTAGTGAACACGCCTAGCAGCATACATAACTGGTGCTTTGCACACCTTGTAGAATACACACATCGTGGTATACACACCTGGTGGTATACACACCTTGTAGTAAGCACACCTGCTGGTATACACACATGGTAGTATACACACCTGGCAGTACACACACCTTGTGGTATACACACATTCTAGTGTATGCACCTTGTATTATACAAGCCTGGCAGTATACATACCTGGTGGTGTAAACACCTGGTAGATTACATACCTGGTGGTATACACACCTGGTAGTATACACACCTTGTAGTATGCACATGCTGTAGTGTACGCACCTTGTAGTATACACACTTTGCGGTATACACACTTGGTGGTATACACACCTTGTTGTATACAAAGCTGGTAGTATACACACCTGATGGTATACACACCTTGTAGTATACACACCTTGTAATATGCACACCTGGTGGTATACACACCTTGAAGTGTACAAACCTAGTAGTATACACATTTGATGATATACACATCTGGTAGTATACACAACTTGCAATAAAAACACCTTGTAGTATGCACATCTGGTAGTATACACACCTGATAGTATTCACACCATTTAATATACACACCTGGTGGTATACACCTTGTAGTGTACACACCTGATAGTATACACACCTCATAGTATACACACCTGGTGGTATACACACCCTTGTAGTATACACACCTGGCAGTATAAATGCCTGGTGGTATAAACACTTTGTAGTATACATACCTGATCGTATATACACCTTGATATATACACAGCAGTGGTATACACACCTCATAGTATACACACCTGGTATTAATACACACCTTATAGTATGCCCACCTAGTAGTATACACACCTTGTAGTATACACACCTTGCGGTATATACACCTGGTGGTATACACACTTTGTAGTGTACAAAACTGGTGGTATACACACCTGGTAGTATACACACCTTGTATTATACAGACCCTGTAGCATATGCACCTTGCAGTATGCACACCTTGCAATATATACACCTGGTGGTATACACACATTGTAGTGTACAAACCTGGTACATACCAGATGGTATACACACTTTGTTGTATACAAATCTGGTAGTATACACACCTGATGGTATACACTCCTCGTACTATACACACCTTGCAGTATACACACCTGGTGGTATAGACACCTTGAAGTGTACAAACCTGGTAGTATACATACCTTATAGTATGCACACCTGATGGTATACACACCTGGTAGTATGCACACCTGATGGTATAAACACCTGGTAGTATGCACACCTGGTAGTGTAGAAACCTTGTAGTATACACACCTGGTGGTATGCGCCCCTGGTAGTACAGACATGGTGGTATACACAGCTTGTAGTATAAACACCTGGTAGTATACATGGTGTAGGATACACACCTGGTGGTATACACACCTGATTTGCACTCCTGGTAGTGAACTCACCTGGCAGTGAATGCACATGGTAGTATAGACACCTGATGGCTTACACACCCGGTGATATACACACCTGGTGGTATGCACACCTGGTAGTATACACACCTAGCAGGGTACACAATTGATGGTATACACACCTGGCAGTACACATAGCTGGTAGTAAACACGCCTGGTAGTACACACACCTGGTGGTATACACACCCGATTGGATACACACCTTGTAGTAGGCACACCTGGTGGTATACAGATTTGATGGTATACACACCTTGTAGTATGCACACCTGGTGGTATAGACATCTGGTAGTATACACGACTTGTGGTATACAAACCTGGTGGTACACATACCTGGTGGTTTACACACCTGATGGTATACACACCTTGTAGTAGGCACACCTGGTAGTATACACACCTAGCAGGGTACACAATTGATGTTATACACACCTGGCAGTACACATAGCTGGTAGTAAACACGCCTGGTAGTACACACACCTGCTGGTATACACACCCGATTGGATACACACCTTGTAGTAGGCACACCTGGTGGTATACACACCTGGTGCTCTACACACCTGGTGGTATACAGATCTGATGGTATACACACTTGTAGTATGCACACCTGGTGGTATAGACACCTGGTAGTATACACAACTTGTGGTATACAAACCTGGTGGTACACACACCTGGTGGTATACACACCTGGTGGTATAGAAACCTTGTAGTATACACACCTGGTGGTATAGACACGTTGAAGTGTACAAACCTGGTAGTATACATACCTTGTAGTATGCACACCTGATGGTATACTGGTAGTATATACACCTGGTGTTATACACACCTGGTAGAAACCTTGTAGTATACACACCTGGTGGTATGCGCCCCTGGTAGTACAGACATGGTGGTATACACAGCTTGTAGTATAAACACCTGGTAGTATACATGGTGTACATATACCTGGTGGTATACACACCTGATATGCACTCCTGGTAGTGAACTCACCTGGCAGTGAATGCACATGGTAGTATAGACACCTGATGGCTTACACACCTGGTGGCATACACACCTGGTATCATACACGCCTGGTAGTATACACACCTGGTAGTAAACACGCCTGGCAGTGAATGCACACGGTAGTATAGGCACCTGGTGGTATACACACCCGGTGATATACACACATGGTGGTATGCACACCTTGTAGTAAACACACCTAGCAGGGTACACAATTGATGGTATACACACCTGGTAGTATACACGCCTGGTAGTATACACGCCTGGTAGTAAACGGGCCTGGTAGTAAACATGCCTGGTAGTACAGACACCTGGTGGTATACACACCTTGTAGAAGGCACACCTGGTGGTATACACACCTGGTAGTATACACACCTGGTGGTCTACAAACTTCGTAGTATGCACACCTGATGGTGTACACACCTTGTAGTAGGCACACCTGGTGGTATAGACACCTGGTAGTATACACAATTTGTGGTATACAAACCTGGTGGTACACACACCTGGTGGTATACACACCTGATGGTATACACACCTTGTAGTAGGCACACCTGGTGGTATACACACCTGGTGCTCTACACACCTGGTGGTATACACACCTGGTGGTATAGAAACCTTGTAGTATACACACCTGGTGGTATAGACACGTTGAAGTGTACAAACCTGGTAGTATACATACCTTGTAGTATGCACACCTGATGGTATACTGGTAGTATATACACCTGGTGTTATACACACCTGGTAGTGTACACACCTGGTAGTGTAGAAACCTTGTAGTATACACACCTGGTGGTATGCGCCCCTGGTAGTACAGACATGGTGGTATACACAGCTTGTAGTATAAACACCTGGTAGTATACATGGTGTAAGATACATACCTGGTGGTATACACACCTGATATGCACTCCTGGTAGTGAACTCACCTGGCAGTGAATGCACATGGTAGTGTAGACACCTGATGGCTTACACACCTGGTGGCATACACACCTGGTATCATACACACCTGGTAGTATACACACCTGGTAGTAAACACGCCTGGCAGTGAATGCACATGGTAGTATAGGCACCTGGTGGTATACACACCCGGTGATATACACACATGGTGGTATGCACACCTTGTAGTAAACACACCTAGCAGGGTACACAATTGATGGTATACACACCTGGTAGTATACACGCCTGGTAGTATACACGCCTGGTAGTAAACGGGCCTGGTAGTAAACATGCCTGGTAGTACAGACACCTGGTGGTATACACACCTTGTAGAAGGCACACCTGGTGGTATACACACCTGGTGGTATACAAACTTCGTAGTATGCACACCTGATGGTGTACACACCTTGTAGTAGGCACACCTGGTGGTATAGACACCTGGTAGTATACACAATTTGTGGTATACAAACCTGGTGGTACACACACCTGGTGGTATACACACCTGATGGTATACACACCTTGTAGTAGGCACACCTGGTGGCATACACACCTGGTGCTCTACACACCTGGTGGTATACAGACCTGATGGTATACACACCTTGTAGTATGCACACCTGGTGTTATAGACACCTGGTAGTCTACACAACTTGTGGTATACAAACCTGGTGGTACACACACCTGGTGGTATACACACCTGGTGGTATAGACACCTTATAGTATATACACCTAGTGGTATACACCCCTGGTAGTATGCACACCTTGCAGTATATGCACCTGATGGTGTACACACCTGGTAGTATACACACCTGGTGGTATACACACCAGGTAGTATACACCCTGATGGTATACACACCTGGTGGTATACATACCTGGTGGTATACAGATCTGATGGTATACACACCTTGTAGTATGAACACCTGGTGGTATACCCACGTGGTGGTATACACAACTTATGGTTTACATACCTGGTGCTAAACTCACCTGGTAGTAAATACTCCTGGTAGCATATTCACCTGGTGGTATACACACCTGGTGCTTTGCACACCTTGTAGAATACACACATCGTGGTATACACACCTGGTGGTATACACACCTTGTAGTATACACACCTTGTAGTATACATAACTGGTTATATACACAGCTGGTAGTCTACAGAGCTTGTAGTATGTACACCTGGTAGTATATGCACCTGGTGGTATACACATATGGTAGTATACACACTTGGTTGTATACACACCTGGTAGCATATGCATCTGGTAGTTAACATGCCTGGTAGTATACACACCTTATAGTATGCACACCTGGTGGTATGGACACCTGATGGTATACCCACGTGGTGGTATACGCAACTTGTGGTTTACATACCTGGTGCTAAACTCACCTGGTAGTAAATACACCTGGTAGCATATTCACCTGCTGGTATACACACCGGTTTTATCGCGGCCGAGATTCTGCCCCGAGCTGAGGGTCTGGGAGCCGGTTCCCGAGATTCCAACATCCGGTTGTCTTTAAATTGTAAAATTCTCTTGTTAATTTTTAAATGTTTCACCGGGGACGGGACTGACTGCAGGAGACTGAAGCCTGGAATCAGGCGGCGGGGAGGGGAGAAGGAGAATGGGGGGGTGGGGGGTGAATGGGGGGAGAGGGAGAGAGAGGGGGGTGAAGGGGGGTGAATGGGGGGAGAGGGAGAGAGGGGTGAATGGGGGGAGAGGGAGAGGGGGTGAATGGGGGGAGAGGTTAAATGGGGGTGAATGGGGGGAGAGGGAGAGAGGGGGGTGAATGGGGGGAGAGGGAGAGGGGGGGGTGAATGGGGGGAGAGAGAGGGGGTGGGGTGAATGGGGGGAGAGGGGGGAGAGGGAAAGATGGGGGGAGAGGGGGTGTGAATGCGGGAAGAGGGAGAGAGGGCGGTGAATGGGGGAGAGGGAGAGAGGGGGGGTGAATGGGGGGAGAGGGAGAGAGGAGGGGTGAATGGGGGGAGGTGGAGAGGGGGGGTGAATGGGGGGAGAGGGAGAGGGGGCGGTGAATGGGGGAGAGGGAGAGAGGGGGAGGGAGAGGGAGGTGATTGGGGGGAGAGGGAGAGAGGGGGTGAATGGGGGGAGAGGGTGAGATGTGGGGTGAATGGGGGGAGAGGGAGAGAGGGAGGATGAATGGGGGAGGGAGAGGGGGTGAATGGGGGGAGAGGGAGAGAGGAGGGTGAATGGGGGGAGGGGGAGAGAGGGAGGTGAATGGGGGGCCGGAGAGGGGGTGAATGGGGGGAGGGAGGGGGTGAATGGGGGGAGGGTGGGGGGGTGAATGGGGGGAGGGTGGGGGGGTGAATGGGGGTGGGGGAGGGAGAGGGGGGTGAATGGGGGAAGGAGATGGGGTGAATGGGGGGAGGGAGGGGGGTGAATGGGGGGAGGGGGTAAATGGGGGTGAGGAGGTGAATGGGGGAGAGGGGGTGAATGGGGGAGGGAGGGGGTGAATGGGGGGAGGGGGTAAATGGGGGTGAGGAGGTGAATGGGGGGGGGTAGATAGAGGGGGTGAATGGGGGAGGGAGGGGGGTGAATGGGGGAGGGAGGGGGTGAATGGGGGGAGGGGGTAAATGGGGGTGAGGAGGTGAATGGGGGGAGAGGGGATGAATGGGGGAGAGGGGGTGAATCGGGGGAGAGAGTGGGTGAATGGGGGGAGGGAGAGGGGGTTGAATGGGGTGGGGGAGGCGGTGAATGGGGTAGAGAGAGGGGGGTGAATGGGGGTAGAGGGAGAGAGGGGGTGAATGGGGGGAGCGAGAGAGGGGGTGAACGGGGGGAGGGAGAGAGCGTGAATGGGGGGAGGGAGAGGGGGGTGAATGGGGTGAGGGAGAGGAGGGGGTGAATGGGAGGAGGGAGGGGGGTGAATGGGGAGAGACAGAGGAGGGGTGAATGGGGGGAGGGAGAGGGGTTGAATGGGGGGAGGGAGAGGGGGTGAATGGGGGGAGGGAGAGGGGGGTGAATGGGGTGAGGGAGAGGAGGGTGTGAATGGGAGGAGGGAGGGGGGTGAATGGGGGGAGACAGAGGAGGGGTGAATGGGGGGAGAGAGGGGGTGAATGGGGGGAGGGAGAGGAGGGGGTGAATGGGGGAGGGAGGGAGGGGTGAATGGGGTGAGGGAGAGGGAGGGGATGAATGGGGGGGCAAGGGGGGTGAATGGGGGAGACAGAGGAGGGGTGAATGGGGGGAGAGGGGGGTGAATGGGGGCAGAGGGAGAGAGGTGGGGTGAATGGGGGAAGGGAGAGAGGGGTGAATGGGGGGAGGGAGAGAGGGGTGAATGGGGGAGGGAGGGAGGGGTGAATGGGGGGCAAGGGGGGTGAATGGGGGAGACAGAGGAGGGGTGAATGGGGGGGAAGGGGGTGAATGGGGGAGACAGAGGAGGGGTGAATGGGGGGAGAGGGAGAGAGGGTGGTGAATGGGGGGAGGGAGGGGGGTTAATGGAGAGGAGGGAGAGGGAGAGAGGGGGTGAATGGGGGGAGGGTGAGAGGCGGTTAATAGGGGGATGGGGAGGGGGGTGAATTGGGAGAGGGAGAGAGGGGGGGAATGGGGGAGGGAGAGAGGGGGTGTGAATGGGGGAAGGAGAGAGGGGGTGAATAGGGGGACGGGGGGGCGAGTGGAGTGAGGGTGCGGGGGGTGAATGGTGGGAGGGAGAGGGGGGTGAATGGGGGGAGGGAGAGGGGTGGTGAATGGGGGAGAGGGAGGGGGTTGTGAATGAGGGGCAGGAGGGGGGTGAATGTGGGGAGGGAGGGGGGATGAATAGGGGGAGGGAGAGGGGATGAATGAGGGGAGGGAGAGAGTGGGGTGAATGGGGGGAGGGAGAGAGGGGGTGTGAATGGGGGAGGGAGAGGGGCAGTGAATGGGGGGAGGGAGAGAGGGGGTGCGAATGGGGGAGGGGGAGAGATGGGGGCGAATGGGGGGAGGGAGAGATGGAGGGTGAATGGGATGAGGGAGAGAGGGGGGTGAATGGGGGGAGAGGGAGAGGGAATGTGGGGGAGGGGGGTGAATGGGGGAGGGAGAGGGGGTGTGAATGGGGAGGGGGAGAGATGGGGGCGAATGGGGGGAGGGAGAGATGGAGGGTGAATGGGATGAGGGAGAGAGGGCGGGTGAATGGGGGAAGGAGAGAGGGGGTGAATAGGGGGACGGAGGGCGAGTGGAGTGAGGGTGCGGGGGGTGAATGGTGGGAGGGAGAGAGGGTGTGAATGGGGAAAGAGAGAGAAGGGGGTGAATCGGGGGAGAGAGGGGGGTGAATCGGGGCAGGGAGAGGGGGGTGAATGGTGGGAGAGAGAAAGGGGGTTCATGGGGGAGGGATAGAGGGGCGGGTGAATGGGGGAGAGGGATAGAGGGGGTGAGTGGGGGAGGGAGAGAGGGGAGTTATGAATGGGGGAGAGGAAGAGAGGGAGATATGGGGGGTGAATGGGGGGAGGGAGAGGGGTGGTGAATGGGGGAGAGGGAGGGGGTTGTGAATGAGGGGCAGGAGGGGGGTGAATGTGGGGAGGGAGGGGGGATGAATAGGGGGAGGGAGAGGGGATGAATGGGGGGAGGGAGAGAGTGGGGTGAATGGGGGGAGGGAGAGAGGGGGTGTGAATGGGGGAGGGAGAGGGGCAGTGAATGGGGGAGGGAGAGAGGGGGTGCGAATGGGGGAGGGGAGAGAGGGGGCGAATGGGGGGAGGGAGAGATGGAGGGTGAATGGGATGAGGGAGAGAGGGGGCTGAATGGGGGGAGAGGGAGAGGGAATGTGGGGGAGGGGGGTGAATGGGAGAGGGAGAGGGGGTGTGAATGGGGAGGGGAGAGATGGGGGGTGAATGGGATGAGGGAGAGAGGGCGGGTGAATGGGGGAAGGAGAGAGGGGGTGAATAGGGGGACGGAGGGCGAGTGGAGTGAGGGTGCGGGGGGTGAATGGTGGGAGGGAGAGAGGGTGTGAATGGGGAAAGAGAGAGAAGGGGGTGAATCGGGGGAGAGAGGGGGGTGAATCGGGGCAGGGAGAGGGGGGTGAATGGTGGGAGAGAGAAAGGGGGTTCA